>NW_026000205.1:889504-955148 GCF_001458135.2 Marmota marmota marmota
GGCTGCCTGCAGTGCGACCACTCGGTGCAGGACGCCCTGAGCCAGCTGCGCTCCGCGCTCATCCCCAGGCGCTTCCACCGGGAGCCGCTGCAGGCCCGCGCGCAGGCCCTGCTGCTGGGCATGGAGGGGCCTTTCTTCAGGGACTACTCGATGAACGCGTTTGTGGGGAAAGTGGGTGCGTGCGGGGCTGGAGGAGGAAGTCCGGCGGCCCTTAGCGGGGTGGCGAGGGAAGCCCCGGGATCGCTCCCCAAAAGCGGGAGGACCGGGCCGGCCGGGAGCAAGGCGGGTGGGGGTCACTGGGCTCGGTAAGGAACCCTCTGGAATTTTCTCTCCTCTCCCGCCAGAGGTAAACCAACTGGAAGGCGTGGCGACCTTTATCAAGAACCAAACAGAGCACATAAAGGTCAACTCTCTGTCAGGTAGGAGCCTGGAAAGCCTTTCCCCAGCTCCTTCCTCGCCCTCCTCCATTTCCGCTAGAAAAACAAAAGCCACCCGTGTCTGCCCACACTGAGTGTCTGGCGCCGGTGAAGGCGACCGTTCCTGCAGGTGGGAGCTGCCCTTTACACAGGAAGAAAGGCTGAGGCTCCTATGACATCAGACTTTCAAGTCCCCACTGCTGTGACAACTCCAGGTCACTTTGGCTCACGCTAACCAGTTCTAACTGGAACATGTTCTGACAGGTTTTATGGTTGGAGGGATTATCCTTATCTCCCTGAGTTCTGGGATCTGGTCTGCGCAAGGGTCACAAAAGTGACAACTTGTGTTCTGCTTATCATTGGCCTTTCGGGACTATATTTCTCCTGCAGATAACAGGTAGTTTGCTGAGGACTGTAACATGTCCTCTGCACTCAAAGCAGGCAGGTTTGCAGGACAATTTTTTGTTTGTTTGTTTGTGGTGGTGCTGGGGATTGAACCCAGGGTCTTGTGCTTGCAAGCCGGGCACTCTACCAACTGAGCTATATCCCCAGCCCCAAGGTTGCAGGTAAATTGCTTTTTTTAAAAAAATCCATTTTTTAGTTGTAGATAGACATAATACCTTTATTTTATTTATTTATTTTCATGTGGTGCTGAGGATTAAACTCAGTGCCTCATACATGGGAGGCAAGTGCTCTTCCACTGAGCACAATCCCAGTTGAGTAAACACTCTACCAACTGAACTATATCCCCAGCTCCCTGGTAAATTGCTTTTAAAAGTGAAAGCATATGGGGTCAGCACAGTTAGCCCAGTTTATATAATTATTCTCTTAACCTAATGTTCCTACCACTCACAACTGTTTGTCCCCTATCACTAACCACCCCACCCCCCCAGATCCCTAGCCACTCCTAGAGAGCCCTTCACAGGGCCTGTAGACAAACCTCATTCTCTTTGCTTCACTTTATTGCACTTCCCAGATACTGCATTTTTTACAAACTGAAGATTCGTGGGGACCATGCAAGCAAGGGAGTCTGTTGGAGCCATTTTCTCAACAGCATATGCTCACTTCCCATCTGTGGGTCACATTTTGGTGATTCTTGCAGTGTCTCAAACTTTTTCATTGTTCTGTCTTTTTTAAAAAAGTTTTGTTTTAGTTCTAGGTGGACACAATAAACTTTATTTTATTTTTATGTGGTGCTGAGGATTGAACCAGTGCCTCACTCATGCTAGGTGAGCACTCTGCTACTGAGCCACAACTCCAGCCCCTGTTCTGTCTTTTATAGTGATCCGTGATCAGTGATTTTTGAAGTTACCATTGTAATTATTTGGGGCACCATGAGCTGCACCCATGAAAGATAGTATGATTGTAATTGGTAAAAGTGTGTGTGTGCATTCTGACTGCTCCACGGACCAGCTGTTCCCCTATCTCTCTCCCTCTCTTCAGAACTCCCAGTTCCCTGAGACACAACAGTATTGAAATTATGCCAGTTAATAACCTTTCGAAGCCCTCTAAGTATTCAAGTGAAAGGAAGAGCCGATCTCATTTTAATCAAAAGCTAAAAATGATTAAGCTTAGTGAGGAAGGCAAGTTGAAAGCCAACAAGGCAATCAAAAGTTAGGCCTCTTTCACCAGTTAGCCAATTGCAAATGCAAAGGAAAAGTTCTTGGAGGAAATCAAAAGTGGTATTCCAGTCGGGCATGGTGGTGCATGCCTGTAATCCCAGCAGCTCAGGAGGCTGAGGCAGGAGGATCACAAGTTCAAAGCCAGCCTCAGCAACTTAGCAAGGCCCTAAGCAACTTAGTTAGACCCTGTCTCAAAGTAAAATATAAAAAAAGGGCTTGGCATGTGGCTCAGTGGTTAAGTATCCCTGAGTTCAATCCCTGGTACAAAAAAGGCCTACTCCAGTGAGCACGCGAATGAGAAGAAGGCACCACAGCCATGTTGCTGATATGGAGGAAGTCTTGGTGATCTGGATGGAAGATCAAACCAGCCACAACATTCCCTGAAACCAAAGACTAATCCAGAGAGAGAACCAAATTCGCTTCCATTCTGTGAAGGCTCACAGAGGTAAGGAAAGAGCAGAAGAAAAGTCGGAGGCTAGCAGAAGCTGGTTCATGAGGTTCAAGGAAAGAAGCCATCTCCATGTCAGCAAAGTGCTGCTGGAGAAGCTGCAGCAGGTTATCCAGAAGGTCCAGCTAGGATGGAAGAGAGGGGCGGCTGCACTCTCCAGTGGGTTACCAACACAGACGAAATGGCCCTATGTCAGAAGTCGATGAGTCTAGGACTTCCATAGCTAGAAGTCAATGCCTGCCTTCTAATCTTCAAATGATGAATCCACATTGGAACCAGTGTTCATTAACCATATCCAGAAATCTTTGGACCCTTAAGAATTTCATTAAATTTCTGCCGGTGCTCTATGAGGGGACAACAAAGCCTGAATGAGAGCACCTGTATTTACAGCGTGGTTTACTGAATATTTTAATCCCCTGTTGAGATCTACTGCTCAGAAGGAAAAACAAAAGATTCAAAATGTTATTAGAATCATGGTGCCTCTATCTACTAAGAGACCAGTGACTTGGGATTGAATTGAACAAGAATATCCAGAATTCAGTTTTAGACTTAGGAGTTTGAGATTCCTTAGATATCCTTGAGGGGGTCGTTGGATATATGAATCAGGACTTCAGTGAGAGTTCTAGACTGTTGTAAAATATGAGAGTTATTAGTGTACAGAACAGCTCTATCCCACTGAAACAGGATGTGATTCACAGTTGGAGTCACATCCTTAATCTGAAAATTTTAATAGTCACATTTTAATAAAAAGCAAATAAGTTAGTGAAATTAATTTTAATATGGTATTTAACCAAATATAAAAAATATTACCATTTCAACATGCGATCAATGCTTACATTTTTCATTACTGTGTCTTTGAAATCCAGTTTTATACCCAGAACACATTTCAGCCCAGATGAGCCCATCCAAGTGTGTGGCTAGTGGCTACCATACTGGACAATACTAGTCCAGGTAATACTAAAGCCATTGGCTGGATTGGACTGAAATCAGAAAGGAATTGGCATAGAGACAGAAAAGATTAGGGCAGAGGATATCAAGTCCACTTACAAGATAAAGAAACTGAGGCCAAGAGAGTGTGGTTTGGAGCAGGCCCCCACAGTGGATCAGAAGCTAGATGCAGTATCGGCCAGGACTTACACAGGTTGAACATCCCTTATCCAAACTATCAGAGACCAGAGGTGTTTCAGGTTTCAGAATTTATCAGATTTGGATTGTTTTTACAGACTACCAGTTAAGCATCCACAGTCTGAAACTCTGAAATCCAGAATGCACCCCCAGCTTTTGGATTTGGGAGCATTTCAGATTTTCAGATTAAGGGTGGTCCAACCTGTATCTTCCCAAGGAACCCTGGTCTTGGTTACTATTGGTAAATGGAGAGGAACTTCCTCATCCTTACTATTGGGAGCTGCTGGATTGGGTTTGCTGGATACTCCACCCCACAAAGGTGTCTTTCTGTTCTCAGATGGGCCTCTGCTGGAAGAACTGGTGGACTTTAGGGAGAGAGTGACCAAGGAACTCAAGAAGGTTTTGAAATCCTATGAATCAAAAGGTGCAATATGCTCTCTCCACCAAATCCCCTCCTCCCTTTCCCCATTGAATCCCTTCTCCTATTTTTTCTTCCAAACTTCTTCCTCTCCTCCCCCGCAACTCAGCCTTCATCTCTCCTCAATAGTCTTTTTTTCTCCTTGCCTAGATTCACCTTTCCCTCCCTTTTCTGGTTCCTTCCCAATTAAATCCCCAAAGTGCTGGCCCAAGTAAACTCACTTCCCGCTCTTTTCTCTTGCAGCCTGTGATCGAAAAACGTGCCGTGAGTCCTGATTTATTGTCTACTCCTCCCTTCTCTACCTTCCCACAGTTTTTACACTGTTCTTCCCCCATATCAAGTCCTGGTACCACACATACTCCACTGGGCAATTCCCCTGCCCCAAGCATAGTACTTAGGAAAACTTGGTTTGGGGGCACTTATAAAGTGGTTGCAACCTGCAAAAAAGTATTTTGGGAGTCACATCAGTATAGGATAGGATACTGAATCAACAAATAAGCCCCTAGATGTAAGTGGGGGCTTATAAGGATCTGTTTCTCTCTGATCTAAATTCCACTGAGAGGCAGCTCTTCTAAGTGGTAACATCGGGAGTCACCACTTACTGTACCTTCCCCATACTGTACCTTCCAAACGTGATTCAGAAGACAATAGTGATCACACCGGATGTTTTCTTTTCAGGCTAGGAAATGATACACACTACTCTGTTCATTTTCATTGGCTAGAATTGTATCACATGATTGCAACCTGATGCAGGGGAGCCTGGGAAATGTAGTTTTCCTGTGTCCACAGTTAGAGGAAAAGACAGATGAATGCTCATCACCCTGTCTATGCCCCTGGGGTTCTAAAATAGGAAAAAAATTCAAATTCAAAGTTAACAAATGTTTAATTGAATCTTTACAAATGGAATGTTGGATCAACTGGACTAATGCAACTCAATTTAACTCTTCAATAATTATACAAAGGTTATTTTTTATGTGAACTGTTAGTGCATTTTGCTCAACTTACTTTGCAGTGCAGTGGGTCCTCCAAAATTAAGGAGGACCAAGAGACCCCCCCTCACTTCTTCATTATTCCTTCCCGCCCATTGCCAGTTCTCTGGACACAACCTCATCCTACTACTTCCCCTTTCTCCTGTTTAGGCTTACTCAAAGAAGAGGTCTGGGACTGTTTAAAATGCCAGAAAATCAATCCCGCATGTATCAATGAAAAGTTCTGCTTTGGTAAGATTCTGGGTTAAGGAGACATGGGACAGTGCATGAGATGGAGGCAGTGCATATGCGTTTTGAGACTTACCCATGCGGCCTTGAGCTCTGCCCTTACCATCTGCATACGGTGTTGCCTAGGTGTTGCCTCCTCATTCTGAAACTCACTATGTCTCTTCTGTTGAATGTGAACAATCCTCTGGAACTTTAAAATGTCCCAACACCAGAGTGGCAGGTGCTAGAAAAATAGCTTTTTCTTTCCTTTGCCATTTTTAGAAGTCCAAAAAGATGTGCCAAATTGATTCATTTGTTCAGAAATCTCTATATCTCCTTATAGCAGAGAGAATAGTAGAATGAATCCACGTGCATCCTTCAGGATTGAATAGCCATGCTGGATCATTGCACATGCTGTTCCTTTTCTGTCACACTGCTCCCCCCCACACACACTTCATAGAGGTCTCAAAGGCCTTTCTCCAGAAAATCCTCTCTGATCACAGTCCCTAAAGTGGTACTTTCCATGAAATTATGTTCACAATTATTATTATTATTCCACACTTTCTTCACCTATTTTATTCTTTGCCATAGTACTTTAAAAGAAACTACATACATTCATGGTGTCAGCCTCTAAAAATAAGGATTTTCTTGTTTTGCAGTAGTTGGAAATGACCTCTGGGGCACTCAACCACTGAACTACATTGCCAGCTCTTTTTATTTTGTTTTGAGGTGGTCTCACTAAGTTGCTAAGACTGGCCTAGAACTTGTGATCCTCCTGCCTCAGCCCACTGAGTAGCTGGAATTACAGGCATATGCCACCATACTTGGCTCCAGGACATTTCCTTAAACAATCACAATGCTGTTGCCACACCCAACAAACCTAACAGTGATCCCTCAATAGCAAATAATTTCTAAGTCCCTCTATCAGCTTCTCTGAATATTTTTCACACCTGCTGTTCAAATCAGGATTCAACAAAAGGACTTCCCATATCATTCAATTGTTCGGTTTTTCACTTTGCTTTTAATCCAGAAATGTCTCCTTTTATTTTTTCCTCGGTGACATGGGGAGTTGACATGTTCTATTGACTGTCCCATTTCCACATATGTCTGCTTCCTTTCTATGAAGTTTAACAACAAATATTTTGAGCACCCTGTAATGCCCCGAACTGTGGATCATTGAAGTGGGAGACTGAAGGAGTTCCCGCCCTCGAGGAGCCTGAGTTGTGTGTCGGAGGATATTTACTCTCCTCCCTAGCCTAGTCCTCCCTAGTCTGGTCCTCCAGACACCAGCCAGGATGATCAGAAATCTCTCTACACATTTCAAAATTGTCCCTGATTGAGAACTACAGTTACATGATAATTACTTGAACAAATAAATGAACTAATTAAAGACAGCAAAAGGCATTCTAATGAAAACAGAACTGAACGACTTGATGGAAAGAGTCTGGAAGAGGGAGCCTAGTCACTAAAAGAGTGCAGACTCAGGGGCCTCTGTGAAGAGGTCTGAGCTTTGAGATCTAAGAAAATGAGTGAGGGGAACAGTAAGAATGTCGAAGGGAATAGCGTGCAGAGATCCAGCAAGATTAAACCACAGGGAAGGTGAGCTGGCGTGGCCAGCGCTGAGTGCGTGAAGAGAGAGCAAGTGGGTTAAGGAGAGAAGTGGGCAGCCAGAATCCGGGACAAGTCACTTGGGAGCCCAGGTGGGTCGTGGTGGGCTGTGGTGAGGGCTTGGACTTTTACTCCAATGGGAGCCTCCGCTGCAGGACTCGGCTCAGGAGGGACCGGAGGTGGTGTGTTGACTGCGCCCTCTGGAGGCCATGTGAGGAAATGTGGGGAAGGTGCAGGGAATCTCGTGAGTGAAAAGCACGGGTCGGGGCTAGACCAGTTTGGTAGCTGTAGAGGTGGATTGGATTCTGAAGGCCAAGTCAAGAGGCTTTGCTGCTAGAAAAGTCGGGGCGGAAAGAGAGTGGAAGGTGCAGAATTCACCTCCCAAGGCCACCTTCGGGGTTCACAGCTAAGACGCAGGCGGCCTCAGCTTGGGAGATTGCGGGCATTCTGCACCCCTTCCCTTGCGCATGGTGTTTCTTTCTCTTAAATTTAAATTGAACTCCCCAAGTCCTACTTGCTGCCTTCCACCACCCCATCCAGAGGCTCTCACTGTCATGGTGGCAGACCTTCAGGTCCAGGAGGGCGAGGACGCTTGCCCGCTTGGTTCCAGGATGGATCCCGAGTGCCCAGAATGGTGCCTGAGACGCCGCCCTGGAGGAATGGATAGGTGGAGGGTCAGAAGGCAGGAAAGGGCAGGGACCCCGTGGGGAGGACAGGCAAGCCCCACCCTGCCCTCCCAGGTGGCCGAGTGAACGCATGTGGAGGTGGGTGCAAAGCTAAAGAAAAGTGGTAACTTGGAGCTTGGGTCTGTCTCTGCCACCCGCCCCAGTGGACGGGCAGCCCCGCATGTCCCTGCAGTACCAGACGGATGATGACTACTTGAAGAACCAGGCTCTGCTGGGCATCATCGTGTCCGTGATTCTGGCTATCTTTCTCTTCGTGGTCATCCTGATCGCGTGAGTCATCCCTGTGCCCTGCTAAGTCCCCGAGTGCCTCACTGGGCCCCTCAAAATGCCCTCACTGTGTGTTTTGGGAGTCTCCTCCCTGATCCCTTCCTGCCTCTTGCTCTCATGTTTCTCCCCTCCCTTCTTTTTTCTTCCCTCTTCTCCTCCCTCTTCATCTGTGAGTCTCTTTCTCTCCTATCTCTTCTTTCCCCCACCCCAGAGTCATACAAGACATACAAGAGTTTTCAGAAATTTTCCATTTGTGAGCCCCTTATTCTATTAAAAAATACTTGGAATTATATTTGGTAAACGTGTTGGCATAAAAACAATTATCATCCAAGTTGGCTTCATTCTTATGCATTCTTCACCATCATCGTCATTATTGTTCTATTCATTTATTTCCTTCTTGCTTGGAGAGAAAGTAAAATGAAAACATTTCCATGAGCCCCAGGCACAGCGCCTAGGAGAGAGGTGGACCTCACTCTCCTCTCTCCTCCTGTAAGGGTTTCTCTGGGCTTCTGTCTGCTTGTGCCCCCTCAGCCCCTTTCCCAGCCTCTCTCCTCTTCTCTCCATCTGGATTTCTGTCCTTCTCTTTCCCTCTGTGTCTTCTCCTACTGCCCCACGAGTCTCCTTTCCTGAACACATCAGTTTCTCCATATTCAAAATGGGAATCATTGGCCTTGGCCCCTCTCAGGGGTAGTGATGAGCGATGAATCAGGAACTGCTCTTGGGGCTGAGGCTGTGGCTCAGTGGTAGCACGCTTGTCTGGAATGTGTGAGGCACTGGGTTCGATCCTCAGCACCATGTATAAATAAATAAAGGAACTGCTCTTCACAGCAGTTGGCTTGATGGGTCTCTGCTCTTACTGTGAGCTGGCTCTGTCTTGTCTTCCATCTCTGACTCTCCATTTCTCTTTCTCCCTGTGTATTAGTTTCCTAGGGCTGCTGCAACCAATGACCATACCTAAGTGTCTTAAAACAACAGAAATTTGTTCTCCGAATTCTGGAGGCCAAGAATCTGAGGTCAAGGCTTCCAGGGTTGGTTCTTCCTTGAGGTTCCAAGGGAGGATACCTATCTCCTAGCTGCTGGTGGCATTCCTTAGCCCATGGCCTCTCCCCCCAGTCTCTGATCCTGCATTCATGATTCCTCTGTGTGTGTGCCTCAGGGCTCCCTCTCCTTTCATATAAGAACACCAGTCTCTGAATCTAGGGCCCGGCCTTTGTCCAAGATGATCTCATTTCAATTTAATTATCCTATTTCCAAATAAGGTCACGTTCACAAGTACTGGGAGTTGAGTCTTGGATTTATATTTTTAGAAGTAGGACACGGTTTAACCCATTACATTCTGGTTTTGTCTTTTCATGTCTCTCCATTTCTGCCTTTTCTTATCTCTTGGTCTTTTCCCACATTCTGCCATAACTCCAACTTTTCCATTCCAACTTTCTCTCCTTCCTCAAGTACCATCATGAATTGACTGGAAATCTTCCCCAAAACCCATGCTGTCACTGGCTTGGCCAAATCGGACCAGTGACTAGGGGGAACCTTGGGGGAGGTAATTTGCCTTGGAGGGACCCTGAAATTCTCTTTCTAACCTCCAGAATTTCTCTCTCTTAACCAGGGGTTGTACATACAGGAAAAACCGAAAACTCCTCTTGCAATAGGATGATGCTTTGGGGTTCATAAAGGGAAAGGAAACAAGTTTAATAAAACCTATGACAAATTCTTCATGTGTTTGACAGTTTCCTGGACACCCTCCTACCAATTGGTGACCAACTGTTTTTATAATGGTTATGTGTTCCTTGAAGGTTGAGATTAGATCTTGTTCATTGAGAGCCACCAATTATCCTAATTCAAGGCCAAAGTGATTTGGACCTTCAAAGGGGATAGACAACCTTTTGTGAGGTTTGAAGGGACAACCCTCTTCTTTGGGGGAGAAAATGCACCCTAAAGAAGATGATGTGGTCGGACCCTCAAGTGTGGTTAAATAAAAGAGCAATGATCAAGGGAAGAGTCCAAGTTTCCTTCTCTATCTTAAACCTAGTTTTTTACCCTCTGTGTACCGGAAAAGATTCTAATACACTTTCATGTAAGTGGAACTCTTGCTACTCCATAAACCATGGAATCCCTTCTATTTCTTAATCTGCCATCAGAACAATCATTATCTAATTCAGGGTTCAGATAATGAGGGATATATGAGGAAATGGTCACGGATAGACAAAAAAAGCTGATTGGCTGAAGATTTAGTGCCTAACACAGTGCCTGGCTTGGACCTCGTGCCCAGTAAATTTTGAATAAATGAATGTGCGTGTGCATGCGTGTGTGTGTGTGTGTGTGTGGTATAAAAGTCCACAAAGACATTTTGATCCATAAACTAAGACTTATTTTAAATGCCAAGAAAAGGAATTTGGTGGGTTTTCCCAGGATCTGGGATTGAGACCTTAAATAACTTATGGGTCCAGATAGGTAAAGTAACTGCAAATCCCAATTCATAGTGATGAAATTTTCTATCTCAGAATGAAATAGAATTTTCTACTTAGCTCCATCTTACTGTGGTCATGGAGAAACAGCCCCAGTGTTTTCAGATCTTAAGATTTTTCAAGAGAACACATATTCAGATTTGTACATTAAATTTCTCCATCACTAGTGTTGGCACTCTCCACAACTGTATTTCAAGTATTGCAGATAAACCAAAACATGTCTTTTACTTCTGTGAGATGACCGGAAATTTTAGGGGGTTGTAGATTGTATGTTAGGGTTTTCCAGCTTTGTTGAGCGTCGTTAGACTCCCTAATTAACTACATTACCCAGAATGCTCTTCTCCTGAGAAAGCGTCTGTCGCCATAGATACTGTCACCTAGTCAGGTTAAACGCAGGAGGTGGGGGCGGTATATGAAAGGCGGAAACTTGACTTCCTGGTTCAAGGGCGCCCGTTGCCAAGATACCAATTTTTCTACCTGCGCAGTTGAGCGCCTTTGGAATGGAGCGGGCCAGCTCACCCGCTGCGACCCCTTCCTTTCTGCGGCACCGAAAAAATCCCGAGGGAAGGCCGGCCGGTGGCTCAGGCCTGTAATCCCAGCGGTTTGGGAGGCTGAGGCAGAAGGATTGCAAGTTCAAAGCCAGCCTCTGCCAAAGTGAGACAGTAAGCAACTCAGTGAGACTCTGTCTCTAGATAAAACACAAAACAGGGCTGGGGAGGTGGCTCAGTGGTCCAGTGCCTGGCCCCTGAGTTCAATCCCCAGTACCCCCCCCCCCAAAAAAAAAAAAAAAATCCCGAGGGAACCAATGTCTGGGCTTTTTCGTGCTACCCTCTGCCGGGCACTACTAGGCTGGTCGCCATGGCGACGCCCCCTGCCCAGCGCGTTTGAAGTCATGGTCCAGGGTCGTGGCCACTGCAGGCTTGTTTGAGATGCTTGACTTCATCTTGGCTCCTCCTCCTCCTCCTTCTTCCTCCTCTTATCCTTCTTTTTAAGTTGTTGATAGACCTTTATTTTATTTATATGCAGTGCTGAGAATCGAACCAGTGCCTCACACATGGCAGCCAGACCTCATCCCATTTGGGAAAAGCCCAAGCTTGAAGGTTTCAAACTAGTGCTTTTTGTTTGGGTAGCAGCCAGCAATGTTGTGAGGGTTTTTTGTTTGTTAATATCTTCCCGCTACAGGTCCAGAGGCTCCCTTCACTTCGTGGGATTTTCCTAGAAGTGCACGGTACAGGGATAATTAAATTGTGCATAAATTATAGTGTGATGAGAGCTACCGGTGAGCGCAGTCTGGGATGAGGGAGACAGACAGTTACTAAAGAATTACAACACAGCAATTATTACAATGCCAGCGCTGGGATACTGGGGTGTACCTGTGGGAACCCCAGGAGGGAGTTGCCAACCTCAGCTGGCCTGGGTGGGAATGACAACAAGCTAACTACAGGAGAGGCTGTAAGAACTTGTTCTTGCAAGCAAGGTGGGGGTTTTCCACTACAAGAAGTAGAGGAGGAAGGACAGCAAAGTCACACCGTGGGAACTATTAAAAACTTGTTTTTAAATAGCAAACACTTCTGTGGTGTTTTCTGTTACATGCTGTTCAAATGGCTTTATATTCGAATTTCATAAGCTGATAAGGGTATTTATTGTCTCCCCACCCATCATGAAGATACTAAAGCATATGGGCAGGTTGTATTGCTGTTTCATAGATTCCCTGATGTTGGAATCAAAGGTTATTTTCAACTGTATGTCCTATTTAGTTTTATTACCATTTCAATGTAATCTTCAGCTTTTATTAATATTGGATAATGCTATGATGAACATATGTGGACTATGGCCAATCAACTTCTTTGTGATTGTTTTCATAAGATAGGTTTCCAAGCTGTCACAACCAAGACCTAAGGATTTCCAAATCCTGCCCTACTGGGCACATTGGAAAACAAATTCCAATTTTATAATTAATCAGCGATCCCTCAGGGATGCTGCAGAGGTCTCTGGTGAAGTCCTCTTGGCTCAGCCTAGAGGAGCCCTGACTCAACCCGTTGATTGGACAGCAAGGGCAAGAATGAGTCCCTGTTAATGAAATGACCCTGACCCCTCTTCACATGTCCCAGCCAAGGTCTTGGCTATGACAGAGTAATATCCACTCTTCTCAGGGAAAGAAAAAAAGTCATCAGCCAAGATGCTGCAGCAGGTGGACATACAGCAGAGCCAGTGCATCTCTTCTTCTCTACCATTTTATTTAGATAGAGTGTTGCTGTGTTGCCCAGGCTGGCCCCAAACTCCTGGGCTCAAACCATCCTCCTGCCTCAGCCTCATACAGTCACATACCGCCTTGTGTGGCTGCTTCTCTACCTTCTTTAATGGCCTTCTATCCTTATTGCACAAGATTTTCTGGGAGACTATAAAGTTAACAACTTGCACAGTGAAATTAGACAAACTCAGTTTTCTGGTCTTGCTGAATACGTAATCTCTCTGAGTTTTGAAATTTTCTAATCTTATTTTTAAAAAAGAGACAGGCGACAGACAAGAAAAGGTACCAGGATTTTTTTTTTTCTCTTTAGCTGTAACATTTCTCCCAGTTAGAAGTGGTTTAAGCCAGGAGTCATTAAACTTTTCTGTGAAGGGCCAGATAGATGTGTTAGGCTTTCCAAGTCATTGATTGAACTCTGTCATTAGAGCACCTGAAAGCAGCTGTAGACAGTTATGAATAAATGAATGGGCATGCCTGCATCCCAATAAAACTTTATTTATGAGCAAATAACTGAGATACAGTTTCTGCAAAACACCTCACCCTCTCACCCTGCTGTGCCCCAGAATCGGTGGCTCCAAACGAAAATGAGATTCAGATTTAAACAGTGAAAAAAGGTTTTATTCTTTGTGCATGAAATTTGGGGGCATAGATTCATCCTCTTTTACACGTGGTTTGACACTTGACTGTATTTTAGTCAAGATGGCTCTAGCTACTATAACAAACAAACTTCCAAAATACATACTAGACCAGAGTTCATAAAAGTTGATTTCTTATGTAAGGCATATTGTTGAACCACAATGCAAAGAAACAACCACCGACTCCAATTTTAAATCAAATTAAAGCAAACTTGTGTTGTGTACACAAAAGGTGGCCAGCAACTGTCTCTCCCAAAGCAAGGCTAGAGATCAGCCCAGCTCTTGGAAGAAAAGGTTTATATAGCACAAGAAGTTACAAAGCGGGGGTGTCTTGGGAACTTACAGCTAACAGGGTTCTGGCAAGCATAATACAAGGGCAGATGGCAGATTAGTGATCTATATGCATGATACTTCAAGGTAAGGAGTAAATTCAGATCCCAACATCAGAATTTATGAGACGCTGCTGAGGTTTCAGAGAGGATTGTTATCTTGTCAAGGAAAGCCAGGCATGGGTGAGTTCAGCACACGGGCGGGAATTCCAAACAAGTTTAGAAATCTCAGTAATTTATAGTAAAACAGAAATCAACTTTTTCATGACTTTGTGATGATATGGCTCCTAATCTTAAAACGGAATTAGGCTGAGTTCACCTATACTTGGTGCTTCTGAGTGAATGTAGCTTTCCTTAAAGTGACAGTTCAGGGTCGTAGGCTACTTCCATCTCAACTTGTAACTTCCAGCGTCACAGTGTTCATCATAAGAAGGGGAAAGACTGAGGGAGGTGGCAAAGAAAGGTCTCAGTGGTCAAGGAGCGGGGGTCGCAAAGGTTTCTGGGAAATGTAGTCGAGTCGCGAGGCCTACGTCCAAGCTGCGCAGGCGCATTCGCGAACACGCCTCTGCGCCAGGAGAGCGTGGGCCGTGCTAGGTAGGCGGGTAGGTGGTCAGCCCCAGGGCCCAATCGGCTGTGCGTGGCGCGTCGTCCCCTCCTGTTTCACGCTCGAGCCAGCCCCAGCGCCTCAGCGCCCTCGCAGCCCAGACCACGCGGGAGTTGGGCGCTTGTGCCTGAAGGGGACTGGGGCCAATTCCTAGAAATGGGTCCGCCCCTTTGCTCACTTTGCTGTGAAGGAGCGGACTCCTGGAGGCTCTCCCGCGCCTCCCACATCACAGAGCCATTAAGTGGTGTTAGGGCAGGTGGCCTAAATATCCAGGGAGACGCAGCTCTGGGTTCAAGCAAAGGTTTATTGACAGAGACCATCTGCCAGGCTGCCCTTCTGCCAGGCCAGCAGCCTGCTGGAAACAACTTCAAAATACCTGTCTGCCCCTGTGATTGTCACTTGGCGCCTTTGCTGTGGTTTCGGTAGTCAGACGCCTTGGGGTGGGCCTAAGGGGAAGGTCACACCTGGGTGGGCATTTTGCCGATTTTCAGAAGTTACTTTGGCCTAAGGACCCAGCATTCCGGCCTTTTGTCTTCTAATGACAAGGGCCTGGGTTCCTTCCAGCTGAAGAAGGGCAAGAAGGGTGTAGGCTGGAACTGCAGGGAGGGGCTATATTGGCTCAGAAAGAGCTGGTTTACGGTCTGATTCGTGAGTGCCTTTACTCTGTTTCTCAAAAACTTTTTCAGGCAATTTACCAGCCAAGGTCCTATTAAGAGCACTGTCATGAATGTAAGGAGAGGCCTGAGAGGGGAACAGCCAGGGGAGAGTCTGGCCCAAAAGGTTCCAGGAAGATGACTGTGGTCCTCTGGGCGGTGTTTCTTGTTGCACTCCCAGAGCGCAGAGCTCGGCTGTTTTTACTTGGATTGTTATGGATTTGTTGGCGAAATAACAGCATTTCCCTCCTAAAATAACACAAGTGCCTCCCTTCCCTGCTGTTAGTCAGTGGCTCTCCTATTTTGGATACCTACATTATTGGCTAAGGAGGTGACTTGAATTTGAAGAGACTCTAGGGAGTCTGCCACCTGCTCAAAGTCTTCATTCAGTTCTTGGGAGAGTTTATAGTAAAGATGGGTGGCTCTGCCTATTCCTGCTGTCCCCGGGCCAACTGCTGCCAATATGCTTGATCCAATGAGGACTGGGCAGGGTTACTCTTTGGCATCTGGGACTTGAATGGAGTCCAGGAGGTGGAGGAAAGGGGCCAGTTCAACCTCCCCCTCAGAGTATATGGTTATATCTGGTGTGAAGAGGACAGGGAGGCAGAGGTGGGAATAGGGGGTGTCAGCAGCAAAGAATGAAGCTCCGCAGAGGAAGAAGATGCCAGGTTGGCTCCCAAGTGGCTGAGTGACGTTGTCAGTTGTGTTACACAGGACACTGTTAGTAGCATGGTGGAATAGAGACATAGGGTGGGAGAGGGTGCAGCAAAGTAGGGGACATTGGAATACAGTGGTCCCAAGAAATTACATGAGGAAGTGGTGAATAGAGACGTAGATGGGAAGTCCATGGAGAGGGATAGGGTTTGCTATCAATGAGCTGTGGGTAAGAGGGCCGCAGAGACACAGAAGTATAGGACGGATGGGAATTAGTGAGGAGTTGCAAGGTTGTGTTGGGAAATGTGCGCTGAGGGGGTCTAGGCATGGGTTTAGTATGGTTGGGCCATATTGTGTGTTGCTTGTCAGCCAGTTGGATGTAGGCCTTGGTAATTTTGATTATTCCTGTTGGATCTCTACCCCACCCATTTATATGGACTCCAGGCTTGCCGGTGGAGTCCCCAAGCGGGTTTTGAGGGTCAGGGATGTCATATTGTACGAGATTACATTGTTTACTTTTACAGTTGGGGGAAGGAAATTGGAGAAAGTTCCGGGCATAGGTGTGTGAATGTGATGGCAAGACCAGTAGGGACCAAAAGCCTCATCAGAGCTGCCTTGGCAATCCTGCATTTGTTTTCGTTTGAACTGGGAAGCATAGTCTCATTCCTAATTGAGGGAGTGGCACCCCATGATGAAATTTTATGTCGTGGTAGTTGCGCAGGCATCAAATTGGAGTACGACAGGAGTGTTGGTGTACCATCCCTGAAAGAAAAATGGTGCAGGACTAATCTCACACACACCTGGGATGAGAAGCCGGTTTATGGCCAGGAGCCTGACAAGGCTGCTCTGCAAAACAGAGAGGGACAGCAGCAGCAAGAGGGAGAGCAGCAGCCACTCCCCCTTGAATGTTACCTTTTACAGGCTAGAATCATGGCCACGTGCTGGGGCGGGCTTAGTCTTGACTAACATAGTGAGTATCCCCTGATCTTGTGGAAGGCAAGTTTGTTTCTTGGGAACAAAGGCAGTTTTCTATCTCTTAAAGAGGGAATAGGGAAACCGACATGTCCCTTTATCTTCTCAAGGAGAGAACAGGGAAACCAGTATGTCCCCATCTCAGGGGACGGTAAGTTGTCTCCTGTCAGTGAGGGAACAGGGAGACACCAGCCGGTAGGTTTTATCTCAGGCTACTTTTTATTTCTTGGGAATAAGAAGAGCATTCATAGTGAGGGTGGGGAAAAGGAAGAAGGCTGCGATTATGCTAACAATCCTAGCAGCTGGAGTTAAGAAGAGTTGGTTGCCCCAGGTTTCGTGAACCTGGAATTCCCGGTAGCCTAATGTTGTGGAGCGCTTAGTAGAGAAAAAGAGAACTGAATTAAGGAAGAGAAATAAGGGATTTCTCCCAGAAAGAAGTTGGAGAGGGTGCCTTGTAGGCGGAGGGATGGGCTCCATGCCTGAAATCATGTAATGATACCAAGAGTGCGTGGATTTGCGGTTCCTCTGAGATCGGTGTTAATCTGATTGTAGTGGAGTGTTCTGGACTGCAGGAGAATCTGGGAATTGGAGGGGGAGGAGCCTTCTGCTGTCTTGATGGCTGTTGGGGTAGTCAGGAGAACTTGGAATGTTCCTGTCCATTTGGGGGATAAAGGAGAAGATGAAAATTCTTGAGATAAACCCAGTCCTCAGGATGAGGGGCATAGGCAGGCAGTGGAGAGGAGGGTTGTGATTGGGGTAGAAACCTGTTCTCAAGTTCATGGAGCATCTGCCTCATTAGAGAAAGAGTGGGAAAGTAGTAACTGAGAGGACTTGGGACATGGGCGGATCCCAGGAAGAAAAGGTGGCCGTCCTTAACTATGGGAGTGCCTTTGCTTGATGGGAAACCTCTTTCTTTCCATATGGCAGATTGTGAGAGGAGAATGTGAAAGGCATACTTTGAATCAGTGTAAATGTTGATAGAGTTTGCCAGTTGTAAGGCTCGGGTGAGTAAGCTCAGCCTTTTGAGGGGTTGTGCCCAGGGGAAGAGACTGTGCTTCTGTAATATCAGTGGAGGGACAAGAGCATAGCCTGCAGGTCACTGAGCTCCCATCAATAAACCGCTGAAGGAGAGGTTGGGGTCGAGGAGGGTCCTTCCTGAATGTAGGAGCAGTGAGGGAGAAATTAATCCAGGACTTCCTGGCAGGAGTGTGTAGCTGGTAGCTGAGGACTAGGGAGAAGGGCAGTGGGGCTGGCGGCTGGACAAGAGTGTGAGGACAGTGTAGGGTCTTCAGTGAAGGAGGCTTAGAGGAGTAGAATGAGGAGGGGGCCATAATCTGAAGAGCCTTGTGGGTCAGGAGGTCAGAAAGGTGATGGGGAGAGGGAAGGGGGGTGTTGTCCACAGGTGAGTTTCTTGCTCTCCTGAGCTAACAGGACCTAACGGTGATAGACCCAGAATCACAGCCAGAGATTCTGACCTAGAGCCAAGAGCAGTTCACACCCTCGGATTCTGCCCCTCTTAACCCGAGCATCTGTTCTCCTTTCTCTGGGTCTCAGTTCCCTGATCTCCCCCTCACTACACAGCTCTGGGTTTTGTCACCACCCCAACCTCACTTTAGGGTCCCTGTGTGCACCCCAACTTCCAGTCTTTGTTTTTCTCTGTGTCTCTGTTCCCTTCTCCTTGGCTCTCTGTCCAGATTTCTGTCCTCCTGTCTTTGAGGTTGTTCCCCTCTCTCGGTCTCTATATCCAACCCCCACCACACACCAATCCCCGGGGAGCCTCTGTGTGTTCTCTAAAAACAAGGTCATTTTCTTCCCTGACCATGACACCATGATCACACCCCGCCCACCTCCTGCGCAGGTGGTGGGCATGGGGTTGCTCTTGGTGGAATGGGCTGGCTGCGGAAGAAAAGCTAAGAAAGGTAAAGCAGCGGGAAATCCACAGGACACAGGAAGTAATTTTAAAAGTGGGGGTGGGACAGGCTAGCCGATCTTAGGGATGGAGCTTCCACACTAAAAGGGGGCAAAATGGAGCCTGTGCATGCTTTATGTCAGGGAACGTCAAAGGTTTTCCTTGGTTCTCCCACAGTTCTGAAAGCCAGAAGTCCAAAATAAAGGTGGCAGCAGAACCTGCTCCCTCTGAAGGTCTAGGGAAGGACCTTTCCTTACCTCTTCCATCCTGGTGGCTCTTGGTGCTCCTTGGCCGTGGCTGCCTCACCGCAGTCCCTGCCCCGTCTTCTTATAGCCGTTTTCCCTGTGTCCTCTCCGCTCTTATAAGGGCTCCAGCTGCTGGGTTAGGGAGCTGGGGTGAGGACAGGGAGCTCGGGCATGAGTGGAGGGCACAGTCTGAGCCTGGAGCAGGGACATTTTGCAGGGCAAAGGTGGGTGTGGGGCAGGGCTGCAGATTGGCCTCTGGGTATCACAATGGAGAAGGGAGATGCTCTCATCTGATGGTGTCTTTGATCAACAAGGGGAAGCCACAGCTGCAGTTAAGGGTGAGGTGTAGCATGTGAGGAGGGGCAGTGCTGTGGTGACTTGAGTATCCCCCAAAAGCCCAAGTGCTAAAAGCCTTGGTCTCCAGGGTGGATGTAGTGGGAAATGGTGGAATTTTGGGAGTGGGGCTTTGTGGGAAGTCCGGAGGTCACTGGGGGTGTGCTCTGGAAAGGGATCATGGGACCCCAGAGTCCCTTCCTTTTTCTCTGCTTCCTGGCTCACAGTGTGAGCAGTTTACTCCTCTTGTGCTCGTCCCATGAGTTGTTGCACACAATGGCACCCTGTGGTGGCTGCGGTGGTGGTACTGGAATCGTGTTCGGCATGGCCAGGTGGAGACCCAGAGTGGGGCCTGGCACAGCGTATTGAGGGAGCAGAAACCAGATGTTTGCCTCCCTTGGGACAGTGGACTCTGACACAGAGGAGACTGAGGCATCTCTGTGTGGTCACCATCTGCCCCATCTCAGGGCCAGACATCACATCTCCACTTCACTCACCATAGCCCATGTGTCCCCAGCCCTGTCCTTCCCACCCCGACTCAGGCCACAGCTTCCTACTAGACCCTCCCGCCCTAATCCATTTAGCACACAGCTCCAGAAGCACTTCTGTCATGAGAGCTGACCCTGTCCCCCCTGCCCCCAGGCCTCCTGTGCTCCCCAGAGCCCCCAGGATGAAGCCCCAGGCTTGAGCCTGGCCCAGGGCCCACCTGGTCCAGCCTGCATGGGCCTCTCTCCATCTCCACAACCCCAGCTGCCACTTCTATGTGTTCTCTCAGCTCCCTGCTTGAGTGGCTGCTACTGCATGTCATAGGTAGGAGTGCAGGCTCCAAGTTCAAGTCCTGGCCCCGCCACAGATAGGTGGTGTGACTGAGCAAGTCGTGTAACCTGACTTGCAAGGTTACAAGTTGTGTGCTTCCTGCCTGTGAAGTGGGGAGAATAACAGGACCCACCCGCACTGGGGTGGGCCTGGGGTGGGCCTAGCACGGGCTTAGAGCAGCATCTGGCACAGAGTAAACATTTAGTAAAACTGGAGGCAAGGATTAGGGGTTTAACCCAGGGCACTTTACCACGGAGCCTCATCCCCAGCCCTTTTTCATTTTTAGACAGTCTCATTAGTTTGCCCAGTTTGGCCTTGGACTTGCAATCCTCTTGGCTCAGCCTTCCAAGTTGCTGAGATTACAGGTATGTGTATTGTACCCACCTTGCATTTAAATGATCACCATCATATTCATTATGGTAATCATCCAGTGTATTTTCAGGACTATTTTGCATGTAAAGAATCAAAATAACTCAAGAAAAATTAGATTTCTTTTATACCTTATGTAACTGGGAAGCATGCAGTGTGAGTTTAAATGGATCTAAGGCCCTTATTGTCAGGTTGATCCTGTTTTTCCCCCTCTTCTCTCAACCCCCACCTGCCACCTACACATCTTCATCCTGTTTTTCTCTTCGTTCTATCTACAGCACTTTTTCAGATGGTAGTCAGCATGGCTACCACCATCTCAAACTTGTATTCTGCCTAGCAACCTCATATATGAGTCTCAAGGAAGACTCTGATTGGTTCCCTTTGGCCAGAATGTCCATGGTTTTGAGCCCACAGAAAAGCATCATTAACTAGTAACTGTGTAAACATCTCAGGAGTTTAGTTCTCAGAGAGTGGCCAGAGGTCATTGCCACAGCTGCAGAGATGAGCAAAAATTAAACACAATAGACCTTCTGTGTTAGCTCTTTCCTTGCCTACTCCCACAAACACAGGTGAGAATGTCCACACCAGACTCACTTGCCAACATGGGAATTTTTAACGATTTCCCATCTAGAAAGGATAGAAGACCATTTTAGCAATTAGGTTTCTCTACCCTTATTGATGGTGAGCATATTTATGTGTGTGTGTGTGTGTGTGTGTGTGTGTGTGGTGCTGGGATGGAACCTGGGCCTTGTGCGGGTGAGGTGTGTGCTCCACCACTGGCTATACCCCTGTTCCAATCTTTACATGAATTTTTCAGGCATTTATTTTTTTCTGAGAATTGTCTATTCATATTTATTCTTCACAAGTTTATTAGATTGTTTCTGTCACTTTTCTTATTGATTTGTAAATGTTTATTATATCATAGCTAATCAACCCATGTGCACATGAACTGTTTTGCAATGTGGTACTGAAAGGGTAAAGTTTCTAAGCTGCTTCTAAACTGCAAAGCCTGAGTTAAAATGTAAAAGACCGGGCATTGTAAAGTTCCTAAGCTGCAAGGCCTGAGTTAAAAAGTGAAGGACTAGGTATTGTTAAGTTCCTCTGCTACACCCAGAACCTGAAATTCCTGAGGCAGTTAAGACAATGCCCTACTGGCCATTTAGTTGATTAATATCCTAGGGCCCTGTGCGTTGCACGTAGGCATCGCAGGGCCTAAACCAATCAGTTTGAATGTGTACCCCGCTTAGGAGTAACCAATCACCCCCGCCCGACCTGTTCCCGCCAATGAATGAACTAATCATGTTTAGGAATTGTTGTTTGATTTTCCCGCGGTGCATGATGATTTGTTAAAGGAGACTGTGATGTATGTAAAGTCCCCGCCCTCCCCAAGAAGTGTACTTAAGCAGTGCTCAGTCCCTGCTCTGGGCTCTGGGCTGCTCTCCCTTCTTGAGTGAGCACGGAGCCCCAGCGCGCTGGAATGGATCCCCAATAAATCCCCTTCTGCAATTGCATGAGTCAGTCTCTTGGTGGTCTCTTCCTCCGACGCTTCGCCGGACCCTTACAGTACTGGGGTGATGGCCAGCATCTCATTGAGGGGTTCTTCTTCCTGTCCAGGAGGATGTAAGCCACCCTAAAACTTAAAGTCTTAAATAATTAGTGAATAACAAAACACAAATAGCCAGAAATATATTTACAAATAGTGAAGCCCCTGATAAATCTAATCCATATGGGAGCTGGAACTAGACAAAGAAAAGGTGGCTCCAGTGGTTTATTTAAGGGGAAACATCAAAGGCAGGAATAAGGTTTCAAGGACAGAGTCTTGCTTCGTGATTTCTGCAGTCAGCAGGTTGATTGACATCTTGGCAGGTCACACTCATCTCAGGTGCTGTGTAGGCCACAGCAGAGCAGGATAGAGATTCACATTGTCCCTGGGCAGCTGACCAGAGAAAATGTCCACTGGTCATTCCCAGACACGAGATATTTCTATCCACTAGGCTTCCATGCATGGTGACCCACATGCAACCCATGGGCGGCTTGTGACAATATGGTTCTCTTTGTTTTTGGAATATATTGAGGCCATCCTTCCATGTAATAAAATGAATATGTCTACCTCATGCCTTTTAAAATAGCAATATAAATTTTGTGACCCTTCTTTTTAGAGTTGCACCATCAGTTCTGAGGAATCAGCTTCCTCTGACCTGAGACAAATGGTATTCATATTCTCCATTTCTTTCAGACTTGGAGATGAGCTCTGTGATGCCTCCACAAAAGAGGGTCCTGAGGAGTCAGCTTCCCCAGTTGGGGGCGCTGTAAGGGCTAGCTTGGAGATGCCAAACTGGGGAGACCCAGGCTCCATGGTGTTGCCATCCACCAGAGAACCTAGGAAAGCAGCAGAGGCATTTGATGTGTTTACTTGCCACTCCCAAGGGAGATGCCTCTGGGTAGGGAGGTCTCGGGTGTCATGAACCTAGGCGAAGCCTGAGGCAGGCAGTGGCCCTCCTTAGGAAGCACATAGCACCTGGTGTAGAGAGAACCCAGAATGGCAGGAGGCCAGGAAAGAGCTTGAGACACCAGAGAACCTTCATGGAGAAGCCATTCAACTGCCAGGAATGTGGGAAAGTCTTAATTTATCCTTCAAACTTTGCTTTCCATTAGCGAGTCCACACTGGAGAGAAGCCCCACAGATGTGACCAGTGCAGGAAGTTCTACTCACAGGTCTCCTACCTTGCCCACCACCAGAAAACCCACACAAGGGAGAAGCCCTACAGATGCAGTGAGTGTAGCAAGGCCTTCTGCCCCTCCTCCTCCCTGGCCCAGCACAAGCCGTCCATACCGGGGAGAAGCCCTACAGATGTAACAAGTTTGGGAAGACCGTCAACCAGAACTCTTCTCTCACCCACCACCAGAAAGAAGCCTCAGAAATGTAAGGAGTGTGGGAAAAGCTTCAGTTACAGCTCATCCCTCATCCAACATCAGAGAATCCACACAGGCAAGAAGCCCTATACCTGTAAGGAATGTGGGAAGGCCTTCAGTCAGAGCAGCCACCTGACTCAGCCCCAAAGGACCCCCACTGGGGAGAAGCCCTATGAGTGTAAAGTGTATGGGAAGGAATATGCCCAGATCTCTCTCACCTCACTGAACACCAGATGACCCACACCAGGGAGAAGTGCTACAAGTGCGGACTGTGTGGGAGAGCTTTAAGCCACAGCACTCATGTTACCCAGCACCAGAAGACCCACACGGGTAGGAAGCCTCATAAGTGTAAGGAGTGTAGGAAAAGCTTCAGTCACAACACATCCCTCATCCAACATGAGAGAATCCACACTGGCAAGAAGCCCTGTGCCTGTAAGGAATGAGGAAGGCCTTCCGTCAGAGCAGCCACCTGACTCAGCACCCACAGCGGGGAGAAGCGCTTCAAATGTGAGGACTGTGGGAAGGCCTACACCCAGATCTCAAACCTTCTCCGACATCAGAATCACACTGGCAACAAATGCTCATCTTCAAGGCCAGTTCCAGAGAGGAACACTAACCCCATATATTGACATCATTCTTAGAAGGAGGATGTCACGTGTTATCACTAGCCAAGAGAGCTTCTCATTGTTTGGGGGGTCTCCCAGGAACAGGTCTCTCTGAGCTTTTTAAATTGATTTTTCTTCCCTTAAATTGGATCCCAAAAAGTCAAGAAAAAGAGAATAAAGTTATGAAAATTGACGCTTGAGAGTAAAAGTCTCAAATATACGTAGCTAAACAAATGCTAGGCAATTTTTTAAAACTTTAAACAACAAATTTCACAGTGTAAAGTTGGTTTAAATAGTGAATATCTTTCACACACTCACAGCTACTTTTAGTGTCCTATTATTTGTGCCTATTATATTTCTGGGATTTATGCTTTAAAAAGCTGTTATCCCACTAAACATCATGTTTATTCAGGTCTAAAGGAGACTTTTTACATATTTTAAACATATAATTATTTTATATTAAAAATAATGCTTATACTTTTATAATAGGAACAATTTTCGTAGGAAATAATACACTTTCATTATAAAGGATATTTGTGAAGTACGGAGAAGTATGAAATAAAACACCAATTCCCTGTAAAACCATAGCTCAGAGAGATTCAGTAGTCATTCTTGGGTTTTTCTTTCTGGATTATTTTTGGTCTGTATTCTATATGCATATGTTTAAACTGTCAGAAATTTTGAATTTCACAATTCAGCTGCCCTCAGAAGCCATATTTTTTCATACTTTCTTCCAAATCTTTTAAACAAATGTAATTTTATTTCATTGGAGTCCCAGTGTAGAGTCAGTCTGCCCTCATCATACCATGAGCAGTTTCCTGTCGCCTATGCATCACACTCATTGTTAATGCTAATGGTTGGTCACTGAGAACAGTTCACAGATCCATTCCCAATTAGCTCTTTCTCCTAAGTTCCTGACCGACACAGGTTCACCAGCTTTTCCAATTGTGAATAATGTTGCAATGAGCGGTTCCAAGCTCACCTCCTCCAGCTTCTTTGGGGGATAATTTCTTGTAGGCAGATTCCCAGGGTGGCAATGATGGGCACCAAGGCTCCAAGCATTTTGATTCCTCAAATGTGCTGCCAAACTGCTTTCCAAAGGGGCAGTTGGAGTCAATGCAGTTCACACAAGCTGGATGTGAGGACCACAACTGCATTTCTATGGCAACAAATGTCAATCAATGTGTCATTAAGTAATCCTTAACATCTAATGCTTTGCAGTTTTCTGCAGTTGCCACTTACTCCACCGACATAGTATCAAGTCCTTCTTGGATGTTCTAGCTTTCTAATTTTCTTTCTTTTTTTTATTGGTTGTTCAAAATATTACAAAGCTCTTGACATATCATATTTCATACATTTGATTCAAGTGGGTTATGAACTCTAATTTTCTTTTCTTTCCTTTTTGATACCAGGGATTAAACTCAGGAGCACTCAACAACTAAGCCCCATTCCCCAGCCCTATTTTTTTTTTTTTTTGTATTGGTGATAGGGTCTCACTGAGTTGCTTAGTGCCTGAGGCTGGTTTTGAACTCACAATCCTCCTGCCTCAGCTGAGCCGCTGGGATTACAGAGGTGTGCCACTGGGCCCAGCTCTAATTTTCTTGGCTTTTATAAATGTGGCATGGAACATCTTTTCTGCAGCAAGGATGAGCACCTGATCACTTGCCAGGTGAAATCCTGGCAGTGAGGTCATAGTCTCCACATACATCGCCAGTGGCTTTGCAGAAGTCCTGTGTCACTTGGCACTCTGCCAGCAGTGTATGGTGCTGTGTCTAACCCTAATTCTAACCTGTGGTAACTAATATTATGGTTTAAAGCCTTTGCCTGGCATTTCTTCTAATCTTTTGGGGCTTCTTTCATGATTGAAATATTCACTGTGCATAATTCAGATGCTACAAAAACTGAAAAAAATGTATTGTGCCCAGTAAATCTTCATTCCAAAGACCTGAGACTTTTTCTATAAATATGAATCTCCCTTTTTGTTTTTATGAAACATTATATAATTACTCAGATGTGTGGTATTTTTATGTCACATAATCACATGCACATATTGATCTTAGAAGTTACCTTAGTTGACATAATGTAGATGATTTCCCATGAGAGCACAAAGTCTGTACACCTTAAACACATTATACAAAGAGATGAACATGTACCTATGTATCTTTCAACAATTGCATATTTCATGCCATACTTCTTTGATTTATGCAACCAACCCCCACGAATGTACATTTAGGTTTCCATTTTATTTTGCATCATTAGACATTTATATTTTACATGTGTAGCATAAGAAGAGTTCCAAACATGCGAGTGAGGTCATAAAATGACATTTAAATTTTTCAGTTATTGCTGGTCATAGTGGTGCACACCTATAATCCCAGCAACTCAGGAGGCTGAGGCATGAGGACCACAAGTTGAAGGGAAGCCTCAGCAGTGTAGCAAGATCCTGTCTCACAAGGTGGGGGAGGGAGGCTGGGGACATGACTCAGGCAGAGCACTTGCCTGGCATGTATAAGGCCCTGGGTTCAATCCCCAGTATTGGTACTTTTTTGGGAAAAGTGTTTTTTTGTTTTTTTTCCCAAGTTACTGCTCAAGTCCTCCACAAAAGGATGAACCAACCACTTTACATGATTCCTTGAAGTATGTGAGTACCTATTCCTCTGCTCCTCCACTTTCCTCACAAACACTTGGTATTAGTTGCTTTAAAAACAAAACAAAACAAAACAAAAAACAACATTTTAAATCTTACAGGTAAAAATGTCCTAAAGATTAATCATCTTTTATGCATCTATGTTTTGCATTCTGTGAATTGCCTATTTATATATTTTGCCCATTTTCACTCTTTACATAACAGCAAGTCTTTATATATGTGTATACTTACCCTTTTGATACGTGACTAATGTTTTCTGTTCTCTTTCAATTTTATGGTGTATTTTGCTGTACAGAAATTTTAAACTTTGAGGCATTCAAATCTGTTTTCCTTTTTAGTTCTTGAACCAACTATCATGTTAAGAAATCAGCCTTTCTCATCCCTAAGGTTATGGGGGTGGGGTGGGGGGAGTTCTCCTGAGTTTTTTATAATGATTTTTTTTAGAATTAAAACTTTATCCAACCAGATTTTTAAACGGTTTATGGTATGAAGTAGAGATTTGCTATCAGCCAAGAGTATTATGATGCTCAGGGAAAAAAGGAAATTCATTGGCTAAGATGATTAAAAAGTTTCACCTTCAGGTACAGATGACTCCAGGTGCTTACATGGGCTGCTGGTAATCTGTTCTTTGCTTTCAGTTCTACTTCAGCACTCATTTCACACAGCTGGTCCTCCTGGCCCAATTCATGTTCTAAAACCTCATCCCCAATGTGATTGTTTGCATGAGGCCTCCGGGCCTCGTGAAGGGGATCAGTGCGCCTATTGCAGACCCCAGGGAGCTTCCTTGGTTCATTTTCCCGTAGGGTCTTTCTTCATGGTGGCAAAGTGCCCAGCAGCAGTTCCAGGTTTCTCTCGTATCAACTCGGCAGCCCAAATATAGAAAGCACCTCACCCCCCATTCCTTCCAATACTACCTCTTACCCCTCCCACTACACTCCTTTGCCTCCCCACTGATCCCTCCTTCCACCTTTGCTCCACTCTGTCATCCACAGCGAGGAAATCCTGCTAAACAGGCCTGTCAATCCCATCTCTGCCCTCAGCCCTCCAGCAGTAGCCCACATCTCTGCTAGGGCATGTCAAGCCCTTCAGAGCCACCTGAGGCGTGCAGTCTAGACCTGACCTGCACACCACAGCTCCTCCTGCTCCGGCCCACACAGGCTTCCTTGCTCCCCTGACTGCGCCAAGCCCTCCCATCCTTCCACATTCTCCCGGGCTGCTCCCTCCGGCTGGACTCTCTTAGGACATTCACAGGGTTTCCTCCTTGCTTTTGCACCTCTGCTAGTCACCTCAGAAGCCCTTCTTCAGCACTCATTTCACACAGCTGGTCCCCCTCGGCCCAATTCATGTTCTAAAACCTCATCCCCAATGTGATTGTTTGCACGAGGCCTCCGGGCCTCAAGTATGGGATCAGTGTGCCTATCACAGAACCCAGGGAGCTTCCTTGGCCCTTCCACAGTGGGATGGTGCTGTCCAGGAACCAGGAAATGGGCCCTCATCAGACACTGAACCTGCCAGAACCTTGATCTTAGACTTCCCAGAATATGAGTGCTACACCTCTGTTGTTTATAAGCTACCAAGTCAATGGCCATTTGTTACAGCAGCCCAATACACTTGGGCTTCCATACACCCCAGAACCCATTCCCTGCTCTCATCTACTGGAGGACTGATGACTTCACTTTACTGTCTCTCTCCAGCTGGAACCTTTCACTTTCACAAGCCCTTCCCCACTGGCACATGAGCACCTGGTAGCCAGGGACTCTGCAGGCCCAGCAGGTAGCCAGGCAATGTGGCATCAGAACCAGAGAAAAAAAATACTTTTTTTTTTTTTTCTTTAAAGAGGTACCTTTTTTTCATAGCTTTATTTTATTCATTTATTTTTTTATGTGGTGTTGAAGATTGAACCCATGGCCCCACATGTGCTAGGCAAGTGCTCTACCATTGAGCCACAACCCCAGCCCAAAGAAGGAAATACTTTTGAACTCAAAACTTTAATCAGAGAACCAACCAACATGCACACACGGAGGGTATTTCTACAGGGACCCACAAAAACTCACATAATTAAACACATGCCATGTGAAAAACAGAAAGCTCTCCCCTGTGGTGTGGGCCCAACTAGCAGCCAGGAAGCCCCCATTTCGACTACAAAACCAACCATCAGAACTCAAGGTCCACTGCACAGGACACACATCCAGTCTATCCCCAGCACCCCAGATATACGCAATATTGTCAGCGTCCCACATCTTTGTAAGATTCTGTTGTGCTTCAGCAAATATGACTGGGTCACTTAGTGAGCATGGCACAAGTCAGGAGCTGATGAGGTATTCAAGCTGGTCACGTTCCATGAGGGGACAGTTAGCTTGGCCAAGATGAATGGGCAGCTCCAGCAGAAAGGATCCCCTCACCAGGTTCAACAATAACCCCTGGTGGTCCCAGAACCTCCTCTAATAAGGCAAGTAGCATTTTTAAGATGTTACTTGTCAATTGACAGTGATCCTCTGTGGAGTCATTCACTTCCCTTTTGGATTCCAGAAGCTTCAGGGTCAGGGCAATCGTATCTGCACTTCCTGCCCTTTGGCCTCGATAAGTGCCTAGTGAATGGCTAGCTTAGAAAAATGGTCATCAATTAACATCTCTATAACAAATTTCAGCTCCAAGCACCTCTTCCATGTGGGTTATTTTGTGTTAACACCCAAGGCAGCTTTCCACACTGCCCCTGCTATCAGCAGAACCCATTCGTGAATTCAGCTGTTGGCAGTACCATTAACTCCCATGACAAATTTGGGTCTCACATCATATTCATTTATTGGTACTGAGGATTGAACTCAGGGGTGCTTTACATCTGTATTCACAGTCCTTTTTATTTTTTGAGACAGGGTCTCACTAATTTGCCCAGGTTGGCCTTAAACTTCTGATCCTATTGCATCAGCCTCCCAAATAGCAGGGATTACAAGAATGCACCACTACAACTGGCTTAAGTAATGGTTTAAATGGAGGAAGACTATGGAAAGAGATGGTTTGCAAATATGGCCAGGGAGAAGATTCTTCTTGGAGTGAGAGGTTTGGGAGAGTACAAGTAGAAAGTTCTAACCATTCAAGGTGGAAATTTACATACTCCTCTTGGATTTTTGTGGATTCAGTAAGAAAAGGCTAGGACAGAGGACAAGCATTTAAAAAGAAGAGGGAGATGAACAAAAACTTCTTTTAATATAAAAGAGCATATTTGTGTTTTATCTGACATGTACTCACAGATCAGTCAGCAGTTCTAAGTACTTGACTTTATTTAACCCTCACAACTGCCCTGAGGTAGGTGATTATTATGCCCATTTTAGGGAAGAGGGCACTGAGGCCCTGAGAGATTTTAACTTTCCCAAGGTCACTTGGGGTGGTAGATGGCAGAGGTGAACACAACTCAAGCAGACTGGCTCCAGATCTACTTCTGAATCCCAATGTTACACAGCTTCTCAACTTTTGTCTCATTGTTTGGATGAAACCCATATGTATAAACTTTCTAATCAATCTTTATTGATAAAGAGATTTATTTATTGTGAGGGGTGAAGCTCTCAATATGTTGGTTTCAAATCTTGTACGCAGATGAACATGTTCAGATGTGCAGGACTCTGCTGCCACCCAGTGGCAGCAGACAGTATTGCTCCTTGTTACTTTTGAGTGTGAAGCCTCTGATGTCGGTTGAGACTGGAATAGCACCGAAATGTCTTTTGACAGTGTTGACAGTGATAAGGTTTCTCCTGGGTGTGAATTCTCTGATGCTGAGCTAGGTGGGCACTGAGGCCAAAGGCTTTGCCACATATTTCACAGGCGTAAGGCTTCTCCCCAGTGTGAATCCTTTCATGCTGTGTAAGATTTGCTCTCTGGGCAAAGGTTTTCCCACATTTGCTACACATGTATGGTTTCTCCCCAGTGTGAACTCTCCGGTGAATGGAAAGGCATGAGCTCTGGCTAAAGGATTTCCCACATTCCTGACAAACATAAGGCTTTTCTCCGGTGTGAACTCTCTGGTGTCGCATGAGTTGAGCACTCAGGCCAAAGGCTTTCCCACAGTCACTGCATTCATAGGGCTTCTCCCCCGTGTGAATTCTCTGATGCTTAGAAAGGCATGAACTCTGATGGAATGTCTTCCCACACTCACTACACTGAAAGTGCTTCTTTGCAGCATGAGTCCTGTGATGCTGAATAAGGTAGTTACTCTGGGTGAAGACTTTGTCACACTCCTTACATTTAAAGGGCTTCTCTCCAGAGTGAATTAACTGATGTTCTGAGAGGTGAGCACTTTGGCTGAAGGTCTTGCCACATTCGTTACACTTCAAGGAGTGCTCACTTTGGGAAGACTGTTGTTCGGTGAGGGAGAGGTTCTGGTCGGCTTTCCTGTGCTCACCACGTTCACATGGCCTCACCCCAGAGTGGATTCTCTGATGGCGACTGAGTTGTGTACTGTGGCCAAAGGCTTTCCCACACTGATAGCACTCAAAAGACTTCACCCTGGTGTGAATCTTCGCATGCTGAGTTAGGTATTTGCTACGGTTAAAGGTTTTCTCACATTTGTTACACTTAAAGCATTTCTCATTGAGCCTTTGATACTCTCTCTGTTCTGAGTTCAGATCCAAAATTTTCTTGCTTGTATCAAATCCTTGTTTTTCTCTGGTGTGAATACTCAGGTGGCAATTCAGGGTTGAATGGCAAATGAAGCGTTCTCCACACTCCTGACATTGGTAGGGGGCTTTGATGGTGTGGATTATCTGATGCTGCACCAAGTGTTCTTTGTGGCTGAAGGTCTCCTTGCATTCAGCACAGCCAAAGAGCTTCTCTGTGGTATGACTGGACTGATGTCTAATCAGGTGTGAGGGTCGGCTGAAACTTTTGACACATTCCTGACATTTGTGGGGTTTGTAGCCTGTATGAATTCGCTGATGTTCATTAAGGTGAGTGTTCCGGCAGAAGGTTTTCCCACAGTCACTGCATTTGTAAGGCTTCTCTCCACTGTGAACCCTCTGGTGGATCTTCAGTGAGGATGTATGGCTGAAGGCTTTCCCACATTCATTGCACTTATAAGGCTTCTCCCCAGTGTGGATGGCCTGGTGTTCAATGAGTGACGAACTCCGCCTGAAGGTCTTCCCACACTCCTGACACTCAGAGGTAGTTTTTGTAGCATGGGTCTTTTGATGTTGGATGAAATGCTTCTTCAAGTTGAAGGCTGCCTGGCACATGGCACATTCGTAGTGTTTCTGAATGTGGGTCTTCTGGTGCCCGGCAAGATGAAGAGCCCGGCTGAAAGCCTTGCCACATTCATTACATTTGTAGGACTTAGCACTTACGGTGGTTTTCTGACATTTAATGGGTCGTGCACGATTGGACGGACAGTCATGATCTTGATTGTTACAGAGTTTTTCTCCAGTGTGAATTTTCTGATGCCATTGGAGGTGCATGTTCTGACTAAATGTTTTCCCACATTCCTTACACACATAGGACTCGTATCCTGTATGAGTCACAGGACGAACAAATAGGTAGGAACTCTGGATGAAACTTCTCTCATGCTCTGGACGCACAGGGGGCTTCTCCTTCGTGTGAATGATCCAGTGCTGGATAAGGTGGTAACTCCGGCTGAAGCTTTCCCCACATTCACTACATTTATACAGGGTCTCCTCTCCCTGTACAGAATCCTGCTGGCTCTGGTCTGAGTAGTAGCCAAAGTCACTCCTACTTTCTTTCGACTTAGCTGGTGTGAGGCTCTTTTCAGGAATGTCATGCATCACAGAGTCTTCTCCTATGGAAAGCGGGGAACTAGGACTGAGGCCACTCTTGAATTCATGATTGCATTCTGTGGGACTTTCCTTGTTGATAGCAACATCAGTCCTCAGAAGACTTTCTGGATCTCCCAGCAAACTATCTAACCAGCTCTCACCTATACAGGTTTCAAAGCTGGAGTTCCAGAGGCCATCCTTGGAAAATGCCTCCAAAATCTCCTGGGAGAGCCCTTCTTCTAAGAAATCCTGATGCAGAGGAGAGGCCTTGGTCTCAGTCATATCTGAAAGAGAGAATACAAATGTCTCCAGTGGGAAAGACCAGAGCTGTGGGCTGAGAATGTGGACAAGAGGCAGTAGGGGTGATACGTCTTGAGTCCAGCCTGTCCATCAAGGGGGTTAAAGGAAAGGGGCCCGAAGTGGTGTCCCGTCTGAAACTGGCATCAAGAAACGGAGTCCATTCTCAAGAAGGGAATCTGGAAACTTCAGGAGTTCAACTGAGAGGGAGAATCCCAGCCATAACCCAAATACCTACATCAATGACTGTGTTCCCCAAAGTCTCCTGGAGAATGATCCAATCACCCACCCAGTCCTTCACATCTGAATCCTGGGAGTCCGCATCCCCACTCCCACTCACCACTTTCTGCCAGACCTCCTTGGGAATGTCAACTCCCTCCCTCTCCGGTGTCAATCATCAACTTCCACCCAGCCATCAGGGGCTGTGTGACAACCAGCTCTGGCTACATCACTCCCCCAATAAACACTTCCAGAGCCTCTGAAGAGAAATGCAAGTGCATGAATCCAGCATTCTCTGTACTGGCCCCAAAGAACTCCTGCATGTCCCTGAATTTACCAAACTTTCTTATCTGTGCCATAACAGGACTCTTGTGCCCAAGCGCCCTTCACAGGCAAACTGTTCTGTGTCCTAGCTTGAGTACCACCCTACTCTGAGGTATCCCCAAAACCCCACACTGCTTTCTGCTGAGAGTGCCCCACCTTGTGTTCTCTCTGAAACAGCTGAGCTTTCAGCACCCTCTACTGTGACTTGTGAGTGGATGATGTACAAGCAGTCACAGAAAATTCTCAAGGACAAAAAGCAAGGTACCTCAGGTGCACTCTCAACCACCCCTGATAGCCCCCTTTCCAAAGCTGAACAAGCAGATCTGCCCTTATCTGGCCCACCCTCAACTACCAAGCTGTGCACCCCGGGGACCCCACAAAACATGAAATTCACTGCTTTCTCCACACCTCCAGTCCCCCTACCCCACCCAGCCCATCCTGAACCATCATATTCTTTCAAGTCTGTTCCTTCGTGGATTTCATGGCTCTCTATCCACTGAACATCTCAGAGACTGCCCATCTCTCAGCCTGTTAAGTGAAACTGAAACAAAATCTTTCCAGAGCCACCTCTTGCTCTGCATTGTCACATCTTCTGTGCTTCTGCTCCAACAGCTATCTGGCTTGTTCTCCTCACTATGCCTCTGTGCATGCTGCTGCCTATGCCTGGAGCACATTAACAGCCGTGTACCAGGCCCCTCTTACATGCTGAGCATGATGTAGAGAGCTGGGAACACAGGATGAATCTAGCAGAATTTGCAGTTATAGCAGGAAGAAGACCTGAGTGATAACAATGCAGCACAGTTGTGACTATTGGAGATGTACATGTACACACACACACACACACACACATGCCTACCTATATATTTAGTTGTCTCTACTTGAAAATATCCTCTATGTTAAAGTAACAGAAACAAAAATGAGAGGTCAGGGGAGCACGTGCCTGGATTGGTCTCCCTCATGTGACACTGGTGCTGAGCAGCAGGCTGCAGAGGACTCATAGGCAGTGAGCCAAGCACAGGGATGCAGACTGATGGGCAGGTAGAGCCCTGGAATCCTGTGATCTCTGGTTCAGGGCCCTCCTCCTCACACTGATACAGTAACACTGAGCGAAGCCACCCACACCCAGGTGAGGCACCTGCTTCTGCTCTCTCCTCCCAGGGATGTTTCCACCAGGGGAAGCACCACAGGAATCCTCACTGACCTGCTCAATCAAAGGAACCCTGGCCCGGGAGACAGCAGAGTGGATCTTCTTGGCAGCATTCAGTCCTGGGCCTGAGTTACTCCCAAATGTGGTCATCTGCTAAGCCCAGGGCAAGGGAGAAAGGTTGGGTCTATATAAAGGGAGGGAAAAGAGGTAGACAGACTGGGGGTCTACGCCTCATAGGCACAAGGCAGGAAGGGGGCAGAGACTGACACAGGGAGTCAACAGCCTCCCCTTGCTGAATCTGGAAGGAAGAAAAGAGGACAGGAGAGGCACCAGGACAGTCTGTGCAAAAGGCCGGAGGAGGAGGATACACAGCAGGCATGTCAGATTGAGTATTGCTTAAGCATCCCCATCCCCCCTAAAATGAAGGGACAGACACCAAGGGATAAATGAAACCCACAGGCCAGATGTCAAGATGTCTGGGCAGACACACTGGGAGTTGGCCACCTCAGGCAGAGGTTCTGAGGTACACCAAGGGCCCTCCCGTCCACTTACCAGGGCCAGCTGCTTCTGGGCTTCCTTCCACCAGGGCCTCCAGCTCTTCCCCACCATCTGGATAGGAGGTCAGGCTGGGTCTTGGGGGATCTGCAAAGACAGAATGACACTGCAGTCAATCACAATGTGGAAAGTCAACCATATGTCCAATAGGAATCTTTCAGCTCTCCCAACTTTATCCTGCACACAGCAGGGACTCCCCTATCTTGCGTCTGTAGCACATACTGGCTATAGTTTGGAGAAGACCTGCTCCGGTGTGACAAAATTCTATCAAATAAGTTTCCATAACGTAGTCTTTTATTTATTTTTTAATCTTTTAGAATAAATTATTCTTAGAAAAAATTGAGGACCTAAAAAGGGGAAATAAGTAGCTGAGGTGACAGTGATGGGGAACTGGGATGCTGGGGCTGGGAGATGCCAGACATGCACTGGGGCTGGGTCTGTGAGGCTGCTGTGCAGAAGTGGGTGGACACAGCCGGTCCAACTAGACCCCTGGGAAAAGCCTGCTGGCACACCTGGCTTTAAAGAGGGCTCCCCACATCCCCAGAGCTAATAAGACAGGATCGCTAGGCCTAAACGATTTGTGCAAACAATATGGTTTAAACGAAACACCTACTTTTCTTGTGAGTCTGGAGTTTGGGTTTGTGCCAGGCAAATGGGGCATATGGCCAACCCCCAATAAAAACTCTGGGCCCTGAATCTCCGATGAGCTTCCCTGGTAAACAACATCTCACATGTATTGTCACATCTTGTTGCTGGGGAATTAAGTGAATCCCATGTGACCACTAAGAAGATTCTGGAAGCTTGAGCCTGGCTACCCTGAACCTCACCCCACTTGCCTTTTCCCCTTGCTGACTGTGCTCTATACCTTTTCACTGTAGTAAATCACAGCCATGAGTCTGACCATAGGCGGAGTCCTCCTTGTGAATCGTCGAACCTGGGGGTGCTCCTGGGGACCCTAACCTGGCTGGGAAGGCAACTTCCCTTCTGTGAACCTAAGTTTCAGAATGATCAGTGAAAGAGGGCAATCCAACCTCCTCATGGGGTGACCAAAAGATTGAGTGAGAGCTTGACCAGCAGAGGACTTGGTTCATGACACAGCAGTTTCTGCTACTCCACTGCTTATTCACTCAGAAATGGTTCACTGGAGTCCTATGGTAGGTACTGGGGACACCAATGAACAAAGCAGGTTAAAAATCCTGCCCCTACGAAGTTCCCATTTCAGATGACAGATTAAGTAGTTAGAACACTAAGGAGCCATGAAGGAGTTGAGGAGAGTGAGGCAGGGCCTTCTCATAGGTCACAGCTCAGTGTAACAAAGGGAAGCCCTGAGAACTATGGGCAGAGGGGACGGCAATCACAGTGACCCTAAGGTCAAGGAATGACTCCATGGTTACAAGTAGGAAATTCATAGGGATGAAGCTGCAGAGGCAGGCAGGAGGCCAGACAGGGCTTCTCAGCCTCACTCCACTAACATTTGAAGGTTGGATAACCCTCGGCTGGAGGTGCTGTCCTGTGCATTGTGGGAGGTGTGGCAGCATCTGTGGGCTCCACCCGCTATAGCACCCCCATCCCTGGGCTCACCCACTATAGCACTCCTGCTCCAAACGCGAGGATTAAAAATGTCTACAGACATTGCCAATGTCTGCTGGCAGGCAGAGGCAGCCAGTTGAGAATGACTGGGTTGGGCCATGCTGATACCTAGGCACTCAGAAGCTGGGACTCCAACTGGTGGGTGGATAGCACAGGTGATCCCCAAGTAGGACAGTGACTGGGACCCCAGAGTCAGAAGAGCACTCACTCAGAAGAAAGAGGTTCTGGTAGTTGTCCAGAGCTGTGTCCCAGAACAGGTCTGCCTGGTCTAGCCCCAGCTGCTCCCAATCCTCCAAGGTGAAATCCATGGCCACATCCTTGAGGGTGACAAATTCCTAAAATGCAAACACACTTAGTCATTCAAGTGCTGGGGCCAGGAAAGAGCCCAACAACCTACTCAGGGCACCCTAACCCTCAGTTTACCAGGACTTTGGCAGTAATCATCTTGTTCTCAGCCTCACAGGAACCTTGAGATATGACACTCAAGAGCCCTGTATACTGCAGGCAAGAAACAGTCTTGGATGGGAGAAAACGATGTCAAATCACTCAAACAGGCAGAACTTAAACCCAATCTGCCTGATCTAAAATCCATTGATTTCTCAAAAGAAAATAAATTTTTAAAAATAATAAAAAGTTTTAAAAAATCCATTGATTTTCCTGCTTTTGTCTTTTTTTTTTTGTATTAGATCAAGATTTTAATTTGTATTACTGTGGAAATTTTCAAACACACACAAGCAGGGAAATGCATATAATTAACCGGATGGACCCAGCACCCACGGGACCTCTAATTTCCCCTGTGAATACTGCAGTATTAATAGTAATTACTTAATATTCCTTAATATCTAGACCATATTCCAAGTACACACACAGATTTGTCTGACTTCTTGATGTTAATTCTGTAGTTACATTGTCGAGTTCTGAGGCCCAGGTGTGCAGCTGGCTTGTGTCAGCAGACCTTCATTCCTCAGCCATACCCCTGCAGCCTCTTTATTCTTCCATGCTCCTGACTTAAGGTCCTACATCTAGCTGCCCCTCTGCCCCTGTTTTTCCTATAAACTGGTGAGGAGAGCAGAGGCCTGATCAGAATCAGTACAGCCTTTGGAAGCAACCCCCCCCCCCGCCGCCCCAATGTGGTGCCAGATCCACTTTAGGCAATACAACCACCTAAGCTGCATGTCTACTGTTCAACTTTTAGTGATGCTAGATTTCTTCACTAATTAATACATATTTAAAATAAGAATTCAAAGGCTCTGGAAGTGGCCCAGTGGTAGAATGCTTGCCTAGCATATGTGAGGTTATGGGTTCAATCCCCAGCACTGCAATAAAAATAAAAATGCTCAGTACTGACAAGAGAAAGTGAAAAGCTGCCCATCCCCATCACCCCATCACAAGGTGAAACTATGGCTATTTGGACTGTCCTTTCTAGATCCTCATTAGTGTGCTCATGGGCACATGTGTAAGGACATGTGTGTATGCACACACAAAGGAATATTTTAAGAATGAAAAACTAACTCTGTTTAGTTTGGGTTTGAGGCTTGGCCCCACTACTTTCCACTATGGGTGGCCCCTTAAGCCTGATTCCTGGCCTACTAGTGAAAGGGACCGGTGAGTCCCATCTCATCAGGGTTACCCAGGAGAAGTGACTGAGAAGCTGCTGGGCAATGTGGCACGTGGGAAGGCCTCCACCCCCAGCTTACACTTCCCAACCCAACTCTCCAGGCCTTCGACCTGAAGGCTTTTCTTTGTCCAGTCGCCTCCTGTGCTGGGAATGGGATCAGCGCTCGAGGTGCAGCGAATCACTAGATGCCCAGCTCCTCTCTGAGGCAGGGTTATTCCCAGGTTGTAGAAGAAAAGAGAATCAAAGTCACTTGCTCTAAGCCACACAGCTAGGTAGTGGAGGGACAAGAGTTGCTACCTGATGCATGACCCCAAGGAGGCTGACCAGTCAGGGGCTTGGTTTTAGATTCTGTTGGTTCAAATTCAGGTCCTATTTATGAGCTGTGGGACTTCATTATTCCACCTCTTTAAGTCCACATTCCTCGTCACTAAAGTGAGAGTGCTGTGAGGATGAAGGGAGCTGGTGCCTGCAAGTGCTCGGCAGGAAGCTGTTCAGCAAGTAGAGTTTGTCGCTCATGCATCCGGTCACATCAGGGCACCTGCTGCCAGCTCCCCGCCAGGCACAGGGCAGCAGGGGAGGCAGCCTGTTCCTGTCCTTGTGGGATTTAGTCTGGGTATGTCCACTGACATCAGTGAAAATGCTCTGTAAAACTCTGAGAATAATGTCCAACACACATGTGCAAGTGTATAAATAAATTGGTCCTCTTGGAAGGATGACAGCAGGGACCCTACTCCTTATTCTGAAAACTGGCAGGTAAAGGAAGAGAATCTCTGGGTTGCCCGGCCAAAGAGGGGCGATGCCTCACTACGAAAGTGTTCCGTCTCGGAAATGACGGGGACACCGCACTGGAACAGTACCCTGCTGAGTGAACAGACAACAAGGCAGGCAGTGCCAATGGCTGCCGGGACCACAAAGGCTCTGGGCCTCTGTCCTGCCACAAAGAATGCACCCAAGTCTAACTGAAGCCCTTGAACCAGTCACCACTGCGACACACTAGATCGCACCAGGAGTATGGAGCCAGCAAGCGACTGAAACAAAGTCCACAGGTCAAACTGCCCGGGTTCTTCAAAGTACAAACTGTAAAGAAGAGAAGGGTGGAGGAGGGACCTACAGGATCAAAGACTTCAGAGAAAACCAAAAGAGGGGCCACGGGGATGTGCACTTAGGTAATTAAACTATTTTAAAAACACAAACAGCATAAGGAAGTGGTATCTAAAAATGTCAGGATACTTATGTGAGGTGTAAGAGGGTTGTGACAGGCTCCATCAGGCTTCTGGGTGACAAAGTCCTCCTTCTAGACCCATGTGGGGTCTGTTTTCATTGTGTCATGCATTCAGTGTGTCTGGATTTCATCACCCGTGCTTCATTAAAAAAAAAAAAAATATATATATATATATATATATATATATACATATTTTAATGAAGCACATACTCAACAGGATTCTCCTGTGGGTGGAAGAGAAGTAAGAAGAGCAGAAGCACAAAGATAAAAACAAAGACCAATCTGATAATCCCAGTGAGAAGTGATGAGATTCCAATTTTCTTTTTTTTTGGGGGGGGGGTACTAGGGATTGAACTCAGGGGTACTGGACCACTGAGCCACATCCCCAGCCCTATTTTGTATTTTATTTAGAGACAGGGTCTCACTGAGTTGCTTAGTGCCTCACAGTTGTTGAGGCTGGCTTTGAACTCATGATCCTCTTGTCTCAGCCTCCCGAGCTGCTGGGATTACAGGTATTCACCACCATGCCCGAGTTAGATTCCAAATATTTTGATGATGGTACAGACAAGATTTCCTGACAGAAAAATCATAGAATGTGAAAAAGAGAAAAGCCTGAAATGTTTCTAAGTTTTTACTCTGAGCAACTGAAAGGTCAGAATCACTGCTTACTGAGATGTGGGAGAAGCAGTTCTCAAGGCAGATGCTGACTCTGGTTTGGGACACTTGGAGTCTGAGCTCCCCTTTGACATCCTGAGGCCGAATGATGCCTCCATGCCTCAAAGATCTCTATACCCCAATCCCAGGAGCCCAAGAATGCTGCCTTTATGACAAAAAGGGACTTTGCAGCTACGATGAAGTTAAGGATCTTAAAATGGGGAAGTGGACCATATGAGAGAGTTCTAAATGTCATCACAAGAGGCCTGATAAGAAGGACACAAGCAGTCACAGGAATGAGAAGGTGATGCAATGACAAAAAGCAGAGACTGCAGTGATACAGCCAGGAGCCAGTGAATGCAGAAGCCTCTAGAAGCTGAAAGAGGCAAACAAGGCATTCTCCCCTGGAGCCTCCAGAAGGAACCAGCCCTGATAACTTGTCTTTGGTCCCTTAAGAGTCATTTTGGGCTTTGACTTCAAGAACTGTTAAGAGAATAAATTTACGTTGTTCTTAAGCCACCAAGTTTGTGTGTTTTGTCACTGCAGTCACAAGACACTAAGGCAGATATCCAAAGGCTGATTCTAAACAGAAGCTGGGAGCAGAGCCAGAGAGGATCTTGTCTTTATCTGCAGTAGATCTTCCTCCTCCTCAGTTCCAAACCCTCCAAGAGCCCATCTCACCCAGAGAGTCCATAAGATGGTTTCCAAGATTGTACAGGCATGGCCCCAGCTACCCCTCAGATCTCACCTGCTCCATTCTCCTGTCACCCCCTCTGCCCCAGCCATACTACTTCCTTGCTGTTCCCTGGACCACTGCCTGGTCCCACTCAAAGCCTAAGATCTCAGTTCTCTTCTCAAAAGTCTCTTTTCTAGGAGGCCGCCTCCAAACCCTCTGCATAAAACAGCAAACCTAACCTGGACTTCTTCTTTTTTTTTTTTTTTGTAGTTGTAGATGGACAGATACCTTTATTTTATTTTTTTAATGTTTATTTTTTAGTTGTAGTTGGACACAATACACTTTTTATTTATTTACTTTTATGTGGTGCTGAGGATCGAACCCAGGGCCTCGCAGATGCTAGGCGAGCGCTCTACTGCTGAGCCCCAGTCCCAGCCCCAGCCCCTAACCTGGACTTCTTATTCCCTTCTCCACATTATCTTTTCCACAGTTCTTAATGCCACCTGCATACTACATGATTTACTTACAGAATTTACTGTCATGGGTTGAATTGTGACCCTCCAAAAAGACAGGTTGAAACCCTAACCCCCTACCTCAGGAAAAAACCTTATTTGAAAATAGGTTCTTTACACAGGTGACTGATTTGCGGTCATTAGAGTGGGCCCTAATTCAACACAACCAGTATCCTAAAAACAGAAAACGAGGACACAGAGACAGACATATAGAGGGAGAAGACTATACAAAGGTAGAGGGGAATAGTGTACTAAGGTGAAGGCAGGATCCGGGTGATGCTTCTACAAGCCAAGGAAGGCCAAGTGGCCTGCACACCACCAGAGCTGGCACAGGCAGGAACGCTCTCCTCGCAGTCCTTGAAGGAAACACCCCTGCCAAAACCTTCATCTCTAACTCCCAACTTCCAGAACTTTTAAGACAATACATGTCTGTTATTCAAAACACCCAACTTGTGGTACTTTATTAACAGCAGCCCTCGCAAACTAATCCACTGTCCTCCACACTCCCACTCGTGTGAGCTTCACAAGGATGGGGACCATATCAGTTGAGGACCATATCACAAGGATGGGGACCATATCACCTAGAACAAGGCTCCCGCACAGCAGACACACAACCAACACCTGATGAATAGCACAAGGAAGCACACGGTCCTGGCAGCTGCTTGAGTCTGAAGGGAAGGAGTCACCAAGGACGGAGCCAGTACTAAGCAGGGTGGAGAAAACAGGGACAATAAACAGTCCTGATTACTGAGGCAGATGGAGCCACCCCCACCTTTGGACTTTCAGTTATGTGATCCATATAAACAGTCTCCTGAAAGTTTAAGCCAGTTTGAAATGGCGTTTCTTGTACTTGTAGTTCAAATTGTTACTGTCTATCCACTGTTGAGAGCAATGAGTCAAAAAGGTTTTGCATCAAGAGCCAGATTGCAGAGGGCCTTAATGAGCTTTTGTTCCCCAGACTCTTATGGTTTCCATATTATGTATCCCTCAAAATCTCATGTGAGACAATGCAAGAAAGTTTAGAGGTGAGACATTGTCTTAGGAGAGCCTAAACCTAATTAGTGCATCAATTTACTGATAGTGATTAATAGTTGTAGGAAGGTAGTGTGTGGCTAGAGGAGGTGGGTCACTGAGGGCATGCCTTTAGGATATACATTTTGTCTGTGGTGAAGGGAGCACTCTCCCTCTGCTTCTGAGTCACATTCCTACACCACACTCTTCTGCCATGATGTCCTGCCTCTCCTTGGGGCCCAGAGGAATGCATTTGGCCATCTGCGGACTCAGATCTCTGAAACTGTGAATTCCAAAATAAACTTTCCCTCCTCTAATTTTCTTCTTAGGTTTTTGGTCATGGCAGTGAAAATGCTGACTTAAACAGACTCCTAGAATGTGTTGGATAGGGATCCTTGGAACAACATTGGAAGGTGTACATGACAGAAGCAGGGACTTGAACCCTGGGGCTCAAGGGAGCCACAGAAGGCTTTATACAGGGAGAGTTAAAAGGTCAGAGCATGCATTCAACAAACATTTCTCCTGTGTGCCAGATCCCACTGTGATGCTGGGGACATGGTCTTGTGTCAGGACAAGGACCTGGGCCTTGGCCTTGAGGAGTTCACTGTCTGATGGAGACTCAGGGATGCTAGATGATAAGCTGAGGTGGCAGGGCTGTGACAAAGGGAGGTATCAGGGCTATATAAACCTTGGAAGGGAGGGGGAAAGTTACCATGGGATAAAGCCAAGCTTCCTGTAGTGGAGGACATTCAAACTGGACCATTAAAGACAAGCAGATATTAACCAGGTAGAGAAGTTTTTAGCATTCATTCACGCAACAAACACCTCAAAAGCCTGCTGTGTGCTTGGCCTGTACTAGGCCCTGGCAATCCAGAGATGAATCCCAATCATCTCCTCTCCCGAGGAGCATGTACTCTTATGGGGCTGACAATATGGGCAGAGACAGGTGGATTTATGCTACAGAGGAGTCATCAGAGCATGGAAGGGAGGCCAGAATAAGGACAAGCTGACTCTGCCTTGGGAAAGATGGGGAGATGAGCTGGGTCTTGAGGGCTGCATAACATGTTACCACAAACAAGAACAGCAGGATATTCTAGCAGAGGGCATAGCCCAGGCAAAGGCAGAGAGATTGGAAAGTACAGTGTAACATTTTACCATCAGATCAGAAATGGAGTACTGGTTATCTGGAAAAATGACAGAAGATGCTGGAGAGGCAGGCAGAAACCAGGTCATGCAGGAGTGGGCATTTTAACCTGTAAGCAACAGTGCAATAAGGATTCCATAGCAGGACAGCAACGGTATGAAACGTTACCATAAAAAGACAACTGGGGAGCCACCATGGAACAGCAAGCAGGGTACAAAGGAAGGCTGGATTTCTTCTGAGGGTAATCAATTAAGATAAAGGAACCCTCAACTTACCTCAGCCATAGCCGCCATGTCCCAGTAACCTCTTTCAAGCTCCTCCTCCTTCCCTTCCATGTTCCCAGCTGGCAGAGCTGCAGGAAGGGAGCTGTAAGAAACTCTCCCTTCCTTCTACAGTTGACTCCCTGTCCATGCTGGATGAGCCCCCAAATGTTCAGAAGTGGGCGGGACTTCTGAAGTGATTCTCCCTTTAGGAATCAACAACAATTACATTTAATTAAACTACTCCAGCCCCACATTTCCATTGCACTTCAGAACTTGTAAAACAACCTCATAACCATGCTTAGTACTTACTTTATAGATGTTTGTGAGATCTGGCAATGAGAGTCTATACTTTGTTGGGACCTTTGATTTTGCTCTCGGCTGTGTCTTAGCACCAGCACAGTGCCTGTTGTATAGCAGGGGCTTTTAAAATAATTGTTGACATAACAAATGTCTCTAACTGAATCAATGGGACAATGCTTCTGGGATTTCTTGATTATCATATCTAAGATTTGAGCCAGGTGAGCTGGCCTCCAAAGCTGTTGCTATTCTACAACAGCAATATTTCTGAAACTTTTTTTTTAAACCACGACCCACAGTAACAGAAATGACAGTCAACTCTCCATATCTGTGTGTTCTGTGTCCTTCGATCCAATCAACCTCAGGTAGAAAATAGTTGAAAAAAAATTTGCATCTCTGGCTGGGGATATAGCTCAGTTGGTAGAGTGTTTGCCTCCCATACAAGGTCCTGGGTTCAATCCCCAGCACCACCAAAAATAAATAAATTAAATTAAATTGCATCTGTACCAAACACATAGACGTTTTCATTGTCATTATTCCTTAAACAACATAGTTTAACAAAACTTGAAAACTGGTAAATTTCACCTAAAAATGAGATTTTCAGCTTCTGAAACACCCTACAATTTGGCATCACTGGGTCTGCATCCCCACAAATCGAGTTCACTGGAGCCCATTTAGAGCTCCCCCTTTAGATGGAAGTGTTCCCTGCACCCCACAGTCCTCACAGCAGCAGGATCCCTCCCTTACCTTAACTACCGCACTCTCACCAACATCCAAGTTTGAGACAATTTCCAAATCACAGTTCTGTTCCCATTTCATATACTCTTAGACCTGAAAGGGAAGAAATGGGGAGTGGGGCCTCTGAATGAAGCCCAAGGTACCCACCCAGGAGTCTGGGAGTCTTGCCACCTTCTTAATGAGGGTCTATGGTTATATCATTTACTCTCCCTGAACTTTAGTTGCCACACGTTCCAAATGGGGCTACTGCAACAGATTCACAGTCCCTTCTCTACAATTCCAAAACCTAAAGTCCCTGAAAACCTGAAATTCATTCATAAATTGACAGGAAATCCTAACCTGGATTGCCACCGACTACATATAATCTTCTTTCCAGTCAGTGGAAGTCCGTATACACCTTTCCCCCACCCCACGCAGAAAACTTGGATGACACAAGCACTGTTCCAGATTCCGCCAGTATGTTGCCTAGTTGTGAAATACTGTCTTTCTAAAATCCGAAAAGCCCTGATTCCCGAGATGATCCTGGTGCCAAACGCATCCGAGGACAGCGAGGACCTGCGCTATGTCTTAGTGCTGCTGTGACTGCACCGCGCCTGAGCACAGAATGCGCTCCAGTCAACGTTCAATTCTTGGACATCCTCAAGAACTCCCTTTCTTCCTCAAGATCCTGCCCAGACCTGCCGCCTTTAGACACCTAGTCCCTCTCTTTCGCCCGGTCTCCTCAACTAAATAGAATCATTCGTCTCACTTTAGGAAGAATCTGACTTAAGGGTTCAAGATTCCATCAAGACCTCCACCGCCCAAGGCGACGAGATTTTTGCCTAAGTTGCGCTAATAGTACAGCCTCGCCCCTCGGGAAGAACCGAGCCCACGAGTCTCCAGGGTTCTCAGCGACCCCGGACACGACACTTGCGTACCTCGAGATTGCAGTCCGCCGGGCTAACAGACTTTCCCCAGCTCGGTAGGAGAAACAAACCTAACTCCTCTCACGCGCGCCTCTTCACGGGAAGTTCCGGAACCCAGCGACACTTCCCAGCTATTCTACCCAGACTCCTCCGCGCCAAGCGCCAGGACTCTATTTCCCAGAGGGCTGTGCGCGCGCCCGCGCTTGGCTTCCCCGCCCCACATGCCTCTTTGACCTTGGAGGCCCCCGTAGAGCACCCTGGGAAATAGAGTAGATTCCGATCTGGACTAGGTGAAACCACGGTTTTGTAGACCCTGTTGAAGGATCGACTTAACCTTCTTCTGCCTTTCCGGAAATTTCTACTTATAAAGGAAACAACCCGAGGTTGCCATGGAAAGACGCGGAGGAAGCGGTTGGCGTTACCAAGAAGACGCGCGGAGTTAAAGAGGTAACCTTTGATTGATGGGGAGATGCCAAGTAGTTTATCTTGATTGGCTTCATGCGCAGTGGGATGAAGTGGAGTTCCGAAGAGGGTGGAAGCGACGAGGGAGTTTCTCCCTAGCCGGGTTAGACGGCTGATCTGCCGCGAAGGCACCTGGGAAATGGAGTTCCCAGGTAGACAGCCCGGGGGTAGTTTGGAGGTCGCTGCGCTTGCTCGGGAGCCCGGCCTCCAGGAAGAGGATGCGTGCGCAGCGTCTCCGGCGCCAGAGGAAGTTTCCTTGGGGCAATGAGAAGGTGAGTCCCACTTCTTGCGGTTCTGACCGCAGAAACTCTGGCGCCCACCCCTGTTCTCAAGTACAGAGGTGAGGGAAGTTCCTGGCTTCCTTCGGAGTCAGCTCGGCTGTGGAGCCTGTGACTTCAGCACGACCCTTCTTGGGAAGAGGAGCCCCCTCGCCCTGGGGCCTGGACTAGGGAGGCTGCGGAACCTCTCCGCGCGCTAGGACCCCAGCCCCCTTGGACGCTGGTGGGCGTGGCTAAGGTTAAGCATCTGGGGGTTGACAGATGCTCCGCCTTGGCTGCTAAGTCAGCCCTGGTTTTCTGAGAAGGGGGCGGGCGACATGTCACTGTCACCTAGGCTGTTGTCCCTCCGCGCTTAGGATGGAGTCTAGCCTTTAAAAGCCCTCTTGCTGTGTTGCGTCTTGGAATCTAGGAGGAACATAGTAGTTGACGCATAGTAGATGTTAATAAAATTTTATTGAATAAGTAAAATAAATGGATGGCTCGCCTGAGGATTGGAGCCTCGGGTTTCAGCCTGTTCTGGGCTCTGGGTGTACTGTGGTGAGCAAAGCAAACAAAACCTTCCATCTTGAAGCTTACCAGCCTATTCAGAGGAGTCAGCAATAAGGAAGTTAGAGTATGTCAGGTGGTGACAAGCACTACGAAGAAAAATGAAATGGTGGGAGGAGGATAGTGTGTACTATGAGTAGTATCAAAAAAAGATCTGTCCAGAAAGGTGACATATGAAGGGAGAACTGGAGAAAGTGATGGCATGAGCATGACATGGGCAGAAAACATTCTAGGAAGATGTGAGAACAAACGCAAAGGTCTTGGGGCAGAAAGATCTTGTCATGTTTTGGGGGAAAGCAAGGAGGCCAGTGTGGCTGGCTTAGAGTGAGCAAGGGTGTATGGGAGAGGTCAGAGTGGGAGTGGGACATGGGAGATCATGTAGGGCCTTATGGGCTAAGAATTTTGACTTTTACTGTCTGAAATGGAAGCCACTGGAAGGTGTTGAGCAGAGGAAGGACAGGGTCTAAGATTTAATTGCTGCTTTCAGAATAGACTGTAGGGATGAGGGTAGAAGCAGGAATTCTAGTTAGAATTACTGGTGACTGTAATAGCACAAGGTAGAAGTGGCTGAGACGAGGCTGGTGACAGTGTAAGAGTAGGGGACAGGCAGATGTCTGTGGTTGAAAAAATCCAGTATTCCTCCTGGCTCAGTTCTACACAGCATCAGCTTTCAGATTAAAGACTGAAAGAATGTTCTGACCTGCAGCCCAAGAACCAGTGAAGTTTTTGTTTTTGTTTTATGAATTTGTGCCGGTTGAGAACATGAACTTTATAGGTCCAGATTTGAGTTCTGTCCCTACTGCTTTCTAGGTGCATAGTCTTTGAGCAGCAGTTTGTAAGTCTCGAGTATGAGATGTGTATCCCTGGCTTATAAAGTTGGTGGGAAATTAAAATAATATTTCTGGATCTGCCACTTGAAGAGCTGTATGGCCTTGGTCAAATCACTGTCCCTCTCTGAGCCTCTCCTTCCACATCTTAAAGGGAAAAGTTATTCTTCTGTGAAAGGTGATTGTGAAGATTTCAATCTACATATGTTGAACTCATGAGTTGGGAGCTATTGTTAAATAAGCAATTAAACCTCTCTGTGCTTCAGGTTATTCTTTGTTCCAGTTATGGAACAAATTATCCCAAAATGCAGTTCTGTAAACAGTCATTCTGTCATGGCCATGGGTTCTGTGGGTCAGGGTTTCAGAGCAAGCAGGTGGGGCTGGCTTGTCTCTGCTGCATGACATCTGGGACCACAGCAGGAAGACTCCAAAGTTGGAATATCAATTAGCCAGAAGACATGCTTCTTTGCATGTCCAGTGGCTGATGCTGACTGTTGTGTGAGGGTCAATTCCTCTTCATCTGGGCCCCTCCATGAAGTCTGTGGGCTACTTTAGGCTGCCTCATATTATGGAAACCCAGTTCCACACAGGAGCATCCTGAATGAGCCAGCCAGGTGCATGACCTGGCCTTGGAGTGGGCATGTCATTACATAATTATGCCCATCTTTATTGGTAGGAGCAATTGTAGGCCTCAGATCCAAAAGGAAGGGTTCAGAGCCCTGCTTCTTAGTGGAAAGGGTTACCTTTTCCGAAGAGCACACAAGACTAGAAATATTGCCACAGCTGTCTTTGGAAAGTATAGATGCCACACTCTCCTATAGAGGGCTGGGGGCATAACTCAGTGGTAGAGTTTAAGGGACCTGTGCTCCATCCCCAGCTCAGGAAGAAAGAAAAAGAATGGGTAATAATTTTCAGAACCTACCTTTTGGGCTGTGATGTGGACTAAATCAGGTAACAGAAAGTTCTTTGCCTGGAGGGACCCTCCACAGATGTCCATGACCCACTCTGTGGCTTCCCTTAGATCTCCGCTCAATTGCCCCTCCCAGTGATGTCCTCTTTGACCACCCTGTGTAAACAGTGACCTGCCAACCCCCTTGGCACCCTTTTTCTCCTGAGGTACTTTATTGTCCTCCTTAGTGCTATCTCTTCCCGACCTGTTCAACAGTTACTTGCTCACATGTTTATTAGCTTGTCTTCTCCCACCAGACTGTGAGCTTGCTGAGGTCAGGGGCTGTGTTTGTTTCCTTTCTAAAGGCTGAAAGAACTAGGACCTCCATAGGTTATTACTGCATGAATGAATGAATGAATAGACTTAGCACATACTGGCCGCATGGCCGGTGCTCAGTAAATATTATCTTTCACTTATTTGTGAATTGAACCGAGTCCAAGTCATTGTTTCCACATTTGTTCACTTCTAGGCTACTATCAAGATGAAATTTCCAAGCCAGTGAATCCAGAGCCAGACTGCGACCCTATAAAGGTACCATCCCCTCAGGCATGTGACCCTTGAGGCTGGTTCACCAGTAACCCACTCCTGCTGTCTCACCTCTGTTGCAGCCAGCAGACTTCCTTCCTAGGAGGAGTGTTATTGTTAGTGTGGCAGGGCTCACCTGGTTAGGCACTTGTTCCTTCCTGGGGGTCCATTTTTATCCCAGGCACTGGCCCCTGGGGAAAATCCACTTAACATGAAGCCACTTAACACCACCACAGATTTCTAAACCATCCTTTTGTTTACGTATGAAATCCCATGGTGTCTTTGTGTATTATTAGTCAGACTGGGCTAGTCTTTTCCATAGTAATAAATAACCTCCAAATCTCAGTAGCTTAACACAAACACAAGTTTTTTCCTCACTAATACAAAGTTTGGACAACTGTATATCCAGCTTTGATCTCGTGGCTCCAGCATCAACACCTGACCTTCAGGCTTGCCTAAAGGAAGAAGGGGAAAGGCAGAGAGTCCTGTGGCTAAACAGATGCTCCCCAGTGTTTACACCTTTGAGAAGACAGATGTGATTTAAATGTTACTGCCAGAACAACCATCACTAAGACAATCACTCAGAATTACACCCCTCCTTACTGGAAAGGAAAAGGGTACTTGACAGTGGTCTTTGCAGACCAGGTGTCTTACACAGCTCTTTTGTTTGAAATAGCAGAAGAGCCCTTTTATACCAGAGTATGATTTCTGCACTTCTGTAGCCTGAGAGAAGGAGAAACTCTTTTTTTTTTCCTGAGATTTCTTTCATTAGCTATATGGATGGCCTGTGGTTTTCAAGAGAAAGATCTGTAATTCTGAGGCTGGGGATGTGGCTCAAGCGGTAACGTGCTCGCCTGGCATGCACGGGGCGCTGGGTTCAATCCTCAGCACCACATAAAAATAAAATAAAGATGTTGTGTCTGCCGAAAACTGAAAAATAAATATTAAAAAATTCTCTCTCTCTCTCTCTCTCTCTCTCTCTCTCTTTCTCTCTTTCTCTTTCTCTCTCTTAAAAAAAAAAAAAAAAGATCTATAATTCTGTATGTCATCACTTAAAGGAAACAGAGGCCCAAGAAGCTCTGAAATTACAGTATGGAAAGAGAAAAGGGAAAGGATAGAAATGTTAACAAATGGAATATGATAAGATAGTGCTTAAAAGCTTTCAAGATAAAGGTGTGGCCAGTGACAGAGAACTTGCCTAGCATGTGTGAGTCCCTGGATTTGATGCCCAGCACTGGAAAGGGAAAAAAAAAAAAGGAGAAAAGCTTTTCAGTGACTAGGCCCTGTTCTCAGCACTTGATATAAGTATCCACTAGACTTCAACAATCTTTCTGTCAGACAGGTGCTGGCACTAGACATTTTGTATTGTCTAGGCAGACAGAGACAAAGAGAGGCTAAGGAACTTTCTCAGCCTGGGCAAGTCTGGAATTCACATCCTGTGCACCTGGGACCAAAGTCTGTGATTTCAAGGACACCACTGTTGACAGTTGCAACAGAAAACCAATCTTGACTTTGACTAAAGGAAAAGGGTTTAGTTAGAAATTTACATTGTAAGATGTGTTAGTTATATTGTAAGATGTGTTATAATGAAATACCTGAGATAATCAACTTACAAAAGATAAGATTTATTTAACTCACAGTTTTGGAACTTTTAGTCTATGGGTAAATGGCCCATGGCTTTGGGCCTCTGGAGGGTGTGTCAGATGACAATGGCCAAGTGTGCCTGGCAGAGCAAAACCCTTTCATTATCAGTGAGGAAGTAAAGAGAAAAAGGGAGAGGCTGACCTCCCACAGTCCCCTTCAAGGGCACCTAAAGACCCCCAGTGACCTAAAGATCTCCTCCTTGGCCCCACCTCCTAATGGTTTCACTACCTCCCAGTAGCACCACCTTGGGGACCAAGCCTTTAATGTATGGACTTTGGAACATACTAATCCTAACCACAGTACAAGGTAAAATGAAATCATGAACACACACACACACACACACATTTGGCTTCTGATATTTCAACTTTTAATTGCTGCCATACACTAAATCTTAGAATACAAGAACAAATAAAATGTCTCTCTCCCCCTCTCCCTCTCATCTCCCTCCCTCCCTCTCTCTCTCTACTTAAAAGATGTTCAGTTATAGTCATCCTATGGAGACATGAGTTCTGAATTTTGCTTCAAAAGTAAAAGCTAAGTTTATATGTATGAAGGAAAAAAAATTTTTGAAATGCCCTCTGCACACCAGGCACAGTGGGGCACACCTGTAATCCCAGTGAGTTGGGAGGCTGAAGCAGGAAGATTACTCAAGTTTGAGGCCAGCCCTAGCAACTAAGCAAGTTCCTAAGCAACTTAGTGTTTCAAAATAAAAATTAAAAGGACTGAGGATGTAGCTCAGTGGTAAAGCGCCCCATGGTTCAATCCCTAGTACCAAAAAGATAAAAAAAGAAATGCCCACAGCACCGTCATTCTAGTTGATTTTCACTTATTAACTGCTCCAGCCCTGCCATATCCTCGTTTGTCATAGACCTGTGTATGGTTTTGTTTTTAATTTTCAAAAAGTATCAGGAACCATTTCAGTGATACACCAAGCATAGCAAATAATGTAATGAATAACCATTGTCCCACTAAATTAGTCAGAATTCGTTATTCTAGAAACTAATAAAGCCTGAAATCTTGGTGACTTCATACATAGTTGTCTTTATCAATCATGAGATCCCAGAGTGAATCAGGCAGCTTTCCTTTGTCATGTTGCTATGTTACCTGGGATACGTGATCTCCAAGGCGGGATAGATGGAGGAGATGCTTTAGCCAGGAGATGACTTCCACCCACACCCCTTTGGCCAGAAATAGTCATATGTGCCTAACATAGCTGTAAGGGTGGCTGGGAAATGTAGGGGAGCATGTGGATATTTGGGGATACAGTCCCCCCTGGCCCCATTGTGTGGTTTAAGAAATAAGCATCAAACCAGGTTTGGTGGCCTACACCTGTAATCCTAGCAACTTGGGAGGCTGGGGCAGGAGGGTCACAAGTTTGAGGCCAGCCTCAGCAATTTAGTCAGGCCCTGTTTCAAAATTTTGAGATGGGGATGTAGTTCAGTGGTAGAGTACCCCTGGGTTCAATCCCTAATTCAAAAAAAAATTTTTTTAATTATTTTTTAAAATAAGCATCACAGATGCGGTTGAAGACCCTGGGTGTGCATTCTACACAGGTGCTCGCTCTGATGGGAGCAGTTTTCTGACACAACTCTGCAGCACCTCAGGGCATCCACTACTCCTGGGAAGTCTGCCACTTGCTTGTATTTGGTCTGCTTTGTCCTTGGGTCATTAGGGAAGGACAAGTAGCTAAAGCCTCAGCACAGTGGGTAACAACTGATTTCAGAAGTGGCCTCCTGCAGGATCCGAGAGTGACAACTTCTCTCCCCTTCACCATAGGACTCTGATGACCACCTGTCAGCTGTGGATTAGCTTTTTCTTTCAGCTCCTCATCCCTGTCCCTTTCTATTTTGTAGCATGATCTCCTTCTGTCCACACTGTGGCCGAAATATTGAAGCAGCTTTCAAATTCTGCCCCTACTGTGGAAAACCTTTGCCTACTGAGGAGCATGCAGCATCCCAGACCTCTGCCAAGCCACTTGAGTTGTCCTTCCGAGGTAAGAACCAGGACTTTGAGTGTCCCTGCAGTGGGGTAAGACATATGTGGATGTGTGTAAGTTTTCAGGATGGACAGACCCTTTTCAGCCTTTCTGACCCTGCCTGGACCCTGCAGAAGCTCAGGGCTCAGGCCTGAACAGCTCTATACACATCCCTCAGCAGTCCACTGGGGTCTTGTCCCCCCTGTAGTTTAAATTCCGTCTGTCTTTTGACAACTCATGCATTTCTGTCTCCAGCCTGCACTCCTTCCCTGAACCCCAGAACTCATAGAGCAGACTGCCTGCTTGACATCTGTCAGCTGTCCCATGTGCATCTCAGCCTGACCATGCCCAGAACTGAGGTCCTGATGTCACTGCTACCCACGTCTACCCGCTCCCTAGAAGCAGCAAACAGTAACTCCATTTATCCTGTTTCCAAGGCCAGAAACTGGGGCCACCCAGGAGGCCTCCCTCATACGCCACCCTTCAGCACACCCTGTGGGTGCTCCCTTTTAAACAGCAGCAGCATCACTTCCTCACACCCACCCTGCCCACCCTGCCCTCACCTCTCACCTATGTTGTTGCAGAAGCCTTCTTCTCTGGGCTCTCTTTTTCTTGTCCCTGTTGCAGTCCTCTTTGTGTGGCACTGAGGGTTCCTGTTAAGACAGCCAGATCCTGTCACTCCTCTGCTCCCCATCTTCCATGTGAGGCCACACATGATTGGGCCCCAGTCCTTCCCAGACGTCACCTCCTACCCTTCTGCTGCTGCTTGGATGGTGTCAGTCCCCTAACCACCTTCCTCCCCTCCTCCAGGCCTGGGCCTCTGAACCCTCACACTTGCTGTTCCTTGGGTGGGTGGTCCTTCCCTCCTTTGCCTGTGTGTCCCGCGTTGCCTTCAGGTCTTTACTCAGCTGCCTTCTTCTTTTTTTTTTTTTTTTTAATTTTTTGTAATTGTGAATGGACAGCAGGCCTTTATTTTCTGTGGTGCTGAGGATCAAACCCAGGGCCTCACACATGCGAGGCAAGTGCTCTGCCTCCGAGTCCCAGCCCCAGCCCAGCTGCTGCCTTCTCACAGGCACCATCCCTGACACCCCTAATAAGACCACATCTTCCTATCCCCCTTTCCTGATTTACATTTTCTTTGGTCCTTGTGACAGGATTAGACACAAGATTTTACATATTTTTATTACTTCTTGTCGGTGAGCTCCATAGGACAGGAACTTTGTATGTTTTGTAACCTGCATAGATTGTGATTTTTGTAATCTGCTGTTTGCATTGCACAGCACCCAGGACTGTGTCTGGCACAGACTTGGTTGCTCAGAAGTTGGGGACATTTTCTGGGGGAGATCATGAAAGGCCTCCCCAGTTGAGTAAATGTTTCACCCAAGACCTAAGGATAAAAAAGAATTAGCTAGGTGAAGAGTGAGTGAGGGAGGGCTTGGAATGGGGAGAGACTGGGTGTGGGGAGCAAGGCAGAGTGGAGGCACGCAGAACAGTGTAGTTTGGGGGCAGACATGCAGCCTGATTTCTCATGAGGTGCGATGGTCAGGGTGGACAGGGAGGTGTTAAGAAGTGGTCCAGTTCTGTGTTGATCTGGGTAAGAAGTTTAGTCTTAACTGTGGGTGTAGTGGAGAGCAGTGGAAGAGTTTCCACAGAGTAAGTGATATGGTATGATCTGCATTTTTGAAAAGACTTCTCTGGCTGCTGTGTGTGGAAAACGGATTGGAGGTGTGGAAACCAGCTGGGAGGCCTTCCAGTAGTTCAGGGCCTAATCATGCTGGCCAAGTTAATAATACCTGAAAGGAGAAGAGTTGTAGCAGTTACACAGGAGGCTGAGGCAGGAGGAACGTTTGAGCCCAGGAGTTTGAAACCAGTCTAGGCAACACCATGAGACCCTATTTCAATCCTTGACTCTTTTTCCCCCTGTGTCTTTTCAATGCTGGGATCGAAACTAGGACTTTGTACATGCTAGGCAAATGCTTGACCTCTGAGCTGCATCCACAGCTCTGCAAGACCCTGTTTCAAAAAAAGAGAGAAAGGAAAGGTTCTGTGGTCCAATTTAGGGCCTGTGTAACTCCAGTGTGCATTTCTCCACTTCTCTAGGCTCAAGGAGAGAACTGAGTTCCAGTTCTGAAATTCCTCCCAAGAAAGTAAAGTGGTCAAGCACTGCCACCTCTCCCAGATCATCCGTTCTCGTGGATGGTGACAACACTGAGTCTGAAGATACCTTGAATTCCCCTGAGAGACCCAAAGGTAAGAGTCAGGGTTCATCTGATTCTAGACAGGAAAGATGGGTTGTCTGACAGTGTTTGGGACAAAGCCTCCATAGCTCCAGCTGGAACGTCATCTCCCCTTGCACAGCCTCTTCCCCAGCCTCAGGTGCCCCCTCATTCCATCACCACCTGGCTCTGGAGGTGCCTTACCTCACCACCCAGAGCTGTCCCTGTCTCTCCCTGCTGTTGCTCTCAGCCTGGTGTCCAGATGGCCTGGTTCCTGCCTCAGTGCTCACCATAGCCCTGTGCACAGAAGACTCACTTGGAGGGATTTTCAGCCTCAGGTCTTTGCTGAGTCTGTTCCTTGGCCCAGAGCCGTCATCTTCCTCTGCCCTTGAATGCACCTCATTTCCAACACTCAAGAGACCCATCCTGGGAACCCTCTCCTGAGCACAGCAGGCTCATGCAGAGGCCTCCTGTCATCGCCCCCACAGAGCCTTTCCAGCCTCTGTCCTGCACCCTCAGTGCCTAAGGCTGCCCTCATGGGCATGTTTGTGTCACTCAAGGCTCCACGTCCCTTTCAGGCTGGGCGTCCTTCACAGGTTGGGACCAAACATGACTCATCGGTGCTTGCCAGCACTAGAGAAGCTTGAAGACCACAGGCCTATGTCCTTAGCACTGGCTCCCCAGCCATATCCTGGCTCCTTCCTTCCAGGACCCAGAGCCTCTTGTCCACGTGTGCCTTGAGGGGTGGTGGGGAGGAGGAGGAGGAGGAGGGGGAGGAGGAGGAGGGTAGGTGGTGTTATCTTTCCCTGTGTCAATGTCAGTCCCACCACCCCACTCTCTTCTTGGGGCAGGGACTTGTCAAACCATTTCCAGGCCTTTTCATACTCAGTACAAGGCCAAGCCTGTTTCAGGATGTTTTGGGGTGAACATCTGGAATGTCCTCTTCTTCATAGAAAACTTTTACTCATCTAACAAGGCTCAACTCTAACCTCACTTCCTCTAGGAGGCCTCCCTGAACTCCTTCAGCAGTCAGCCTTTGTTCTCTGGCCCTAATATCCCTCAGTACTGCCCCTTCTCAGACTCTACTCAAGTGGCTGTATCTTGATTAGACTTCCCCACCACACGGGGAGCTCCTGAGGGAAGAGTCCAGGCCTGACTCATGTCTAAGCCCCCAGTGTCGTTACAAAGGACCTGACCCATAGAAGTCCCTGAAAGCATTTGCCCAGTGAGTGGGTCGGCAAACAGTGCTGTTTCATCCGCACTGACTTTCCTTTCCTGATACTGCCTTGGCTTTATCGAGACCATCCTCTTGCAGGGGCCTGCAGAAGACCCCCGACCCCCAAAAGCAGCCCACAGTCTACCAGGCGAAGCCCTCAGACCCTAAGGCGAAGCCGGGTGACCACCTCACTTGAGGCTTTGCCCCCGGGGACAGAGCTGACGGACAAGAATGGGCAGCACTGGAAGCTGGGGACCCTCCAGACGAGGAATGACCAGGGCATTCTCTATGAAGGTACTCTGTCCAGTCAACCAGGGCCTTGGCCACACTGGGCCACTTCAACACCAGGACAGACCAGAGAGGGCGATCCCCTTTGGAGAATGGGGATGGAGCCATGACTCTAGCTGCAGACCTGTGTCCAGGCAACTTTGTTTTAGACTCAGGACTGAAAAGTTACCCACCTGAGTGAATGCAGCAGTCTGTGAGTAAGAAGACAGAGTGGCAAGGCCTGCAGCCAGTCGAGAGCATCTGCCTGTGTGAAAAGTGTGCTGCCCCATGATTCTGACTGCTGACATTAGGAGTGCAGGCCCAGTAACCACATGAAAAGGTCACTGTCATGCTCACCCTGCAGAGACAGTTGTGTCCCCACCCAGAACTTGGGTAGGATGTTGAGATTGGTGATGTCATCCACACCAAGAAGATAGGTTTATTGCTTACTTAGTTGGGGTCTGGTGAAGAGGAGTTCATACCTTGGGAGAGTAAGGGAAAGAGGCAGCTAGGGGTGGGGCTGGGGTGAGGCTTCATACGCAGCCAGTGCCTGGCAAAGTTTGAATCTTCTGCCAGCTCCAAAGAGGGAGCACCCAGGCTTTCATAGCAGCTTGCCCAGTTGTTGGCCAGAAGGGGCGGGGCTTAAAAGCTGTTTGTTGTCAAACCTCAAACAATGGAGTCAGACTCTGTGACAATGAAGAAAGTAAGGGTGGCAGTATTGTTGGTATGGATGATACCTAACATTCATTCATTGACTGCATACACAAGGCCCTTTTTTTTATATGCCCTTTTTGTTCATAGTTTGTTTTTTTTTTAATATTTTTTCTAGTTGTCGATGGACCTTTATTTTATTTATTTATATGTGGTGCTGAGAATCAAGCCCAGTGCCTCACACATGGTAGGCAAGTGCTCTACCACTGAGCCACAACCCCGGCCCTGAAATTTTTTAATTAAGATACAATTCATATAACATAAAGTATAAAATTTAGTGGCTTTTAGTACATTTACAATGTCGTACAGCCACCTCCACCTTCTAATTCCAGGATGTTTCCCTCACCCCAGAAAGAAATCCAGTACCAGCTGGGCATGGTGGTGCACACCCCTCAGCCCAGCTACTCAGGAGGCTGAGACAGAAAGATCGCAAGTTACAGCCCAGCCTGGGCAACTTATCAAGACCCTGTCTCAAGTGAGAAAAAAACAGAATTTTTTTTTTTTTTTAAAGAGAGAGGGAGAGAGAGAGAATTTTTAATATTTATTTTTTTTAGTATTTGGCGGACACAACATCTTTGTTTGTATGTGGTGCTGAGGATCGAACCCGGGCCGCACGCATGCCAGACGAGCGCGCTACCGCTTGAGCCACATCCCCAGCCCAAACAGAAATTTTTTTAAGGCCTCGGATATAGCCTAGTGGTAGAATGCTTGCCTAGCATGTGTGAGGCACTGGGTTCAATCCCCAGTATCACAAAAAAGGAAGGGAGGGAGGGAAATCCAATGCCTTTTAGCAGTCACTCTGCTATGGTTTGAATGTCCCTGCCAAAATTCATATTGAAATTTAATCCCCATTGTGAGGTAGTTAAGAGGTGGAACGAGGTGGTAACCTTAAGAGGTGATCAGGTCACAGGAGGACTCTGCTCTCGGGTATGGGCTGTGTGTCCCGCCATTCATGGATTAATGAATTAATGGGCTCCAGTGCAAAACAGGTGTTCCAGCATGTTCCATGTTAGCAGAATGGCTGGGCTTTTATGTCCCTTGATCAATCATTGGATATAGGTTGACCCAGGATGTGGCCTAGGATGGAGCTACTGCAGAAGATACACTGAATTCTCTCAGCCATAAGCTGGAACAGCACATAGAAATTGTTGTCCATTAAGGAAGCCTATCAGAGACTCAGGGCCCAGGGTGGTTATGGGGGCTAGTCAGGTGGCCTTTGCCTAACTCATACCCAAATCCCAGACTCCCAGAAGGACAGCAGGTGCTCAGCCTAAACCACACTGATGCACAAATGATTTAGGCCAAGTGAGCCCCTCTCATCAGTTAGGGAATGCTAGGCACCCTCCTGAAATTCAGTTTTCAGACCTTGGAAGGTCTCAGACCTGTAGTGTTAACCCTTTCCTGCACAGCTGGACATTCGCAGAGAGAAAGAGGAAGCAGGAAAGGAGCTGTTTGACAATAGGAAGGAGCAGGTGAGGAGGGCAAGGATGCACTTGCCTGTGGGAACCCAAGAACTAGGACTGCTTCCCATGGCTGGGAAGGTTGCGGATCATGGCCTTGACTTTCTCCTCAGTTTTGGACCTTGCTCATTGTTTCTGTTTCTTCACAGCTGAGCCTACCTCTGCCCTTGCCTGTGGGTCAAAGCTCTGTAAAAACAGATTCTCACTCAAACTGGTGAGTGGCCTCTGATGGGGGAGCAGCTCAGAGGGGAGGGCTTGGGATTTTGCAGATGCACCATCAACTCTGTCTGTGAGCAGGAGAGTTCGGCTGGAGCCAGGGTGCCCCTGACCCGTCAATAGTGGCAGGACCCTGGACAGACAGGCTCCCGGTTCCTCATCTCAGGCTTCTAGGAGACCTGTGTTCAGGCATGCCCTGCATATGACATTTTCTGGCCTTGTAACTCAGGCAAGCACATCCCCTTATCAGTGTCAATAACACATCTTGTGGCTTACCTGCCTACTACTGCCAGCCTCATACCTGGCACACATTTATTATGTGGCATTGTTCTGGATGTCAGAGTCCAGCAAAGAACCCATCAGATGGGGTCCCTGCACTGAGGATTCAGTGAAATCACCCACAGTGTGTGCTTATTAACAGAAGGCTCAGCAGACAAGAAGCATGTGTTCAGGGGTGGCCCAAAGGAAGGAGTAAAGGGAGAAAGCGAGAGCAGCCACCAGCCACGTGGGTGAGAGTGGCCTTCAGCACAGTGCAGGTGCTTATTAAGAGGGCATCACCATGGTGCTCAGCCTCCTCCTCAACCCTGAGTAGCTGGCATCATGGCAACTTGTATTTCCTTCGCTGAACTTGTACCCGGAAAACCAAGGACAGCTGGGTTGAGTGTCCCCTTTCAGCCCTAGACACAGGCTGTGTTGGTGGTTTGGAGCATGGCTCTGGGGCTTGACTCACTGATGACAGGTCACATGTGCTCTTGAGAGCTGGTTATGTGCCTGGCCCCAGAATTTCACAAGCACCACTTTGTTGAATTGACTCAACTTGCCCCAAGTCTTATGGGATTAACACAGAGTCCCCATTTAACTGTTTTCTGCACCATTCAGATAGCACCTGGCACACAGTGACCTATTCCTGTCATTATAGCTACTGTCATCACCACCCCACATAAGTGTGGCACAAGCATATCTGCTCCTGATGCGTCTGTCTGTCCCATCCGATCAGGCTTTCCTTTGGCCCAGAAGTGTGTGGTGCTGGGCTGTGTGTGGCTCAGGTCTAGCTGTGGGGGAAAGACAGCAACATCACAGTCACATTAGGAAGGGGACATGCTCAGGAGAGGAAGCACAGAGCCTAGTCACACCCAGAGCCTTCCTGTGCCTTGGGAAAGGCAGTCTGCTCTGATGTGTTTGGAAGGGCGGGTGCTTCATGTCCAGTAGTGTTCATTCAACAAGCCCTTCCTGCAAACTGGCACTGGGGACATCTGAAGAGCTGGGTTGCATCTAATTCCTGCCTTCAAAGAGCTCCCTAGCAGGGAAGGGGGCCCTGGGGAAGGGTAGATCACATGAGATTAAGAAGGCCTAGAAAAAAAAAAAGAAGGCCTAAGCAGCTGTGCTAACATGAGCTCTGACTTACCAAGTGCTTACTGCATGTGCCCACAGTGTGGGGAGGGTGCTAGGAAGCCGAGAAGAAAAGACAGAGGACAAGAGGAGGGTGGATGGGGACAGGGAGCCAGGCCCTGTGCTGTTCAGTGCAACTAGTTTTGTTGGTTTTGTCTATGATTTTCGGTACTGAAAATTGGACTCAGGGCTTCACACGTGCTAGGCAAACTGCCTTCCACAGTTATGTCCCCAGCCCAGCACCTAGTTACTAAGAGCCCATATGTGACAGATCCTGGGTTGAGTTTCACAAACACTATGTCCTTGAATTCTTTCAATAACCTTGTAGGGTGGCTGTTGTGTTCCCATTTAACTGATGAGGAAATGGAAACTCAGTTGCTGAACCAGAGACAGCCAGCATGCAAGTCACTAGGTTCACTGCTGTATCCCCAGTGCTCATGACCATGCTTAGGATACTGGGAGGCTTTGGAGAAAGAAAGGAGTGGGGAGGGGGAGATGGGGTGGGGAGAATGGTTGTGTTTGAACCTAGCTGAATTTGACCCTGTGCTCTTAAGAACTCAACTGCACTAGTTGTTTAATTAAAATATTTGGTTACACTGATATTTTAAAAAAGACCCAGCCAGGCATGGCACACACCTGTAATCCCAGTAGCTCTGGAGACTGAGGCAAGAGGATTGCAATTCACCAACATAGTAAGGCCCTAAGCAACTTAGCAAGACCTGTCTCTAAATAAAATATTGAAAAGGGGTAGGGATGCAGTTCAGAGGTTAAGTGCCCCTGGGTTCAATCTCCCATACCAAAAAAAAAAAAAATGGGTTAAGCAAAATAATATTTGATTACTTTTTTACTTAAAAGTCTGGGGCAGGAGAGCCTTCATAGGATATAGAGCCTTTTAAGGATATAACCTACAAATTGCCCACATTTCTTTTGCTCATAAACTCATTGGCCAGAACTTGGTCATACGGTCGTTCCTCCTTGCAGAGGAGGCTAGGGAATGTAGTTGTTAGCTGAAGGCCACATGTCTAGGAAAAGTTTGTGGATCCTGTTGTGAAAGAAACTTGAGCATTCAGTGATTGCTCAGTCTCTGATTTGTGCTCACATGCAACACCCTGGAGAATTGGGTTCTTGATAAATGTGATCATTTCTTAATAAACTGCAAGAACTTGATAAATGTGGTCATTGCTGGCATTACCCTGAAGTATCAGTGGTGACTTGGGTCCCTTGTCTAAGGGAGTTCAGTGTGACATCCTCTGCCCTCCTGTCCCACCAGGATGCCAAGGATGGGCGCCTGTTCAATGAGCAGAACTTCTTCCAACGGGCCGCCAAGCCTCTGCAAGGTATTCCATGGGGAAGTGGGTCAGGGAAAGAGTGAGGGGTGCCAGTCTGTCACAACTAGCCTTCTGCTGGTGTGAAGTGGGTTAATATCCCCTCTGTGCCCACAGCCAGACTCCTGTCCTCCCTCGAGGCTCATACCAGCTCTCAAGAGTCAAGTAGTAAGTTTTTAGGAGCGCTGCAGGCTGGCTGTTACACCAGCCACTGTTAACAATTAAATCATGTAAACTTACAATCAAATGAGTTATACTGAAAACAAAGTTAATAAAACACTTGCAAATTCATCATTTCGTACTTATTCTATTGTTCTACCATTTGTACTCTTGGGGTTACTTACATTGGTTGCATCTGTTTAGTGAAAATACTGCGCAAAATATTGTGCTTCATCTCAGTCCATATTCAGTCACATCCTCTTTTTTTTTTAATGTTGCTTTTTAGTTGTAGATGGCCAAATACCTTTATTTTTATTTATTTATTTTTGTATGGTGCTGAGGGACAAACTCATTGCCTCACACATGCTAAGCAAACACTCCACCACTGAGCTATAACCCCAGCCCCAGTCCTCTTGGCTTGAAGTTAGCCATGATGGGAACTTCTTTTCTTTTTTTTTTCTTTTTTTGTTTTGTTTTATTTTTGTGTTTTGTTGTTGTTGTTGTTTTGGGTTTGGGGGGGTTGTTTTTTATTTGGTTGGTTGGTTGGTAATAGAGATTTAACCCAGGGGAGCTTTACCACCGAGCTATAGCCCCACACTTTTTTTTTCACTTTGAGACAGAGTCATACTGAGTTGCTTAGGACCTCAACAAGTTGCTGAGGCTGGCTTTGAATTTGCCATCCTCCTTGCCTCAGCCTCCTGAGCCACTGGGATTATGGGCATGCGCCACTCTGCCCAGATATGGTGTGAGAACAAAACTACTAGTGTGGACTGGCTTTCCCTGGGCATACAGGTGTTGAACTTGTGTCAGCACACCACTGGATCTGTACCACCCCACAGAGACACTGGCAAATGCAGTGAGAGTGTGGCCATTGGGGACCTTTATTGGTCTTATGGGGTGGACATGGGAATGCAGAGGTTGCCCTGTTGTTCTTATCCCTTCCTCTTATTCCAGACGTGTATATGTATTCTCAGAAGTCACCTGTGTTCACTCTTGTCACCTGCAGACATGTATTACAGATGTTCATGGGTCACCCATGCCCACCCCCATCCCCCACCCCAAAGTTGTTGTCTCCAACAAGGAGGCTCCAGCCGTGGTCTGGGCTCAGGCACTCTACTTCCTTGCCTGGGACCAGGCCGGCTAACACTGAGCCCCTGCCTCTGTTAGTGAACAAGTGGAAGAAGCTGCACTCAGCGCCCCTCCTGGCTATCCCGACCTGTGTTGGTTTTGGCGTTCACCAGGACAAGTACAGGTGAGTCACCTCACTGCCACTCTCTGGAGGACCCTTTCCTTCTCTCCCTGCCTGTGCCTGCCATAGCTGGGACCTTGGAGCCACAAGTCAGTCAGTTACTTCCTTTCCCTCTTTTCAAGTCAGGCTGGTTCCCAGCAACCAGAAGCCCTAGTCTCACCTAGTTCTGGGGCCTGGTGGTGCTCCAGCCAGCCTTCAATGGGTGGCCTGCGGTCCTCTGCGTCTCTACCTCTTGGGATGCACTTTTCTTCCAGGTTCTTGGTGTTCCCCAGACTGGGAAGGAGCCTTCAGTCAGCCCTGGATGAGAACCCGAAGCATGTGATTTCAGAGAAGTGTGTGCTCCAGGTGGCCTGCCGGCTGGTATGTAGCTGACAGCTGCTCAGGGTGTGGGGCATGGCCCATCAGATCCTCATTTCTTAGCCTGTTGATTTGTTGACACATCCATCCCTGCTCCAGTTTGCCAACATGGAGGCCCAGCAGGGTGGGTGAAAAAAGAGGGAGTTAGTACTGGTGTGATGAGCATTGCCATGGCAGAGAGAGCCCCCCACCAGCCAGCTGAAGTTTAGAGCTGGATCAGGCTAACTGGTGGAAGTGATTTCTAAGCCAAGAGTCATTCTGCACAGTGCAGAAGTTGGAGCTAGAGATAAAGATATAAATTGCTTAACTAAGTTTAAGCTATTCTCAGTAGGAGAAGTGAGCAGAACTCTATGTACATGGGTGCTGGGTTATTTTTGCAGAAGGGCGTTAGTCACTCCATCTTCCCTCCTGAGCATGAAGTCAACTAAGAGAATGAGATGGAAGTAGATGGAAAGCCAAACATTAACTCTATTGCTGAAGGTTCTATAAGCCTGATTAGGGAGGTATTGGAGTGTGTTATCACAGTGACTTCTTAATGCTACAACCAGAATTAGGCAAGCTTAGCCCCCCAGCCAGTGTTGGATGACCCCCAGGCCTGAGGATTCCCTTCACCTGGCTCTGATTCAGAGCGTCTTTGCACCATCATGACACTCATAGAAACACTTCCTTTCTTCTCCCAGCTGGATGCACTGGAGTTTCTCCATGAAAATGAGTATGTTCATGGAAATCTGACTGCCGAGAATATCTTTGTGAATCCAGAAGATCTAAGCCAGGTAAGAGCCTTATTCCCTTCACCCCCAAAGGTCTCTGGGCTCAGGTTCCCATCAGTTCCCAACTCTCCATTTATTTCACACTGCTAATTGCAAACAAAGGATTCCTTTCCATCATTTAAAAAGAACTCCTTGTAATCAATAGAAAGAGATAAGCAACTTACTATAAAAACAGACAAAAGGTAGGAAAAACAGTTCACAGAAGAAGAAATCCGCAAGTCAGTTAAATATACAAAAAAGACACTCAACCTCCTTAATCATCATAGAAATGCAAACTAAGACAAGATACCAATTTTCACCCTTTGAATGGACAAAATTAAAACAATAATATAGCTGGGCACAGTGGCACGCACCTGTAATCCCAGCGGTTCAGATGGCTGAGACAGGAGGATCATGAATCCAAAGCCAACTTCAAAAACTTAGCGAGATCCTGTCTCTAAGTAAAGTATTAGAAAAGCAGGGACTGTGGATGTGGCTCAGTGGTTAAGTGCCCCTGGGTTCAATTCCCAGTACCAAAAAAAAGATAGTATAATCCTGGTAAGGATGTAAGGAAAAGAGAATTTTTCATACATTGTTGGGAATATGAACCTGGCAACCTTTTTGAAAGTTACTTTGGAGATAGCAATCACAGTTTTCAGTGTCTCTTGTTTTTTGATCCATCATTTCCTCTTACGGGAATGTGTATATAATATATGGTGCATATCCATAGGACTTTTCAAAAATATATTCACACACAAAAAAGCACAAATGTTTCTGACAAGAATGGTTGTAACTTTGATGGGAAACGCCTGAAGTGTGTATACATATATGTACATATTCATGTGTATATGTGTACATACACAATACTCCCCGTGGATTACTGATTAAATAGTAATTTAAAGTAAATTCTGTTTACTTTTTCAGGAAACAAATTTAGCATGACTTAGGCAAAAGTAGTAAGAATGTGTATGTGTAATGTTTTGATCTATGGGATAGAAAAACTTAGGACTTTACTATTTTCAGGTGTAGCTACATCTAGGAACTTAAGCCCTTCATTGGGAAGCTGCGTCTTCCATCTCTGGGCCCTTCTTGCCTCCTCATTGCTCACTATCAGGCAGACTCTTCCCTCGTAGTGACAAAATTGGCATTAGCAAATTAGGCTTAAATTGCTGATGCTCAGCAACCCCAGCATAAACAGTTTAGGTGAATCCCCCTGAACAGCATGGCATGGGAGTGGGGGAAGGGCAGTCCCAGAGGAAAATTCAGAACTATGTATTACTCAGTAGGATTCTTCAGGGAAGCAGATCCAGCAAGAAGCGTGTATTATAAAGAGGCTTGCTAGGAACCGGCTCACGTGACTTTGGAGGCCGAGCAGTCCCAGGGTCTTCAGTGGACAAGCCTGGAGAGCTGATGGTGGAAGTTCCATTTAAAGGCCAGCAGGCTCAAAACCCAAAAAGAGCCCATATTTCAGTCCAGGTTTGAAGGCAAGAAATGCCTAGCAATCAAGCCAGGGATCTCCTCTTACTCAGCTCTTCTCTCTGATCACATCTTCCGTGGATGGATGAGGTCCACCTGCATTAGCAAGGGCAATCTGCTGTACTTCATCTACCAGTTCAAATGTTATTCTCATCCAGAAGCACCAACAGAGACGCCCCAATAATGTTTGGCCAAGTGTTCAGGTACCCCATGGGCCAGGCAGGTTACCATGGAAAACTGACCATCTCAAACTGTGACCAGAAGTGAGGATGAATGGGTCTTGCACAGACCAACCCAAGTTACCCACTATCCATATGGTACAATAAGAAGCAGCCAGGGGCTGGGGATGTGGCTCAAGCGGTAGCGCGCTCGCCTGGCATGCGTGCGGCCCGGGTTCGATCCTCAGCACCACATACAAACAAAGATGTTGTGTCCGCCGAAAACTGAAAAATAAACATTAAAAAAATTCTCTCTCTCTCGCTCTCTTTAAAAAGAAAAAGCTGAATTGTATTAAAAAAAAAAAAAAAAAGA
>NW_026000205.1:955173-976023 GCF_001458135.2 Marmota marmota marmota
AAAAAAAAAAAAAAAAAAAGAAGCAGCCAGTATGGGCTGGGGTTGTGGCTCAGCAGTAGAGCGCTCACCTAGCATATGTGAGGCCCTGGGTTCAATCCTCAGCACCACATAAAAATAAATAAATAAAAATAATGGTATTGTGTCCAACTACAACTAAAAAATATTTTAACAAAAAGAAGCAGCCAGTAAAAAAATATGTGGTCAACTTTGTGTATTTCACAGATAAACATCTTATTTTATTTTAAATTCAGTTAAGCTGAATTCACTGCAGCCCTTTGAGGAAGGGACTGTGTTATCATCATTTTGCAAATGGAGAAATCAAAACACAGAGAAGTTTCATAACTTGCCCAGGTTGCACCAAAGGGCTAAGCTGACATCTTAAACCAGACCCTTAGGCTTTGAGTCAGTGTCCTGACCACTGCTAAAGTGCTGAAACCTGGGCACCCGACAGAAGGTGTTACCTATGTAGAAGCAAGAGCCCCTCCCTGCCCATGTTTTTTAACCTGGTTATTTAAAAGAAGCCATTTGGAATAATGCCTAAAAAACTCTTACTAGTAGTAGTTTTTCTCTGGGCAGTGGGTTTCCGGGCCTGGGGAAATAGATGTTGGTTTTGGATCTTTTCATTTCATGCTTTCCCAGGCTGTTTGGCATTTTTGCTACAAGCATGGCTTAGTTTTAGAAGTCTAGAAGTTAACCTAACATCTATACAGAATAGGTTGGACTGGGGTTGTGGCTCAGTGGTAGGGTTGAGCTCTTGCCTAGCATGTGTGAGGCACTGGGTTCAATTCTCAGCACCGTATGTAAATAAATAAGATGAAGATCCATCAACAACTAATAAAATTATTATTATTTTTTTAATGGAATAGGATGGGCAGGAATTGTAGCTCAATGGTAGAGTGTTTGCCTAGCAAGTGTGAGACGTACTGCATATAAAGAAATAAAAACAAAGGTCCATCAACAACTAAAAAAAAAAAGGAATTGCTTATTTCAAATTACACCCACAAGTAGAATCTCTGACTCCAGAATTTGTGCTCTTAATCTTCAATTTGTATGGCCTCTCTCCATGTCCACAGGTGACTCTGGTGGGCTACGGCTTTGCCTTCCGCTACTGCCCAAGTGGCAAACATGTGGCCTACTCAGAAGGCAGCAGGAGCCCACATGATGGGGACCTTGAGTTCATCAGCATGGACCTACATAAGGGATGCGGTAAGAGGGCAGAGAAGGGACTCAGAACCATGGAACGTGTTCTCACACAAGGGAGTTCTAGGGCTCACAACTACAGATGGCAGACAGCCAGGCACAGAAGAGGTGTAAGGACACCTTAATGGGGACTTGAAACCATGGATGTATCCTGGCCTCAGGAGCTGTGAGGCCACAGTTCAGCACAAAGCACACAGGAGGCTGACACTAGGCAGTGGAGGGATGTAGAATTTAGCACCGGGAATGGCAGGTAGCTGGGCGCAGTAGCACACACCTGTAATCTCAGCGACTCAGGAGGCTGAGGCTGGGAGATCACAAATTCAATGCCAACCTCAGCAACTTAGCAGGCCCTAAGCCTGCCTCAAAATAAATAGAAAAGGGCTGGGGACATAGCTTAGAGTTGAAGTTCAATTGAACCTCTGGATTCAATCCTTAATACCAAAGAATCCCTGAGTTCCAGAGGGATTTGATGTAGACTTGGAAGATGAGAGCTGCCTTAGAGTCATCCCGGAGGGGCAGTGGAGGAGGCGGTTGGCTGTCCATGCCCCAGCGTGGGAGTGGCGTCTTGGCAGAGGCCCAGACTTCTGCAGTGCCCCAGGGGTTATCAGCTAAAGCTTTGGGAAAGTATGATTATCCAGTGTGCAGAGTGGGAAGATGGCCCAGGGCAGACTCCTGAGCCTCTCTTTCTCAAAGCCATCCAAGTGCCTGCCCACATCCTCCCAGACTGAGCTGCCCTGGGGTAGGGATGGCACCTCTGCCTCCAACATCAGCTGGCAATTGGCTCATTCAGCCTTGATGTTGCCCAATGCTTTCTCAAAGAATTCCCAAAATTATGTGATTTGGGAGGTATACAGAAAATAAAATCCCAGTCTCCTTTACTCTTTTTCCTACTAAGGATAGATTCAGTACCCACACTCCAGGGTTCTGTCTCCTTGTGGCAACTCCACCCTGTAATTCTTTCCCATGAGACTGTTCAGGGCTGGGTATTGAGGTCATGAGATAGGGCCTGGCCCATGGGTGCTGGGGATCTGCTGAGTGAGTGCATGACTGATAGGTGTGGGCTGCTGAGGGGAGAAGGGATGGTTGAATGGGGGTGGTGGTGAACAGATGGGTGGCACAGGATGCCTGGCTACATGGTGAGCAGGGGTTCATGGTTGGGTGGGAGAGACAGAAAGGGGACAGACACGTCAGAGAGTGGAACATCTAGGCTCAGCTGCTGCCTCTTCCCTTCCCTTCCCAGGGCCCTCCCGCCGCAGTGACCTCCAGTCCCTGGGGTACTGTATGCTGAAGTGGCTCTACGGACTCCTGCCATGGACAAACTGCCTTCCCAACACCGAGGCTATCATGAAGCAGAAACAGAAGTGAGTCTGGGGCTCAGCAGAACCCAGCACTGGCCCGGTACCCCTCCAGGTAGAGGAGGACCTTAGGTCACAACAGGGAGCAGGAAGGAAGGGGCGGTAGTGTCTCAGAGAGCCCAAGGCCTCTGCGCTCTCAGGCAGGTGCTATGCTGTCCATTGCAGCAGGTGAAAGAGCAGGAACCCTGGAGCCCTGGGGTCGGATTCTGGTCCCACCATTGTGGGGCATTGGACGAGCAGCTGGCCTCCCGGAGGCCTTGGTGCTCTCTCCTCCAGGAGAGACCATGCACTGAGCACCTGCGTCACAGGGCTGTGGAAGGACTTGGGGGAGTCAGGCACACATAGCACTTAGTGCCCATCATGTGCAGGACATCATGACTTTTTCAATTTCATAGGCACGCTGGGAGTCCGAGCAGGTGGGCCCAGGCCCTGGCTCAGCATCCAGCACCAGCCACCCAGTGTCCATGCCACCAGCATCAATGCCTCCCTCTCCTCTGCTTACAAAACCTCAGGTCTTGCCAGGTCTTACTTCAGACATTCAGCACCAAGGACAGGAGAAATGTTGGGCTTGGGGGAAGTGTTATGTGCAGCGGGACCCAGGGGAAGAGCTGCCCTGGGGGGTGTAGGGTCAGCACCAAGGGCAGCAGGAAGGTGGACTGGGAAGACTGCTGCAGTGTGTGGCTCAGTACCAAGGACGATGGGGACCTGGCTACAGGGAAGCCCTGAGGTCCCAAGATTGAATTCGGGATCTGGTGTAGACTGGGAGGGTGACCCTTGCCAAGGAGGCATCCAACAGGCTGCCTGGGAGGCAGCTGCCGTGCCCATCTGAAGTGCAGGAGGGAAGTCAAAGTGGAAATACAGACCTGGGGCTCTTGGGAAATGTCTGCCAGAGCCCCAGCAGAAGATGGGGTTATCAGGGAAAGCCCCCTCGGCAGGAAGAGGACGAGCTCTCCAGTGAGCACACGGTGGCAGTTTCTGGTTCTTACACACCGCGTCCCTGGTGTGTGTCAAGCCTCGCTCCCATTTTACTTTACCCCTCTTACATTTCCTGTCTCCTTTCTCTCAACTGTGGGTAGCCATTCGGACACACTTGATGTATGTTCTGTTGATGTGTTTACTTAGATGTATTTGGATCCTTAAAATTGCACGGTGGCCCTGCTGTGTGATCTGCGTGAGTGGTGCTCTGCTCTGAATTACATCTGTTTCTGACTCCTCTCACGGAGGTCTCAGCTTCCCATCATTGCACCTCACTGAGTTCTCTATTTCTGACTCCTACTTCTTTATGTAGATGTGTCTGTGTCCTTGAATGATACAGGGTTGTCCTGTGTGTTTCATGTGTGTAAATGATAATATGGTAGCCTCCTCTTATCCTCTTTCCAGCGGGTGCCTACAACAGCAGATGGTACCAGGTGCTATACATTCTGTACAATATATATGTGCATTGCCTATGATAAAGTCTAATTGATTAATTGTCATTTGGAATTAATAACAATAACTTGTAACAAGTTGTAACAATACTGTAATAAAACTTCCACGGTTGTGGCATGCCCCCTGCTGGATATCTTATTGGTCTTAATCTGTCTTTCTTCTTATAGACCACAAATTAAACCACAGAAGGCAAAACTACCGATAAGGGGGAACTGCTGTACGTTCTCAGTCCCTCTCTTTCCTGCTTTCTGTCACTCAGTGTTGTTTTTAAACTTTAGCTATGCTGCCACTTCACTACTTCTGAATACTTCTAAGCTGGTTTGCCTGTCCCTGACACTATGTGAAGTTGCTGGATGTGTTTGCTTGGCATAAATGGTACGAAACCCTGAATTTCATCCTCCTCCAGGGTCTGTTCCTGCTTCCCACTACATCACGTCTCCTCCTTGCACATGCTCGGTACTTGGCCTGCTCACAACTGTGACCTAGGCATGGTTGACATTTATCACATACTTGTCTGTGCTGGGCCTGGCACTCAGCTCTTCCTTCAGAACAACACTCCAGGTCATCACAAGGCGATTAAGTAAAAACCCTTGGACTCAAATACAAGCCATTCAGCTCCAGAGATGGCCCCTCTCACCTCAGTGTCATTTCCCAAGTGTGGGATGCTTGAGTGGATTGGGGGTGTCTGGGCACAGCCTTCCTTCACTCAGCAGATAGCAGACACCTCTGCTGTGCCAGCCTCTGCTCCAGGCCCTGGAGATACTGAGGAAAGACAAAAGTCCTGCCCTCAGGAAGCTCACATCTTACTGTGGGGACAGACAGTAAAGAGCTGAGGGGCAAAGCTTACGACATGTCAGGGGTCAGACTCCTGAGTGTCCGTCAGCAAAACAGGGTGTGACTGAATGTCCAGGGTGGGTTTCAGCAATGGTAACAAGTGAATCACTCCTAAGGGCCAGTGAGGCTTTAAATAGTGGCAAGAAGGACGTCTCACTTTGGCACTTGCCCCAAACATCTCTGTAGAAAGGGGTGGGCCTTCAGCTCCAAGTTACCAGGCACCTCTGTTTTGGAAGCCACTGGAGCAAGAGTCGATTGCCCTGTTTTGCAACTTACTTTTATATTTGGTTTCTAGTCCCCGCAGATGGCACTGGTTTTCTACCCAAGGCAGTGAGACATGTTCCTTTGAAATGAAGCCAGTGAAACCATGAGTCACGGGATTTGTAGCACAGAGTGGACGTGTGTGCCTGGAGCTTGCGAAGCACCCTGTGCCAGCTTCTGATGCCTGGTTTAAGGACCTGGCTGAGCTACGCTCACAGGGCACCTCAGAGCAGCGTAAGCACGGTTGACAACTGCCTCCCCTCCAAGGTGGTGGAGAACCCCGTCCCCTCCAGCATGTGCACACCTTCCTCATCAGAGCGTGCATTGTGGGTGTGCAAGAAATAGTAGTGGAGTGAATGACTAACATGTGACTGTGTGAGCCAGCCCCGCTTCAGTGTGGACGCAGGTCAGACTGACCTGGCAGCCGCAGTCCAGTAGGGGCGGGCTGGGGGTGACAGGGACTGGGAGGAAGCACACAGCAGGAAGCAGAGGAAGCAGGCGCTGCCCCCAGGCAGGATTTTCAGGTGGACAGAGCAGCATGTATTTGAATTCCTTCCAGTTACTTGGTTACTCGTTCATCAGTCCCTGTTTCCTGGGGTATCCATGTGCCAGGACACCCCCAATCTGCTTGGGATAAGCCTTTCACACTTGGGAAATGGCACTGAGGTGAGAGGGGTCATCTCTGGAGCTGAATGGCTTGTATTTGAGTCCAGGTGCCTTTACTTAGTCACCTTTGATGACCTGAAGTGTTGTTCTGAGGGAAGAGCTGAGTGCCAGGCCCAGCACTGACAAGTATGTGATCAACGTTATGAAGTGGATCAGGGTGCCTCCAGCTCCCTTCCTGCCATTGGGGAAACCACACCGAGACACTTGTGGGTTGAATCCTCTCCTCCCTCCACATCCCCTGACTCCTGAGGACACTCATGTCACTATTTTCACAACCCCTCCCACATTCTCCCTTACCAGACTGTTTTATTTATGTTATTTTTTGTGGTGCTGGGTTTGATTCCCAGGGCCTCGGTCACGCTAGGTAAGCATTGTACCACTGAGCTACATCTCCAGCCCTACAGAGACTTGAGGTGGATGTGATATGCTTTACAGAAAAGGTTTGCCCTCCCCAACAGATGTAGAGCACATAAAATAGGTCATATCAGTCACTTTAATGTCCATGGTATCAACATGGGAAACTACTCCCAGAGCCCCGGCTGCTGTCTAGGACCACAGAGGGCATCAGTTCAGAACAGGGCCCATCTTGATGCTGTCCAAAAGCCCCGCCCACTCCCAGCTCAGCTTCTTGGTGACTGGGTGCTGTAACCTAAAGGACCACTAGGGGACCATGTTGCAACTTACACGTTTTTCTGACCTCTATGACGTTTTACCTCTGTGGCCTTTTTCCAATCGTTAACAGATATGTATTCATTTTTAAAATACATGAGGGAGGGGCTGGGGTTGTGGCTCAGCAGTAGAGTGCTCACCTCACACGTGCGGGGTCCTGGGTTTGATCCTCAGCACCACATAAAAATAAATAAACAAAATAGAGGTATTGTGTCCAACTACAACTAAAAAATAAAAATAAAAAAAATACATGAGGGAATGAACTAATGAAAAAGGGTATAGACTTAGATTCCCACAGGCTGTGCAAGGCCCTTGCTGGACATCAGATTGGTCCCTATTCCTAGATGATCATGGAGTTCCATAGAAGCAGACAGTGGCTTACTCCCCTGCAATTGGCACGTCTGTTTTATGCCATAGCTTGCTCGTTCACTTCTTTATCCATTCACTGTGTCCTGAGGCTGCTGGGATGGGGTACCCACCCTTCCCATATGGTGTATGGATGGCTGCCATAGGTGGCAGTGACTGACGCATGATACTCAGGCTTCTAGAGGGGATTGAGTTCCTCTGTCTGGAAGAATCAAGGAAGGCTTCCCAGGAGACTAAGCTCTTGAGCTGCATCCTGAAGGGAGAAGAGCCACCTCCTACTTGGCGCTTGGGGTTAGGGTTGAGAAAGGCCATCCCTGGTAGCAGAGGCCAAAGTCGTGTGTGGCTGCATGTCCTAGTAAGGACCAGGGTTAATTCAGTGCAGCTGCAGCATAAATGAGAGGAAGGAGAGGAGAAACGAAGCCAGAGGTGCCTCTGGGTGGCTTCATGTGCCTGGTCTTTACCCACTGGGCACTGGGGAGCCGCAGGAGAGCTGTGAGCAGGGAGGGGCAGGGTTGGTTCTGGTCATAGAAAGACCCTGGGCTCCTGTTGGGGATCCCTGGAACCCAGGGAGGAGACCTGAGCTGGGCCCAGAGCTGTTGGACAGATGAGAAGGGGGCAGAGAAAACTGGAAAGCAGAAGTTTGGGGCTTGAGGACTGCTGGGCAGGGGTCAGCAAAGACAGGGACAGTGCCCAGTGACTGGGTGGATGTTGGGGAAGCAATCTGGCACTCTGAGCCAGCGAAGAAATACTGAGGCTGGTGCTTTGAGGAGAGGGCAAAGGCACACTGGATGAATTTCCATTTTTTCCTCAGTGATCAGGAAGGGTCAAGTATGTGTTTGTGTGTGTATGAACACATGTATTTATGCTGTGTGTGTGTGTGTGTGTGCGTGCAGTCTGTCCTCATTTATCCAAAGATTCTATATTTGTGAATTCCCCACTCATTAAAGGTATTTGTAATCATAAAACCAATTCTTTTTTTGCATGTATGTATAAGTTGTCAATGGACCTTTATTTAATTTGTTTATTTATAAGTGGTGCTCAAAATCGAACCCAGTGCCTCATGCATGCCAGGGAAGCACTCTATCACTGAGCCACACCCCCAGCCCACAAAATAAATTCTTACGGTGCTTTTGTGGTCATCTGTGGTCACACGCAGAGTGGAGAAAAACTTGTCACCCAACACACACATTCTCCACTGAGAATGAAACCAGGCAACATTCTGCCTCCTGTTTTCGGCTCTTATACTACATAATTGTCCTTTTTTTAATATTTATTTTTTAGTTGTAGATGGACATAATACCTTTATTTTTATGTGGTGCTGAGGATTGAACCCAGGGCCTTACAAGTGCTTTACCACTGAGCCACAACCTCAGCCCCATAAAGAATTCTTTGTACTGTCTATTGCATGATATGTTTTTCTGCTGTCGGTGATTTCTCTGTCTAAAACAGTCATGAGTTAGAGTGCCAATGGCCATAGTTCAGTGTTAATCACGCAGCACATAGTTGTCAAGCAAGGTGTCTTCCAGCAGCAGCACATGTAAAGCCAAGTCAGTGGCAGAGTGTGTGCTCAGCATACACAAGACCCTGGGTTCCATCCCCAGCACCAAAACAAACACAGCAAGCACCAAGGTTATGTGTTCATTGGTTGATGGAAATGTGACCAGAGGCCCTTGGGAACTAGGACCCATGGCTCATATTCACTAACTCAGCTTTCACGGTGACTCTCCAGAACACAACCACCATAAGTAACAGGAATCAACTGTGTGTATTGAACTTCACTTTGCAAAGTTGTTCTCCTTTTTCTAAAAGACCTTTTACATGTGCTTCCATCCCTGCAGGTATCTTGACCACCCAGAGCTCCTCATGGGACTGCAGCATTCCTGGATCAAGCCCTCAGGTATGTCCTGAAGTGGGAAGGACCAGGCAGGCCCCTGACAGGACCAGGCAGGCCCCAGACAGGACCAGGCAGCTTGGGTCCATCTCAAATTGGGCTCTTTTTATACCCCATTAACTCCTTGGTTTTCTTTCTTTGAGTTTCCCAAATCTCACATGTAGTATATGTCCGTTGTAGAAAAACAAAATTCTTCAAAACAACTCATGTCTCTGAACAATAACCAAAAAAAGAAAAGAAAAAGAGAAAATTGCATAGAAATAATTTTTGATGGAATGATATTATATATATTGGTCTCCAGCTGGGATTTTCTTTTTTCTTTTTTTCCATTTGGGATGAATATATCCTTGAGATTTCCTGTGTTAGTACTAGCAGAATGTTGTCAATATTTTTTGTTGTAATAAAATACACATAAATCATATCTTTAAAAAAATGTGATTATATGCTGGGCATGGTGGCAAATACTTGTAATCCCAGTGGCTCAGGAGGCTGAGGCAGGAGCATCGCAAGTTTAAAGCCAGCCTCAGCAACTTAGCAAGGCCTTAAACAACTTAGCAAGACCCTGTCTCACAAAAAAAAAGGACAGGCAATTTAGCTCAGAGATACAGCACCCTGGGTTCAATCTCCAGTATCAAAAAAAAAAAAAAAAGGCTGGGGATATAGTTCAGTTGGTAGAGTATTTGCCTTGCATGCACAAGACCCCGGGTTCAATCCCCAGCACCAAAAAAAAAAAAAGAGAAAGAAAGAAAGAAAAAGTTTGAAAGTTTCTATCCCTTTCTAGGCCCTTTCCCAGTCTTACAGTTAAAAGCAAGTCCTGTTTGGGCATAGTGACATATACCTATAATCCCAGCAACTTGGAAGGCTGAAGCAGGAGGATTGCAAGTTCAATTCTGCAATTTAGCAAGGCCCTAAGCAATATAGTGAGACCCTGTCTCAAAATGCAAAATAAAAAAGGGCTGCGGACGGACTGGGTTGTGGCTCAGTAGTAGAGCACTCGCCTAGCAAGTGTGAGGCCCTGGGTTTGAACCTCAGCACCACATAAAAATAAATAAATAAAATAAAAGGTATTGTATCCAACTACAACTAAAAAATAAATACTTTAAAAAAAAATATTTTTAAAAACAGGGGGCTGGGGATGTAGCTCAGTGGTAAAGCACCTTGGGTTCAATCCCAGTACCAAAATCAAAAACAAAAAAATGCAAGCCCTAGGGCTGGGAGCTAGCTCAGTGGTAGAGCCCTTGCCTCTCGTGGGAGGCCGGAGTTCCATCCCTAGCACTGCAAAACAAAAACAAAACCCCCAATCTCTGTTACTGTCAGTAGTATGGTGAGTTGTGTTCCAGACACCTATTGCTTTGTGACAAACCACCCCCAACAAGCCCTATTTCATGTGTTAGGATGCTTCAGGACAGCAGTCAGGGCTGGGTTCATCTGCAAAGTTCTGCTGGTCTTACCAGGGGACATTCTTGTAGCACAGCATGTGGCAGTTCCACAGGCTGGATGGTTCAAGGGGCTCCTGACTCTTCCATGTGGCATTGTCACTGGCAGGTTGGGGAGGACTCAGTGGGGCTGGTTCCCCATCTCCCACATGGGATCACGCACCTTCTAGTGGAGACTGTGGTCTTGGTGCAGCTTCCAAAGAGGGTGAGAGCCAGCGCCACAGAGCATGGAAGGCCCAGAACATCACCTCTGTCACATTCTCTGGACCAAAATAAGGGACAAGACTAGTGCAAACTCAAGAGGTGGGGAAATGGTCTCCACCAGGTGATAGGAGGCCTCCTCCACTTATTGCACCTGCCAGTTTAGAAGGGATTGGTCAAGTTTCTCAACTTGCTCAGAGTGGTACTAAGGTACTAAGGTACTAAGGTACCTTCAATGGGAAGATAAAGATGGTAATGCAGGACTCTTTAAACCCTATGTCCTGGATACATTGCCAGTATATTTGTGGGGTCAAGATTCTAAGTAGCCTCAATGTATTATTAATAACTCCAAATTCCATGGTGTCACCTCGGATACTTAATCAAGAATTTATTTCTCCTGGAGAATTGAAGAGAATCAACAAGAAGGGTATTTACCTATGACTCAGTCTTCTCAGTGAAGACAACTTAATTCACCCAAAGTTTTTGATAGGGTCACTAACTTTATCCCCGTCCCAAAAAACAACAGAAAGAATAACTGGCTTATAGAAGAGCTAATTTGAGCTTGTCATGGCCCTTAACAGGGGAGAAACTTCAAGTAGCCAAATATTTTAGTCCAAAAACTACTTCAAGCTGGCCATTAGGACCTACATTTAGTCCCTGTTCAGGTGCCAACTGTCACCCACGTCCCATGCAGGCGATAGCTTCAGGGTCACTCCACATGTTGGGCTGGCAATGAAAAGACCACACAAACAAAATACCTTTTTCAGGGATCAGGTATGGCTCTGCAGCTCTGCAACCTGAGGGGTCAGCTCCTGCTCTAGAGGGCAAGAGAGGAGCACACCCCGATCCCCTGTTTTTATTAGGGGAAAGACATTCGATAGAGTATTCCACCCAAATAAGGCAAGGGATTGTGTTACAACAAGCAGGGGGTGTAGCCCAGTCCCATTGAGTGACACCCAATCCCAGAACTGCACTTCCTTGCCCAGCAAAGGTAAGGCCCACTTACTCTGCACTGTGCTATGCCAGTTCCTCACCCGCATTACTCAAGGCTAAGGGGGCATGCTCAGTTCCTGTTCAGGGCATCCCCAACAAAGAGGGGCAGCCAGGTGTCCTAGCAGGCAGCCCTTCCTCAGGGGATGGTGGCACAGCTGTGACCAAGGCTCTGCAGACCATCTCCACAATCGACAGCCAGTTCTTTTCCTACCTGCATCCCAAACACAAATAATACACACAGGTTATTTTGCAAGGCCTGTGTTTTTACCAAATGATTTTTGGTTTTATAAACAAAACTGGGCTCACGTAATACATCTTCTTCTGCATGTGCATTTCCCCCGGGCCTCTTCTCCCACGTCCTTGCCCCTAGGTCCATTGCTGCTTCTGTCCACTCAGCTTTGCTGTGTTGATTCGGTTACACCATGATTTGTAAAGCCAGTCCTATTATTGCACATCTAAGCTGTCTGTGCTGGGTTCTGGCAGTGTTGGTAGTTGTCATTTGCAATGCCCTTTCTGACGAGCTTCTGTGTTGCTAAGGTGGAGGCAGAAACAGATGGAGAATCTGTCCCCTCTGGCTGTGTAAGGGCTGTGTTTAATTTTTTTAAATCCCCAGGCTCATATCATGACCAAGCTTCTCAAGCTGCACTTCCGTCCAGTTCACCCTCCATAGAAGGTGAGCCTGTGGTTAGTGAATTGCCACTGGGAGATTTTATACAATCAACCAGAAGGCGGGGCTGGGGCAGGATCACCTGAGACAGGGTCATCCTTCAGGAGTTGGGCGCACCAGCCTGAGGACCTCCAACAGAAAAATGTGCCCTCTCTGAGCTTCAGCTTCCCTGTGTGTAAAATGGAGCCAACAGAGCACCCACCTCTAGGTGGCTAGGCATAGTCAATGCAGAGCCCTCTACACAGAACTGTACTCCAGCAGCTGCCTCAGCCCCTCATTAGTGCAGTGTAGATCCTGGCTAGAGGAAGACACTGCCAAGTAGGGACTGTTGTCACCACTGTTACTACCATCTTAATGCTAATTTTTTTTAAAGTACAATCCTGGTTTTGTGCTTCTTTCTGGGGAAATAAAGAGAGAGCCTTTCTCTTTTAAAGTAGGTGTTAGTAAATCATGTTGCTTGTGCTGCCAGTGAATTAAGAATTGCTTTGCATTTGTACATGGTTGAAAAACGGAAAGAAGAGCATTTCATGGCCCTACAGTTCAAGCTGCAGCAACCATGAATGCAGCTAGCCGTGCTCATGTTTCCTTTAGGTCTGTGGCTGCTCTTGGGCCACAGCAGAGTCACAGACCAAAACATTCACTGTCTGGCATTTTGCAGGAAGAGTTGCCCCCAGTTTAGAAATATGCACTAAATATTTGTATCAGGTAAAATGGCATTGTTAGCAAGGATTCTCTTTAAAACAAAACAGAATGGAGAAGGGGTTGGGGGTTTTGGTGACATGAGGCTGGTTGATAGGTACTAGAGTGGCCATGGTGTCCTCTACTGGTGCCTGCCTTGGCCATTATTTCTGCACTGAAAAAATGTAAGTGCCTCTGGCAGTGCCAGAACAAAGGAAGGATGAACAGATGGGCATGTCGGTGACATCCCAGGGACCCTGTGGTATCCCTGCTCTTCTGTCTCTGGGCACAGCCACAGGCCCTGGGTTGGGGACGCCTCTCAGGCCTCTCCTGTGCTGGGGGGTGTTTTGACCACAGAGACCCTGCAGGAATACCTGAAGGTGGTGATGGCCCTCAAGTACGAGGAGAAGCCGCCCTATGCTGTGCTGAGGAACAATCTAGAAGCCCTACTGCAGGATCTGCAGGTGTCACCATACGACCCCTTGGACCTCCAGGTGGTGCCCTAGGTGGAATCCATGTAAGGAGAACTTGGCATCTTCACCTTCTCCCCCTTCCCTTCTCCCTGCTCCTGCCCAGGCCTGCCCAGGGCTGTGAAGGATAACTCCAGATGCAGCCCAGGTTTCCGCCAGGGCCAGCCCTCCCGCAGATGCTGGATTTCCATGGGCTCTCAAATTTCCAATCCCCAGGAAAGAGGAAGGGCAAGTAGCTAAAACCTAACTGAGCTTGGCTCTAAGAAAAGGGTGGAGTGAGCTGAGTGCAGTGGTGCATGCCTATAATTTCAGTGGCTCTGGAGGCTGAGATGGGAAGTTTACCAGTTCAAAGCCAGCCTTGGCAACTTAGGCCCTGAGCATCTCAGCAAGACTCTGTCTCTAAATCAAATACAAAAAAGGCACTCAGTGGTTGAGTGCCCCAGGGTTCCATCCCTGTGTCACAAAAGAAAAGAAAAGGAAAAGGTAGATTGTTTGGTGGTAGAATATTCTTGGGGGTGGGGGGGCGGCGGCTTCAGGCATGACTGGATTCAGGGGCCTCCAAAATACTGGCCCTTTGGCCTCCATGCAACCCTCTTCCTATGCCCTTTCACCAGGACTCTGCTTTCCTGTGGGCTGGCTGGCCTTGTCCCCACCATGCACAAAACATCCACTGCCCCTGTGCCCTGTGCCCTGCCTCGCTCCCTTCTCATCGTCTCTCCTCATCAACGCAGTGTGTCCACGGCCTTCGTAGCGGCACAGCGCTGTCAGCTGTCTGTAGTGGAGGGTTCTCTATCCACAGACTTAACCAACTGTGGATCAAACGGACTTGAAAAAATTACATCTTCGCTGGGCATCACAGACTTTTTTGTCATTATTCCCTAAACAGTACAGAATGACAACTATTCACATAGCATTTGCATTACATGAGATATTGTTAGGACAGATGTGACTTAAAGTGGACCGGAGGATGAACATAGGTTATCTGCAAACACTGTTCCATTTCCTGTAAGGGACTTGAACATCCTGGGATTTTGATATCCTCAGGGGTCCTGGATCCAATCCCTGGAGGATGCTGAGGGACAGCTATATCCCATTGTGTAGATGAAGGATGTGCTTTTTAACCAGTCATTGGACATTTGCTCAGTGTCCCAACTTTTTAATGTTGCCTCAAACAGCTGTATGCCTAGTTCTGTGCCTGGGGTGTGCGTATTGGCAGGTGGAAATTTCCTTCCCATAGTGATAATGAGATTGCTGTCCATCGGGGCTGTGCCAGTGTAAACTCCCACTATACCATGTGAGACTGCGAGGGCGTTTTTAGAAGGCTAAAAACTCAGTTTACACACTACTGATTGTGGAAGAGCACAGGATGTGTCCTAAGGAGGAGCTTCCCCAAGCCTCTCCTCTCTCATGGAGCTAGCGTTTCTGTCATTGTGGTTTGCTGAAATCGAAGCTCAGGTCATGTCTGACTCAGGTCCCTGCCCCAGGGGTGGAGGTGGGCATTGGCAGTGTCTGGAGACATTTTTGGCTGTCACAACAGGGAATAGTCCAACTGGCATCTAGTGTAGAGGCCTGGGACACTGCTCAGCGTCCTCAGTGCATGGCACCCTCCCCCAGCCCACCCACCACCACCCAAAGACCTGTCTAGATGTCACTGATGTGGTGAAAAAGCTTGGTCCAGGCCCATCCTGGACAGCACCTCCCTGGGTAGCACTGTCTCCTTTGACAGTCATCTTCTGGTGGCACTTGGATTGCAAGTGCTTGGTCTTTCCTGCACTTTTCCTGACATCCAAAGTTGCAGATATGAGATGACACTTGAGCAGAGCACACAGCACCTGCACACAGGGCACCCAAAGTGCCAGTTTGGGGAAGCCACATTCTGTATTAGAGTAGCAGGCTCTGTCAGCCCCGGATACCCTGCAGAAGCCAGGACCTTCTCCACTACACATGCTCCTTCCCCAGCCAGCAGACAGCTCCTCCTTCTGTCCAGTGTCCAAGCCAGAGACCTCAGGGTCCACCTGACACCCCTGGCTCCCTCACCCTCTCCCTCCGGCAGTTGCCAAGTCTGGTCTAGATGGCTTTGCCTGGTCTGCTGTCCCAGAGGTGGCTTGACTATATGGTCACTTGTCTTAGTCACCTGTTAGCAGTGAGCTCCATGATGATGGGGTCACATGTGCCTCTGTCATCTGTTTCCCAGACCTGGCTCAAGACAGAAGCTCCAACTATATTTATCAGTTGAGGAATTTGCTTGAGGTGGGTATCTAAATGGACCACACTGACGAGCTCGGAGGAGACCTGAAATATGGGTCAGGGGGCCTGAGCCTACTTATGGTATGGAAAATCCAGCATATTCAACATGGACTGAGGCCACGAAAAATGCTATGAATTCACTATGAATGGAGATGATAAACCTTGAAACCTGATGGCTCCTTCAAGATCTTGGCCATTTCAGACCTGCTTGCTCCCTGGCAGCCACCCACTCAGCAATCCTTAATGAGGAGATGCTATTCAAGGAGTCCAGTCATCTTTGAGTAGCCAAAGATGCTTCCTGGTGGCCCCTCGACTTGCCTGCTTGGTTGAGCGCACCTCCCCGCCCTGTGGCCCCTAGTGTCATGTGTGCCACTACCCCACCTTACCTCATATTCCAGACCAGGCCAAGGACCGCTGCACCTGCCGTGTCCGTGGTCAGTAGACCTTCCCCTTCGTCTTCGCACAGCCATTGCCTCAGGTTCCTGGGGCCTCCATGGTCCCAGGAGGCACCTCCTTCCTGCCACCACAGTCTTTTCACCTGCTTTCTCCCCAGTCCTTGTCCCAACTGGAATGGTGTCCCCTGGCCTCCCAGTTATAAGCCCTCAAGCATCCTTGACCCTCTTGCTAATGTCTCTGTCCCCAGTTCCTAGTAGATACCTGCGTGCAGTAGGGGCACACAGGGTGTTCCTTGAGTGAATAAGATACTAATAGCCATTTTTATTGTTTTCCAGACCTTTCAACTTCTTGCAGTTCAAAATAGAAAAAAGAAATGAAGTGATGTGAATCAAAGCCTGCTGTTTAATCACAGATAAGCTTCTAGAAAAATCCCCTGAATGTGCATCCCTGCCACTTCCTTAGACCTGGCAAATCAGTTCTGATTAATGTCAGGGAACATTAATTAACGTCAGAGTTCCCCTCCAGATAATGTGAAGCTCCCCCTCTCAACCATCTTGTCCCTTCAACATCGTCTCCCGCGGTCACTGGGATTGTGGATGAAGAAGACTCCAGCTCCCAGGCAGTTGGGGCCCCTCAGTACTACCCTTATACCATTGGCACCACTAGAGTTTAGCAATAAATTGTTTTATTGGAACTTGGGAAATCCAGTGTCTGCAAAAGAAGTTCTTTTTGGAGACGTTTAGCTCTTTTACTTCCCATTCTTTACCCCCTCAGCCTTTCATCTAACCAGTCTTTCATTCATATATTCAAACCTTTGTTGAGTGTGGTGGCACATGCCTGTGGTCCCAGCTACTCAGAAGTCTGAGGCAGGGATATCACTTGAGCCCACAAGTTCAAGGCCAGCCTGCACAACATAGCCTGACTCCACGTCAAAAAAAAATATATGTATATATAAATATAGCAGCTCCCAATCCATGTGTTTGTGCTTTCATGCAGACACCCCATCCATCCATCAGTCTTCCACTTGTCCGTCCATCTGCCCTCCCACACTCCAAACCTTTCTTTTTTTTTTTTTTTTTTTAATATTTATTTTTTAGTTTTCGGCGGACACAACATCTTTGTTTGTATGTGGTGCTGAGGATCGAACCTGGGCCGCACGCATGCCAGGCGAGCGCGCTACCGCTTGAGCCACATCCCCAGCCCATCACTCCAAACCTTTCATCCATCCATCCTTCCACCCCACTTCATCTGCCTTTCCGTCCTTTCATTGTATGTGTGTTGGGGTGGGGGCGTTTCTGGGGATCAGACCCAGGGTCTCATATATGGGAGGCAAATGCTCTACTCCTGAAATACAGCCAGGCCCCTTCCTTCAGTCTCATCAGTTGTCCATCTGTTATGGTTTAGATCTGGACTATCCCCCAAAGGCTCATGTGTTGAAGGCTTGGTTCCCTAAACAGTGATGTTCAGAGGTGGAAAATTTTAGAAAATGATTGGATCATGATGGCTTGACCTCATCATTCAATTCATTAAGGATTCATAACTAAATGGATCTTTGGGGAGTGGTGGAAACTGTAGGAGATGGATCCTTGGAGGTGTGCACTTGGGGATTCTACCTAGGCCCTGGCCCCTTCCTCTGTGTGCTTTCCAGCCGCTCTGAGTAAGCAACTTGACTCTGCATGAGGTTCTACCTTGCTTCAGATCCAAAGCAATGGACCCAGCCAACCATGGATGAAACCATAACACAAAATAAATCTTTCCTCCCCTAAGTTGTTTTTCCTCAGCAACAAAAAGCTAACACATCATCCTCTCATTATCTATACAGACTTTTTATACACATACCAAACCAGCCATTCTTCCACTTATCCATGCATATATTCACCCTTCCACCTACCCTTTCATCCATTTATCCATTTCTTGATTTGTGACTCATTTTTCCATTCCCTTTCCCTACCTCTTTTCCATATATTCTTCCTGCCCTTTAAAAACTATATATATTCAACCTTATTTTACTTATTTTTTATATGTGGTACTGAGAATTGAACCCAGTGCCTCATGCATGCTAGGCAAGCGCTCTATCACTGAGCCACAACCCCACCCCCTCTTCCTGCCTTTTAATCAACAAATAGTCATCAGGTATTTTGTGTTAGTTAGTTTTTCATTACTACGGCAAAATACCAGAGAAAAATTGCTTTCTGAAGAAAAGAGATGTAATTAACTCATAGCATAGGGGAATAGAGACAATTCACATGCTGCGTGGCCAGGACAGTGACTGAGCCTGTTCTCTCCCCCAGCTCCACCTCAGAATGGATCCTAGGCTTCAAGTTAATCAGACATTAGTGGTGGTTGTGGTGGTGTTTTTAAAAAATATTTTTTACTGCAAGAGCCCTCTGAACCCACAGGAAATGGAGGCACACACTGCATTTCAGGAGGACCTGGCAGGCAGTTGGGGTGGACAAAGTCCCTCTGCCTCCTAGCAACCATTTCTCCCTGAAGACACAGTGCTCTCTCACTGTGGAGGCTGAGAAGAGCCCTTCCCCAACCAAAAGATAGAAGGTCCTAATCCCTGAACAAATAAATATTATTTTCTTTGGGAAAAGAGGTTTTGCAGATGTGTTTTCAGATCCTGAGATGGGTGATTATCCTGGATTACACTGTTGGGCCCTACAAGCCATTATAAATGTCCTTATAAGAAAGAGGTAGAGGGAGATGAGAAAGAAGAAAAGCAATGTGAAGACAGGATGGAGAGAATTGAAGGAGCTGTCTGTACAGTTTCATGTGGCCTGGACATCCACTTTGAACATGCCTAAGCAAGGCTTAGCCACCCCCACGCAGTTTCTAGTTCTCTGGCCCCTCCCATTTAACCCACATGGTCCATCTAGACATCTGCCTCATGCAGCTTCCTCCTGGTGAGAACCTCCAGGTGGGATAGCTACAGACAGCCTACCTGAGTGGCCCCCTGACATCCACGCCCATGTGGACCATGCAGATGCCACAGTGACCACCTCTCAGGCACTGCATGAACTCCTAGAACTCATGCCCACCTGCTTTAGAGCCACCCATTAAAACTCCCCTCTAGAAACCAGCTGGGAGAATGCCTGGACCCAAGTACAGGAGTTGGCCCACCGATTTGTCTCCCTCCCCACAGGTAATTACTGACTTTGTGTGTGGCCTCCAGGTATGCCCTGGTATAATCTTTATTTCCAACCAGTAACTCCCCACATATTGGAGAACTCTCCGCCTTAAGATCCAAAATTGTAACACTGACTTCAAAAGATAGGGGATGGAGGTATACTTCAGTGGTAGAGCACATTGCTAAGCATGCATAGAACCAGTACCAAAAACAAAAGGTATAGAGGGACACAGCCACAAGCCAAGAATTGCCAGAAGCCAACTGTTGCAGTAACTCACTCGCAGGTCAGCATGAGAAAGAAAGAAGAAGCAGAGGAAGCCAAGCAGCAGAAGAAACAAAGCCCCTTTAATTGCATACAGCAGTCTTTTTATAGTCTTGTGAACAAAGGAGGCAGCCTTCCAACAGCAATAAATCAGGTCTTTCAGCTAGTTAAACATAGCATACAGAAGTCTTACTTTCTAATCAGAAGTGACCCGCTTCTCATGGCTAATCTACTCTTGGCCTGGAGCATGTTGAGCTCTGCTCTTTGTTAAGAACAGATAATAAAATTTTTCTTAGCGCCCTCCTAGCCCACTTGGTAGAACATCCCGTTTGTGAGCAAGTCCTCCCAAGGACAGCAGACACCTCGTTTTCAAGCATGTCCGCTGTTACCTTATCTAAACCTTGAAGGAACCTCTCGTTTGCGAGCAAGCCCCAACAAAGACAACAAAATATCTCGTATGCAAGCATGATTTGCTGTCATCTTATTTAGACTTTGGCAGAATATCCCATTTGCAGGCAGACTCCATCAAGGGCAATAATAATTACGTTTTCAAGCTCACAGTCACATCTGATTCTCTACACCAACAGAGGCTGGAAGATAAAGGGAAGGATTCTCCCCTGGAGTCTCAAGAGAAATGTGACCCTCTGACACTTGGATTTCAATCCAGCAATATTGGTTTTGGAACTCTGGATTCCAGAACTTTGAAATAATACATTACTATTGACTTAAGCCACTAAATGTGTCACATTTTCTTGCAGCAGTAACAGGAAATCAATACACTGCCCTCTCTGATTCTCAGCCATGTCAGAGATAGGCAAAGAAAACTGACACGTACTGTGTGGCTGGTGTGTGGCTCAGAGATGAACACAGGAGCTGATCAGACCCCACATCTGAGGACACACTATCCGAGAACATTCTCCTGAGCTCCCACGGACACCCTCGTGTGGGCTGCTTGGTGGGGTCATCTCAAGGTTTCATCAAAATACCTGAAATGGAGCCATCTTCAGGCAAGGACACCCTGGTGAGCTCACTGAGCCCTGAATCCCGCCACGCCTGAAGCCAGACCCATCCTGGAGTTGTCAGCTTCCAAGAAACAAGACATTGCCCACTTGATTAAAGAGGCGTCTCCATCCCTGGCAACCAAGAATCCCAGGTCACCCAGGGAATTCTTTTTTCTTCCCCTGCGCCTGTCTCAGGCTGAGCAGCCTGTCCTTGGCATTTGCTACTGCAGAGCAGGTTCTTTGCTGCAGAATAAATCACCCTAAAAGGTCGGGTCTTGGCTTTGAAATATTTTTCTCTTGAAAAAAGCTTACTCTTAAGGTGACTGCAGGTAGAATCCCTTCCACAGGAGACTTGAGCGGTGACCACAGACTCTCAGTGAGTCGGAATTTAGTGGGAAACATCACATCGATGATTTGTGGCATCTCAATGCCACTCAATTTGTGGATTGAGATGCCACAAATACAGATTTTGGTGGCTGTTGGTGGGAGGTGTGGACGGTGCTGATTCCAAGTGGAAGCCCGGGGTGGACGGCTGGGGGAAGGTGCTGGCTGTGGGGCCACATTGCACAACAAGCCCTTCACACAGCTCCTGACGCCTTCCTGGGGCAGAGGAGGCTTGTCATGAAGTTGTTCTTACCAAGCCCTTATAATACAGACCAAGAGCTGGCTGCCCAGCCCGCACAGAGCATGCTGTGGCAC
>NW_026000205.1:977004-989975 GCF_001458135.2 Marmota marmota marmota
TTGGAGCCCCTGCTCATGACGCCAATGTCCACTGTGCCTTCTCACTAATGAAGGCACAATGGGAAAGAAGAAAAGGAGGAAGTGACCCTGGGAGGACCGTGTCACACTGTGTGTGGAGCACAGACTGCAAGTGCAAGGGAATTTATACGCAAATTCAGCAAAAGAAGAAATGGAGAGGGAGAACCAACCCGCAGGGCAATGGAGCTCAGCCAGAGACGAGCGGTTCACACACTTGCAATTTATTCCAGATGAACAGGAGTGACTGTGCCAAGGAGAGGTGGGGCTGCAGGAAGCAGCTGTGGAGATGGGCGTGAGGGGTAAGGAGGGACAAGGTGTCCCCCTAGCAGTTCACATGCCTGGAGGCCAGAAGGGAGAAGCAGGTGAGCAGGAGATTACTACACCCCAGGGACAGCCCAACGGAGCTCTGGAGCACTGGAAAGCAGGGGCATCCTGCAGGGTGCACCCCAACTGGGCCAGGGTGAGAGACCTGGTGGGCTCCACACTAGTGCACTGCCTGGGAAGGGGTTCTGGGTGACGACTCTCTGCAGACACAGTCCTTTGGGAGATTGAGGCATTTCTTTCTTGATGGCCCAGGACAGTCCTGTGAGTTAGGTTGATGGGGTCTATTTTACAGAGGAGGAAGGTGAGGAGTGAAGTCATTTGCTCAAAGTGGGGCTCCTCACTGGTGATGGGGCTGAAACTGGGGCTCCCGTTCTGCCCAGCACCAGGGTGGGGCATCCTCTCTGCCTCTGCTGCTCCATGTCCTAGCAATTGTCCCTGATGTCTCTCTCCCCAGGACACTAGGGTGCTCCTGGAGGCTGTCATTGCAGATCTCCATCTCTGAGAATTCTGTCCTGCTGGTGGCCTCCTGCACCTTGGGCTCTCGAGACTCCAACTCCAGGAAGGTGCAGAAGTCGTAGTGCAGCTCCTGGGGCTCTGGCTCCTCACCCACAGCCAGTGTGGCCTCAGCAGGGGTGGGACCATGTGAGAGGATGTCCAACCAGGATGCATCGTTGGGACCCTGAAGTGGGGCAGGAGTCGGGATCCAATGAGGATGACGGGGCTAGGAAAGAGCAAGGAGGACCCACAAGCCAACCCTTAAATGAGCGTTTAGTCGCCTCTGTTCACCCCACAGAGAAGTACTGTGGTCCCTGCTCTCGTCCACCCAGTCTGGTTCCCTCAGTGCCTGGGATCGTGTGCACCTGGTGCTCGGTCAGTGCCCGTTTCACAAGCCTTCACAGAATCCACGAGGAACACTCATGGGCCCAGTTACCAGCTGGAGAAAAGGGGCTAAATAACCGTTTCCAAACAAAACTAATGAGTGGTCAGCAGGGTTCCTGGCCAGGTCTCTCTGAGTCCAGTGCCCTGGGCCCAGGGGGACAGGGCCCCCCGCAGCAGCCCTGCATATTGCACGGGCACCTGAGCAGGCACCCTTCTGGCCTCGCCCAGTTAGTAGTGGGGAAGGACAAGCAGACATAGCAGTCACCTTCTTAGAGACACCGTCAAACAGCAAATGTCACAAGGTGCACAAGAATGGGCGGTGCCAATGGGCAGGCCTTAGCACAGGCCCGGATGCCCTCAGGGCCCACGCAGCATTTCAGAGGCCAGGCAGGCAAAGGGAACTGGGCAGCATGCCATGAGCCCACGAAACAAAGGCTACTGTGCCTTGGGACTCATCTTGCCCAGATTAGGGGTGGACTCTCTGCGCCCAGCTCCTGGGAGGGATTATCTTCCCTCAGGCCCCGCCTGACAGAAGGATCTGCGTTCCCCTGGGAACCTCAGGCCAGACGGGTTGACCTACGCTTACCTATGCTAATGGTGTGGTTTATGGTGGCCACATAGGGTCATATGGCATCAGTTTGATCTTTGGCGGAGCTAGACACCAAGTGACTGAGGCCAGCCACATAGGTGAGAGTGTCAGTGTGACCAGTCCCTAGTGGAGCCTTGGATGCCAAGGCCGGGTGGAATTCCTGGTTGCAATACTGCTACCTGCTGTCAGGCTCTGGCCCTGGAGATGAGGTGCTATTGGAGAGACTCCAATGGGACAGGACCACTGGGACCTCCTGTCACCCACCCCACCCCTGTGCCTCTTGCTTCACAGCTGATGTCAGGCTTGGAACACGTGAGGCTTCCAACAGACCATGGCCGTTTGGGGGATATTTCTGTGGCTTCCTGCCTTGCTGAGGAGTGAGGAGAAGGGAAGGGGTGAGGGGTTCAGAGAGAAATGAAGAGACGGAGTGGAAGGGGCTAAAGTGAGTCCAGGCAGTGGGTGGTCAACCTGGGTGGCCATGGCCTTGAGAGCAGGGAAGGGCCTTGGCTGGGAAGTTCCAGGACACTAGACTGGGACTGGGGCCATGTTGGTGGGGACACAGGAGCAAAGCCAATTTGTCATAATGAGTCCCCTGGCTGTCCAGAGGTTCTGGCCCGGCCACCTAGGGAGGTGGGGGCTGGAGGACAGTAGGATCCTCACACTCACCCCACAGACAGGGCCCAGGTCAACGGGGGTGTCCTGTTGTGCAGTTCCTGTTGGGCTGGCAGCTTTCTTCCTGCGAGTCTTTAACCTGAAGGAGGAGACTGGGCCACTCAGCCACCTGTGGGCTCAGACCTTGGGGTGGGACTTCTGTGGGCCCTGCTAAAATAGCCTAGAAAGCCTACCAAGGCCCAGGAGTCAGGGGACATGTCTCACTGAGTGACTCCTGGGATAATGGGCAGGGCACAGACCCCTGCTTTGATCCTCTGGCCCAAGGCCACTCATAGGCACTGGCCTGTCAGACCCTCCAGTGGGGCCTGTAGGGTCCTGGGGACACACCCTCCCTCCACACCTGGCATCCTGCCCAGGAAAAACACTCACCAGAAGACGAGGCAGGCACCGAGGGAGAGTAGAGCGGCCCCACCAGCAGCCCCCAATGTCCCCAGCAGGACTCCCCTGAGCTCTGGCTTCCCTACAGGCAAGTGGGGTTCATGGTGAAGGCCTCTGAACCCCAGGACCCCGTCCTCCCCACACACCTGGAGCCCTTCATCCCAAACAGCCAAACAACGAGTCCTCTGTCCACCCCTTCCATCCAGGCTCAGCCCATGGCCCCAAGCCCTGTCCTTGGTCACTCCTCAGATCCACCTCCCTAAACCTGGGCCACCACAGGCCCCTGACCTGGCAGCAGCAGGACGGTGGCGCTCTGGGTGCCCTGGGCGTTCTGGGCCTCACAGCTCAGCCTGAGGTCGGAGCTGAGCGCCCTGTGGAGGCTCAGGGAGCTGTTGGCCCAGGGCCCCTCGGAGCTGGAGGTGACCCTGAGGGAGGCATTGCTGCTGTTCCCCTCCAGCAGCCCCTCCCCCAGGCGCCAGTGCAGGGAGGGGGCCGGCCAGGCGCGGGAGGAGCAGCTGCAGAGCAGAGCCTGGGCCTCCCAGGAGCAGGAGGGTCCCAGCAGCCTTGGGGGGTCTGAGGAGCGAGGAGAAGGGTCAGCAGATGCCACCTCGTCCCGACCCCAGGCGTGCCCTCCCTCCCCTCCCGCACTCACAGTGCACAGAGAGGCTCAGGGAGAGGTGCTGGGAGCCCAGGGGGCTGCGGGCATGGCAGGTGAATTCTCCTCCATGCTCTGTCTGCACCCGGGGCAGCTCCAGGAGCCCAGGGTCGGAAAGCCACTCAGGGCTCAGGGTCTGCATCCCCCAGGTCCAGCTCAGCCTGGCTGGGGGGTTGCTATGGGCGACACAGACCAGGCGCAGGCTTTGGCCCTCCAGGACTGGCAGAATCTGTCAGTGCCATTGTATGGTGTGTGATCTTAACTGGACAAAGCGGCTTTGAAAGACAGAGGCCCAGGGCATCAGAACCCTAGGCCAGGCTCAGCTCTGTCTATGTCTATGTCTCTGTCTGTCCCTCTCCAGCCCCAGTGGCCCAGGGAAACTTCTCACATCTGGAAGTCCAGAAAGGCCAGTTCTTGCGGCTCCTCTGTGCTGCTGACAGCCATCCCCCGGCCACTCTGAGCTGGGTCCTGGAGGACAGAGTCCTCTCCTGGTCCTGCCCCTTGGGCCCCAGAACCCTGGAGCTGCAGCTGCCCGTGGTGAAGCCTGGAGATTCGGGGCTCTACACCTGCCGAGCAGAGAACAGGCTGGGCACCCAACAGGGCACCCTGGACCTCTCTGTGCAGTGTGAGTGTGTCCAGAAGGTCCTGGGTCTGGGAGGGGAGCAGAGGAGGGCAGGGGCCATGACAGGGTCCCAGAGCTGTGGGGGGCCTAGAACCCCAGGGCCCTGGCACCAGGCTTCTGTCCTGCTCGACCACTGGGCAGTCAGTGTGGGGACCCAGCTCGTGATTCTGCCTCCCACCACCTCAGTGTCCTGGGCTGGATCCTCTGCCCAGAGGGAAGCCCCAGCCCACCTGGAGCTGGTTCCTGTCTCCATTGCAGATCCTCCAGAGGACCTGAGGGTGACGGTTTCCCAAGAAAATAGGACAGGTAGGAAGGGCAGAGAGGAAGCAGGGCCTCTGGGTGCCCCGTTGCGGGCCCAGGTGACGGGGCCACAGGTCAGTTCTGCCTCTTCCCTTCCCTAGTCACGGAAGTCATCAGGAATGGCACGTCCTTGCCAGTCCTGGAGGGCCAAAGCCTGCGCCTGGTCTGTGTCACCCACAGCAACCCCCCAGCCAGGCTGAGCTGGACCTGGGGGATGCAGACCCTGAGCCCTGAGTGGCTTTCCGACCCTGGGCTCCTGGAGCTGCCCCGGGTGCAGACAGAGCATGGAGGAGAATTCACCTGCCATGCCCGCAGCCCCCTGGGCTCCCAGCACCTCTCCCTGAGCCTCTCTGTGCACTGTGAGTGCGGGAGGGGAGGGAGGGCACGCCTGGGGTCGGGACGAGGTGGCATCTGCTGACCCTTCTCCTCGCTCCTCAGACCCCCCAAGGCTGCTGGGACCCTCCTGCTCCTGGGAGGCCCAGGCTCTGCTCTGCAGCTGCTCCTCCCGCGCCTGGCCGGCCCCCTCCCTGCACTGGCGCCTGGGGGAGGGGCTGCTGGAGGGGAACAGCAGCAATGCCTCCCTCAGGGTCACCTCCAGCTCCGAGGGGCCCTGGGCCAACAGCTCCCTGAGCCTCCACAGGGCGCTCAGCTCCGACCTCAGGCTGAGCTGTGAGGCCCAGAACGCCCAGGGCACCCAGAGCGCCACCGTCCTGCTGCTGCCAGGTCAGGGGCCTGTGGTGGCCCAGGTTTAGGGAGGTGGATCTGAGGAGTGACCAAGGACAGGGCTTGGGGCCATGGGCTGAGCCTGGATGGAAGGGGTGGACAGAGGACTCGTTGTTTGGCTGTTTGGGATGAAGGGCTCCAGGTGTGTGGGGAGGACGGGGTCCTGGGGTTCAGAGGCCTTCACCATGAACCCCACTTGCCTGTAGGGAAGCCAGAGCTCAGGGGAGTCCTGCTGGGGACACTGGGGGCTGCTGGTGGGGCCGCTCTACTCTCCCTCTGTGCCTGCCTCGTCTTCTGGTGAGTGTTCTTCCTGGGCAGGATGCCAGGTGTGGAGGGAGGGTGTGTCCCCAAGACCCCACAGGCCCCACTGGAGGGTCTGACAGGCCAGTGCCTATGAGTGGCCTTGGGCCAGAGGATCAGAGCAGGGGTCTGTGCCCTGCCCATTATCCCAGGAGTCACTCAGTGAGACATGTCCCCTGACTCCTGGGCCTTGGTAGGCTTTCTAGGCTATTTTAGCAGGGCCCACAGAAGTCCCACCCCAAGGTCTGAGCCCACAGGTGGCTGAGTGGCCCAGTCTCCTCCTTCAGGTTAAAGACTCGCAGGAAGAAAGCTGCCAGCCCAACAGGAACTGCACAACAGGACACCCCCGTTGACCTGGGCCCTGTCTGTGGGGTGAGTGAGGATCCCACTGTCCTCCAGCCCCCGCCTCCCCAGGTGGCCGGGCCAGAACCTCTGGACAGCCAGGGGACTCATTATGGCAAATAGGCTTTGCTCCTGGGTCCCCTCCAAGACGGTCCCAGTCCCAGTCTAGTGTCCTGGAACTTCCCAGCCAAGGCCCTTCCCTGCTCTCAAGGCCATGGCCACCCAGGTTGACCACCCACTGCCTGGACTCACTTCAGCCCCTTCCACTCCGTCTCTTCATTTCTCTCTGAACCCCTCACCCCTTCCCTTCTCCTCACTCCTCAGCAAGGCAGGAAGCCACAGAAATATCCCCCAAACGGCCATGGTCTGTTGGAAGCCTCACGTGTTCCAAGCCTGACATCAGCTGTGAAGCAAGAGGCACAGGGGTGGGGTGGGTGACAGGAGGTCCCAGTGGTCCTGTCCCATTGGAGTCTCTCCAATAGCACCTCATCTCCAGGGCCAGAGCCTGACAGCAGGTAGCAGTGTTGCCACCAAGAATTCCACCCGGCCTTGGCATCCAAGGCTCCACTAGGGACTGGTCACACTGACACTCTCACCTATGTGGCTGGCCTCAGTCACTTGGTGTCTAGCTCCGCCAAAGATCAAACTGATGCCATATGACCCTATGTGGCCACCATAAACCACACCATTAGCATAGGTAAGCGTAGGTCAACCCGTCTGGCCTGAGGTTCCCAGGGGAACGCAGATCCTTCTGTCAGGCGGGGCCTGAGGGAAGATAATCCCTCCCAGGAGCTGGGCGCAGAGAGTCCACCCCTAATCTGGGCAAGATGAGTCCCAAGGCACAGTAGCCTTTGTTTCGTGGGCTCATGGCATGCTGCCCAGTTCCCTTTGCCTGCCTGGCCTCTGAAATGCTGCGTGGGCCCTGAGGGCATCCGGGCCTGTGCTAAGGCCTGCCCATTGGCACCGCCCATTCTTGTGCACCTTGTCACACTTGCTGTTTGACGGTGTCTCTAAGAAGGTGACTGCTATGTCTGCTTGTCCTTCCCCACTACTAACTGGGCGAGGCCAGAAGGGTGCCTGCTCAGGTGCCTGTGCAATATGCAGGGCTGCTGCGGGGAGCGCTCTGCCCCTGGGCCCAGGGCACTGGACTCAGAGAGACCTGGCCAGGAACCCTGCTGACCACTCATTAGGTTGTGTTTGGAAATGGTTATTTAGCCCCATTTTCTCCAGCTGGTAACTGGGCCCATGAGTGTTCCTCATGGATTCTGTGAAGGCTTGTGAAACGGGCACTGACCGAGCACCAGGTGCACGCGATCCCAGGCACTGAGGGAACCAGACTGGGTGGACAAGAGCAGGGACCACAGTCCTTCTCTGTGGGGTGAACAGAGGCGACTAAACACTGAGTTGGGGGTTGGCTTGGGGGTCCTCCTCACTCTTTCCCAGCCCTGTCATCCTCATTCGATCCCGACTCCTGCCCCACTTCAGGGTCCCAAGGATGCATCCTGGTTGGACAGCCCGTCATATGGTCCCACCCCCACTGAGGCCAGGCTGGCCGTGGGAGAGGAGCCAGAGCCCCAGGAGCTGCACTACGCCTCCCTCAGCTTCCTGGAGTTTGAGCCTAGAGAGCCCAAGGTGCAGGAGGCCACCAGCAGGACAGAATACTCAGAGATCAAGATCTGCAATGGCAGCCTTCAGGAGCAGCCGGATGTCCTGGGGAGAGAGACATCAGGGACAATTCCTAGATCAGCAGTTCTCCATGTGCACAGGAAGTGGAGCAGCACAGAGGATGCCCCGCCCTGGTGCTGGGTGGAACAGGAGCCCCAGTTTCAGTCTCATCACCCGACATTGTGAGGAACCCAACTTTGAGCAAATGACTTCACTCCTCACCTTCCTCCTCTGTAAAATAGACCCCATCAACCTAACTCACAGGACTGTCCTGGGCCATCAAGAACAAACTGCCTCAAGGGGCTAGGGCTATAGCTCAGTGGCTGAGCACTCGCTCACATGCCTGAGGCACTGGGTTCGATCCTCAGCACCACATACGAAAATAAATAAATAAAACAACGATATTAAAAAAAAGAAGAAGAAAGAAATGCCTCAAGCCCCCAAGGGACTGTGTCTGCAGAGAGTCGTCACCCAGAACCTCTTCCCAGGCAGTGCACTAGTGTGGAGCCCACCAGGTCTCTCACCCTGGCCCAGTTGGGGTGCACCCTGCAGGATGCCCCTGCTTTCCAGTGCTCCAGAGCTCCGTTGGGCTGTCCCTGGGGTGTAGTAATCTCCTGCTCACCTGCTTCTCCCTTCTGGCCTCCAGGCATGTGAACTGCTAGGGGGACACCTTGTCCCTCCTTACCCCTCACGCCCATCTCCACAGCTGCTTCCTGCAGCCCCACCTCTCCTTGGCACAGTCACTCCTGTTCATCTGGAATAAATTGCAAGTGTGTGAACCGCTCGTCTCTGGCTGAGCTCCATTGCCCTGCGGGTTGGTTCTCCCTCTCCACTTCTTCTTTTGCTGAATTTGCGTATAAATTCCCTTGCACTTGCAGTCTGTGCTCCACACACAGTGTGACACGGTCCTCCCAGGGTCACTTCCTCCTTTTCTTCTTTCCCATTGTGCCTTCATTAGTGAGAAGGCACAGTGGACATTGGCGTCATGAGCAGGGGCTCCAACGTGTGCTAGCAGCAAGTGAAGGCCCTGGCTGCCACTCCTCAGCTTCCCTGGCCAAGGCTCACCAGCGCTCCTCCCCTCAGGAGGACACTGCACGTCTTGGCCAATGACTTGTATTTTATACCTTAATTTAATTTATTTATTTTTATGTGGTGCTGAGGATCCAACTCAATGCCTCACATGTGCTAGGCAAGCGCTCTGCCACTGAGCCACAACTCCAGCCCTTGGTCAATGACTTTTCACAATGGTGTCCTTGACCAAAAAGAACACTGTTGTCAAGTTTTGTTCCTCTTTTCAAGAGGACACTTGGTGATTCCAACTTTCCATCCTGCTACAGCAGTCAGTATCATCCCATAAAATACTGAATTCTGAAATGGGTAAAATCTTTTTCAAAAACAGTCATGGCAAATACTACAACCACGTGTTAGAGGATATCAAGACTGTCTTTTCCCCTTCTAATTAATGTCCCTCTGAAGAACAGCCTGGACACCTGAAGGAACACATTTTCATCAACCCTTTCTTTATCACATCTGAAATTTCTCATCAACAATGTAGCACTCACCCTGCTGTCTGTTCTTTTTTGTTAACATTTTTTAGTTGTAGATGGACACTGTACCTTTGTTATTTAACTTTATGTGGTACTGAGCATCAAACCTAGTGCCTCACACGTGGTAGGTGAGCACTTTACCACTGACCACAGCCCCAGCCCCTGCTCTCTGTTATATGTATGATCCAATTGATAAAAACCAAACTATTAGAAACTATAAATAAGAAATGAAAGACTTAACTCCATAGATTATTTTACATCAAGATTTTTTTTGCCAGGTGAGGGGATGCACACTTATAATCCTAGTGACTAGGGCGGTTGAGGCAGGAGGATCACAAGTTTGAGGCGAGCCCTAGCAATTTCGAGAGGCCCTGAGTAAGTTAGTGAGACTCTGTCTCCAAACAAAAATTGAAAAAGGCTTGGGATGCAGTTCAGTGGTAAAGCACCCCTGGGTTCTATCCCCAGGACCAGAAAAAAAGGAAGAAAAGAAGAAAAGAAAGAAAGAAGAAAAGCAAGCAAGCAATGAAGTCAAACATTTTGGGAGACTCTTGGCTGTGGCTCAGCTAGACTTCAGAGTCCCCAGGTTCCCATGTGGGAAGCTTGGTCCACAGCGTGGTGCTGCTGAGGTGGGGGGGCCTTGCTGAAGGGGATTAGCTCATGGGTGCTGTCCTCAGAGGAGATTAATCCTCCTCCCAAGAAGAGCAAGCGTGACTCCCCTCTCCACCTTTTTGTAGTGCTGGGGATCAAACCCAGGGCCTCCCATATGCCAGCCAGGTGCCCTTCCCCTGAGCCACACCCCCGCTGGGCCCCTCTCTGGCTTCCAGTCACTCTAAGGTCTCTGTTTCTCCCACACTCCTGCCACTGTGGTGCCATGTGCCACAGGGTCCTTTCCAGACACGCCACGCTTTTGAAACTCCAGAACTGTGAGCCCAACACACCTTTTTGCTTTACATAGTCCCCGCCTCAGGAGTTTTGTTATATCAACAGAGAGGGGACTAAGAGGCTTTTCATCAGTCTACAGGATGAGTTCTTTGCTTCATGGAAATAAAACCAGCATTCTCTCATGGGGGTTTTCAATGCAAGAGAACTGAAAATACAGCATGGTAGAAATTCAAAGAAAAAAAGAACTAAAAGAAATCCTTTAGCTGCTCAGTTCTAACAGTATAAGGGAAGTGGGGTCAGGCCATACACTTCTTTACATAGCAAAGTGGTTAAGCTGCTCTGCAGGAAAAGCCTCCAAATTTGATTTGAAACCAATTCGTCTAGAATGGGCATAGGCAGAAGTCCACTCCGCTGGTCAATGACCTTTAGACATCAGAAACTCAGAATCTGCTATGCAGAACGTGGTAACTGCCCCCAAAAGAATCCTGTGACCTGTCGAGAGGAAGGGCAGCAGTCCATTTCTATGCAAGAGGACCCCAAAACCTCCCCCTCTTGCCCTCTGAGCACAAGCAGCTGCTCCCTGCCCCTTCCTAGAAGCTTCTCAGTTACCAAGTGGCTGGAGAGACAGATTCCAGCCTTTGCTCTCTGTCCCTGATGAGTGGCCCTCAACACGCAGCTTTTCCTTTTTCCGGTGCCACAGCATGCTCTGTGCGGGCTGGGCAGCCAGCTCTTGGTCTGTATTATAAGGGCTTGGTAAGAACAACTTCATGACAAGCCTCCTCTGCCCCAGGAAGGCGTCAGGAGCTGTGTGAAGGGCTTGTTGTGCAATGTGGCCCCACAGCCAGCACCTTCCCCCAGCCGTCCACCCCGGGCTTCCACTTGGAATCAGCACCGTCCACACCTCCCACCAACAGCCACCAAAATCTGTATTTGTGGCATCTCAATCCACAAATTGAGTGGCATTGAGATGCCACAAATCATCGATGTGATGTTTCCCACTAAATTGCAACTCACTGAGAGTCTGTGGTCACCGCTCAAGTCTCCTGTGGAAGGGATTCTACCTGCAGTCACCTTAAGAGCAAGCTTTTTTCAAGAGAAAAATATTTCAAAGCCAAGACCCGACCTTTTAGGGTGATTTATTCTGCAGCAAAGAACCTGCTCTGCAGTAGCAAATGCCAAGGACAGGCTGCTCAGCCTGAGACAGGCGCAGGGGAAGAAAAAAGAATTCCCTGGGTGACCTGGGATTCTTGGTTGCCAGGGATGGAGACGCCTCTTTAATCAAGTGGGCAATGTCTTGTTTCTTGGAAGCTGACAACTCCAGGATGGGTCTGGCTTCAGGCGTGGCGGGATTCAGGGCTCAGTGAGCTCACCAGGGTGTCCTTGCCTGAAGATGGCTCCATTTCAGGTATTTTGATGAAACCTTGAGATGACCCCACCAAGCAGCCCACACGAGGGTATCCGTGGGAGCTCAGGAGAATGTTCTCGGATAGTGTGTCCTCAGATGTGGGGTCTGATCAGCTCCTGTGTTCATCTCTGAGCCACACACCAGCCCTTGAACCGTCGGGCCCCCGTCTAGCTGCCACATGTAGCACTGCAAGGATGTCCCCTGATAAGACCTGCAGAACCTTCCAGATGAACCCAGCCCTAACTACTGCCCTGAAGCATCCTAACACATGAAATAGGGCTAGTTGGGTGGTTTGTCATGAAGCAATAGGTGTGCAGTACACTTACTACAGAGATTAGGGGTTTTATCTCTGCTTTGCAGTGCTGGGGATGGAACCCAGGCCTCTCACCTGCTAGGCAAGGGCTCTACCACTGAGCTAGCCCCCAGCCCCAGGGTTTGCTTTTTAAAATTTTATTTAATTTATTTTTAGTACATAATATTTATACATAATAGTAAGGTTCCTTTTGACCGGAACTTGCTTTTGAATGTAGGACTGTAGGGAAGGGGGACACGGCTCAGTGGTTTAGTGACTCTGGGTTCAATTCCTGGTAGAAAAAAAAAGTTGAGAATATAGCTCAGTTGATAGAGTGCTTGCCTTCAATGCACAAGGCCCTGGGTTCAATCCTCAGCACCAAAAAAGAGAATATAGGACTAGGGCCTGGGGCTGGAAGGGGACAGGAACTTTCACTTTTATGCCACACATTTCAGTTTGGTTCAAGTGATTTTATAAGCAAATAATATATTGGAATTTAAACCAAAACATGATAAAGGAGAAGAGGAATAAAGAATTTATATTGCCAGAAAGTTGGAGAAAATCTGTTTCTCAACACAACCTTGGCTAAATGAATTATGGTACATTCATAGCTTGGATTGTGGTACCCACACACAGACTGTTGTTTTGCAAATGTTTTCAAACTCAGAGCTACAAGCACGTATAGAAATACAAGCACACAGCCTAAGCCTCCTTTCACAAAGCGTCTCCTGACCTCCTACAAGACACTTGTGTTTTTGTTTATGCCTTTTGATGTTTTTAAATCCTGTTCCTGACAGGCATGGTGGCACACTCCTGAAGTCCCTGCAACTCAGGAGACTGAGACAGGAGAATCAAAAGTTTGAGGCCAGTCTGGGCAACTTAGCGAAACCCCGTTTCAAAATATAAAATAAAAAGGGCTGGGGATGTGGCTCAATGGTAGAGCACTCCCTGGGTTCAACTGCTCATACCAAAAACAAACAGAAAATTGATGTGTCTGTGAGGGGTGGCTTGGTTTCATTTTGTCTGTGTGTTTTATGGGGAGCTCCAGGCTGTCAAGAAACCCACAAGGACACAGCACACATGAATGGTCTCTTTATGGGTAAAGGAGAGCAACTTTTTTTTTAAGGTTTTCTTTTCTTAAATTTTTTTTTTAGAAGTTGATGGACCTTTATTTCATTCATTTATTTGTATGCAGTGCTGAGAATCGAAGCCAGTGCCTCACACCTGCTAGGCAAGTGCTCTACCACTGAGCCACCACCCCAGCTCAGGAGGGCAACTTTTTATGTCAGAATATCTGAATTGTAGCTTGGTGGCAGAGCGCTTGCTCAGCATGCAAGAGGCCCTGGGTTCCATCCCCAGCACACCAAAAAAAAAAAAA
>NW_026000205.1:990250-1004246 GCF_001458135.2 Marmota marmota marmota
AAAAAAAAAAAAAAAAAAAAAAAATATATATATATATATATATATATATATATATATATATTGAAAAGGAATGTTTAATGTCTTCGCTGTTAGTACTAGATTAGCAAATCTGGAGCTGAGTCCCCTAGAGGAGATGCCTCTAGCCACAAATTTTTCTTCAACCGATCTGTACATAATGCAGTTGATACGAAACCAGTGACCTTATGACCACAAACAACCCAAACGTCTTCTCAACTTCCTCAGGGACCCCAGGATGAATGACTCCTCCCTGAGCATCCCAGAGCTCAGGAGGGGATAGTGGAAGGTATCATTTTTGGCTGGAGAGAGGAGGTATGAGATACAGACCCTGGGCCAAGGGTTGGGGGTCATGTTCTCCTCTTTCTCTTCAGCCCCTGCCTAGAGTAAAAGTTTGCCTGGAGAATGAATGATGAAGTGAGTGAATGGACCCCATCACCTCCCCTGGGGCCCCACTCCCCTGTTTCCCCTGCCAGCCCCGCTCCCAGCACTGACTGTCCTGAGGCTGAGCCAAGGCTGGACCATGGGGCAAGTCCTTCAGGGTCCCCTGCTCTGCTGCCATTGACGATAAAGGGAGAAGTCAGAAGTGAGAATCATCTTTTTCAGAGAAGCCAAACCAATTGGTTTATTAATTTATTGAAGCAACTAGCTCACAGGATTACCGTGGTTGGCAAATCCAGATCTTCAGTGTGGACCAGGGGCCTGGAGAATGTACAGAACACAAGGCAGGTGAAGTCCAAATTTTTGCTCGGTCCAGGAGGCCAGTGTTTTTATTCTCTCCAAGCCTTCAACTGATTGGATGAGGAGGTCCACCCACATTAAGGAGTTGATCTACTTAATGAAAATTCACCAATTTTAGTATTCACTTCATCCAAAAACAACCATAAATTAACAGATCCATACATTTAACCATCACAAGCAGAGAGTACAATGTTCAAAGAGCCCCTCTCCCTACCAATAGTTTCCCTGTCTAATGTCTTATCTTAGCGTAATGCATTTGTTATGATTAATGAACCAATTTTGAAATAACTTTATTAGCTAAAGTCCATACTTTATTCAGACTCTTTATTTCTTTTTTTTTTAATATTTGTTGATTGATCTTTATTTATTTTTTTATTTATATGTGGTGCTGAGACTCGAACCCAGTGCCGCACGCATGCCTGGCAAGTGTGCTACCGCTGAGCCATAACCCCAGCCCAGACTCCTTATTTCCTACCTTTTGTTGTTGTTGTTGTTTCAGGATACCATCAGGGCACCTCCTTACCTGTACTAATCAGTTGTTAGCCCAATGTGGGTTCTTGGATCCAGAGTCGTACAAACATATAATGAATCCAGAAAGAATTTAGGCTCTGGAATCCAGGACCTCAGGATTTCCAGATTCTGCCCTGACAGTTACATTGGGAAGCAAAATACAATTCTATTATTAAGTAGTGTCCCCAGATGCAGCCAAAGTCTCTTAAGTCCTCTGGGCTCAACCCATCAGCCACACAGCAGGGGCCAGGGATGAGTCCCTGTCGATTCATGTGACTCAGCCCAGGCCTTGGGCTCTGATCAGTTAGAGTAACGTTCCCTCTTCTCAGGGGCCATCAGTGAAGAGGCAGCAGCAGGTGGACAGACAGCAGGGCCAGCGCAGTCCCTCTTCTCTACCTTTCTTTCTCTCTCTCTCCTTCCTCCCTTCCTCCTTCCTTCCCCTCTATCCCCTCTCTCTTTCTCAACAGGATCTTACTCTGTTGCCCAGGCTGACTCTAAACCCCTGGGCTTCAACCATCCTCCTGCCTCAGCCTCCTACTAGGTACACACCTCCCCACCTGGCTACCATCTTTCACAGCTCTCAATTCCTACTGTGTTGCTGGAACTCAGCTTCTTGGATCCAGAATTATAGAAACGAACTCTGCATCTGGAAAGCATGAAAGCCCAGAGAAGGTTTTATTGAGGAACTTCTGCTTGAGCAAGAAAGGAGAAAGCACGTGAGGAACAGAAATCCCAGGCTGACTCCAACCAAGAACAAGGGAAGAGTTTTTCAGACGTCGACAGGGCAGCAGGGTCCAGGTCTCATGATGTCATCGCATGTAGAGGAGACACACCATCTTGAGCCTCCACCTCAGGGAGTGCGTTTTACTGTGCTAAATCGTGGAGCTGACCTCCCTGCCTCCCATGTCCTTCTGTATTACCTCGCTCCCGTGGCCTTGGAAACTGGTGGACTTTTTAACTCTTACTTTTCTAGTAGGACAGTTAGCTCCATAAGACTTAGAGCTAGCTCACCTGTCTTATTTTCCTAAGATGAGGTAAGCCTATAAGGCAGGGTGTGGCCCCTCACAGAGCAGTGAGGAAGGGAAAATGGGGAACCTACTGAGTTCTACCACAGACTCGCAGCTGCAAGTGCTGTGCACTGTCTTAGATACTAGAGGTTTAACCCGGAATAAGAGAGAAGCTCAGAAGTTTTATAGTAGTAATAGGACATAGTAATAGACACTACCCCTGGATTAGTGCCACTGATGTTTTTGATCCTAGGATATGGGACAAGATAATGGCAAATGTATGGCAAGCTGAAGTGAGACAGGGGTATACATGACCACTACATTTTTTTCCTATTGTGACAGCCATTCAGCAAAGTTTAGGGGGCCCTACAACAGACCCTAGTCATATAATGATGGCCCTGAGGGAAGACAAGACTCTGAGAGACAGACAAGGGGAAAAAGGGGTGTGTGTGAAAATCTACTTCAAAGCAAGCAACCACAACAGGTGCAGGAGGGAGAGAGAGATGGGAAGTGGTACTGCTAGCCTGCAGGGTGCAAGAAGAGGTGACTGCAAGTGGCACAAGTATGCCTTCTACTGACAGGCAAAGATTATATCTTCCCTGAGTCAATGGCAACTGCCTCCTTATGAGGCAATGACAAAGCCAGCAGGACTATGACAGTTTGGAAATGACCAGGCCACTGGACAGGCCCAAGCCATGGTCTCCCAGAAACCTATTCCAAGAGGCCAGAGATCCTTTTGAAGATCTATGTAAGATAAGAGATGAGAAGTGGGGTGAGGGAGTACAAGACTTCCCAGACAGCAAGGCCCCCACACTTGATGTCCACATGCATTGGGGTACCCTGAAGGAGTTAAAGAAAGCAGTAAAAGAGGATGGGCCCTGGGTGCCGTTCACAGAGCAAATGCTCAAATCACTCAGCCTTGAACTTAATTGCCCTCAAACTCGAAAGACCTAGCCAGAGTGGGTCTTGAGCCCACAATATTTTTGAAGTGGAAGGCATTCTTCTATGATGAATGTGAACAGCAGGGGGATCGTAACACACCACAAAAAAAGCTGAGTGCTTTCAGGGAGAGGGAATCTACAGTTCCCCTGTGGTACAAGCCACAGGCCCCCAAATTATTTTGGTCAGGCACAACTCTGTGCTTTGAGAGCCTGGAGAAAACTGCCAGCTGGGAAGTACAGTTTCTAGACAGGGCCTATGGCAGAAAGCCACTGAGGACTTGCCACAGTTTATTGACAGAGTCAACAAGGCGGTAGAAGGGAAGGTGTCTCATGAAGGAGCCAGGGAGGTCCTAGACAAGGAGTTGGTCTGGGGGGGGATTAACAAGGAATATAGAGCAGAGGTGGTGCCAGTATGAAATGGCATGCTTGATGACTGGATTTTGGCCACCCAGGATATAGGGACACAAGCAGCTCAAGCCTTTCTGCTGGCCTTAATCATGGCCGTTGCATAAAAGCAGGACTAAGAAGGCTTGCAGACGGCTAATCAGAGACTGCAAAAAATGTGCACCTTTTCTCCCCACTGGCCCTTTACAACCTGCTGGAGTGAATCCCTGAGGGTTAAAATTTAATGCTTTATGGCAAATGGCTGTCACTCATTATGCACCTTTTGGAAATTCAAAATATATTCATGTAATTGTTGACATCTATTCAGGTTGTGTAATGGCCACAGCCTCCACAGGAGAAACCATAAAAAGGCCATTTCCCATCTACTTAAATGTTTTGGAATTATGGATGTTCCCATGTTTATTAAAACTGACAATGGGCCAGCCTGTACTAGCAAGACATTTCAAGCAGTTTGCAATGATTGGCATATACAGCACTTAACTGGGATCCCCTACAACCCTTAGACTCAAGGCATCACAGAAAGAACACAAAAGGAATTAAAGACCATCTACAAAACAAAGGGGGAAACTATACCAAGTCCCCTCACAATGACTTGAAAAAAAAAACTATTTACTTTAAATTTTCTTTCAATTTCAGAATTTTCTACAGAAACAGCAGCCCATAAGCATTGGGCCCCCCCCCCCCTCACAGGGTCCTCCCATCTACCTGTGGTCTCATGGAATGATCCCATAACAAGTGCATGGGATGGTCCAGGCCTCTCCTAACCATGGGTGGAGGGTTTGCATATGTTAACAGGAATCTCACCCCATCTGGGTGCCTACCAGAAAGTCAAGCCCTGGACCCCCAGAACCACCAACCAAGAAGATGAAAGACCTAACCCTGGAGGAAAAACCTCACAAGCAAACAGAGCTCACATAAAGTAACCTGGGGTGATATTAAAGGTCTTGTTGACCAAGCCAGATTAGCCCCTTCATCTGCTGGCAACCCCATCCCTGGGCCTATGGGTGGTCCTATTGTGTGCGGCACTCATTGCTAACAGTGAAGCCTCCCATCAGGTAAATTGGGCTTTAGTCACTATGCCACCACCTTCAGCGGTGGCCAATTGGGAAGGAGCCCTTCCTAAGCTCTTTTCATATAATTCCAACCTTATTGATCCTGAGTTATCCATCCAAGAGGTGACCGTACCCTGGAACACCAGCATTTCCATGCCTACTCTACCCATTTGTTTCTCTGTAGTAGATAATGAAACCCATAATCCAGACAGTCCCTTCTGTTTTGCTCTTGCCAATGAAACTATTGTCTATAAATATAATAGATCATATGTTGGGCTGTCTCTCACTGACCTTAGAGTTATAGTTAATGCTACCTATAGCATTAAATGCAAGAAACCCTTGCTGCCAACATACCCAACAACAGTTTTTGGAAAGCCCCCTCAGATAATGATAGCATCCCATAATGATAGCATCAATGTGTCATAGCCATACCTTATTTCCTTGATAAGAGGAATTTCTCTGGGCAAGAACAGCATCTATGTGCCTGGATGGGGGCAGCTCCCTGGAATGTAACTGATGGGCCCAAAACCCATATGGGCTACTGTAGTAACTGCTACATGGGACAAGCCGTTACCAACCAGTATGCAAGAAATCAATATGGTATGATGGATGTCACGCAATATTGCTGGCCACTAGACCCATCAAATGGGCAGCTGCCGGCTGAATGGATGGGTTGATATTGAAACAAGGCCCTAACCATGGATTTATCTTTGTCCCAAATTACACCCATATCCACCATGCACAAGCTTGTGTTATGCCACCCTTTGCTATGCTAATAATCAATGATACCTGGGGCTGGGGTTGTGGCTCAGTGGTAGAGTGCTAACCTAGCAAGTGTGAGGCCCTGGGTTCGATCCTCAGAACCACATAAAAATAAAGAAGTGACATGAGATATTGTGTCCAACTACAACTAAAATAAATAAAAAATATTTTAAAAAATCAATGATACTGATGACATAGATATCACTCATATTGCACAAGAGATCCCTTGTTCAATCAATACATCCTGCTGGCTCACAAATTTTCGAACTTTTGATATGAAAGCTAAGAATATATTTATCCTCAGAGTGCCCCCAGCAATCTGGCTTCCAGTGAACCTGTCTAGAGAGTGGAGGAGTCCAGGGGACATGGAGATGAAGAGTCTTCTGAATGAGATCCTACACTGGACAAGGCATGCAATTAGCCTCATCATCACTGGAATTATTGCCCTGGTGACTGCCACTGCTGCCACATCCCCCGTCGCTGCTTCATTCACTCAGAGTATCCATATGGCTCAGACTGTGAACAATGTGTCTACTGCCATGGTTGAAGCCTTTGGCGTTCAAAATGACTTAAATAAACTGTCCCAACAATTGTCAAAATCAATGAGACTAAGGTGTCTTTTTTTTTTTTTTAGAGAATTTTTTCATATTTGTTTTTTAGTTATCGGCGGACACATCTTTCTATGTGGTGCTGAGGATCGAACCCAGGCCGCACGCATGCCAGGCGAGTGCGCTACCCCTTGAGCCACATCCCCAGCCCAGGTGTCTGTCTTAACAGCCTCTTCTTCCAGGGATTAACTGAACATTAATAGCCAAATTAACTCATCCTTATAATGTTATTACCTCATAACAAATTAACTCATCCTTATAATGTTATTACCCTGGCCCTACTGTTTATGATAGTGATAATTTTTTCTTATATTGTGAGACAGTTATTTAACTATGTAAAGGTCACCAAACAAAAAACTGCAATGCTGGCTGAAGTCCTTGCAGCACAGTCAGAGGGGGGAAATATGGGGACAGGTGCATGGAGTACTGCATACATGGCATATGTTAAGGGAGCCTAAGTGGCAAACCACTCCCCTGGTGCTAGGCGTGTGAACGGCAAACTGCTTACCCTGTAGGCAGAGCCCTGTGTGTGAGGCCACGTGTTGCAGTCTCAGCGCTTTCTCCAAGGTCAGCTCCTCGATTGGTCGCTACAAGGACAGCTGGCCAGAAATTACATTGGTGGCTGCCTATAATCTGCTTAGCTACTGACTGAGTATATATATACATGGTAACTGTGCAATAAAATCAGACCTGCTTCCTGCTTGGTCTCTCAAGATCTTGATTCATAACTCCGCAGCTACACTCTCCTCTACCCTGTTCTGTGGACCTCCTCGCTGGACAAGAGAGAGCCCACGCACGAGTCCACAGGTGGTGCTGTTGCTTAGCTTTGAGGTTTCTGGTAGCAACAAAAAGCAGCATCCAGCTGAAGCAGAGAGCAGGATTTCACAGCCCACGAGCAGAACAAAAGTTTACTCAGCCTGGACTGACTGCGACCCCTTCTGGCTCTGGGCCCATTCTGCACATGCGGCAGTAAAAATTTTTTTCCTGGAAAGTTACAAGGAAAGTTAAAGGGAAGCTGATGTTGAAGAAAACAAGAAGCACATTAAGGACTCATCATTCATCCACACGGAAAATTCTTCACTATCTCTTTGCAAAGTAATGAGCTACAGCAGCTGCTTGGCAAAGCCTGTGTCTCACCAGCGACCCGCGCAGACGAGATGAAATGTGTTTAAAAGAGATGGCTGCAACATGAAGCTAAGAAAATGGCGAAAAAGCATAGGACACAGAAGTAATTTTCATACCGAGGGCGGGACTGCTCTGTGAACTTAAAGGTCAACTTCCATGCTGGAAAGAGTGCTGGGAAAAAAGTGTGCACCTGGAGTCTCTTTATTTTTATAGAAAGACATACAAAGGAGGTTTGATAGAATGTTCTTCACCAAATAAGGCAGGGGATGAGGTTTGAAGGGTGTAGTCTTTCTTTGTGATGTCTTGTGGTCAGCAGATTGATTGACATCTTGGCAAGACCAACCAACTCAGGTGCTGTGTGGGATCACAGGCAGAGCTAAAGGGAAGGTGCACTTGCATTGTGCAGCCCAAAATGCCAAGCCCATCCCCTCATATGGCTACTATGTGCATAGTTCACACACACAGCCCATGGGTGACTCGTGACACGTGTGGGATGTTTTACTATTGCATTTGATTATAACCTCCTTATGGAGGGAGCACAGAGGATCACAGAACAGGGAAGGGGCCTTAGAGACCATCAGTCTGGACAGGATGCTAGCTCCTACTGCTTCTTCCCCATGAAGGAGCACACAAGGACAGAGGTTAATGACTTCCTGAGATCCTATACCTGGCTAGAGAGCATCTGTTGGTTATGTTGTTGGCTTTCTTTTCCCCACTCTTTACTTTTTAATGCATTACAATTCCATACCACTGAGGCAGTGCAGTTCTACAAATGCAGTGGCCAGCTCATTTTACTCCCCCACCCAGGTTGTTACGGCAATCTGGAGGCAGTTCATTCTATTTAAATGGGTTTTACTTGTCTCATCCCCAACCCAGAGACCCTGACCCAGAGCTTCACTCGAATTCCAGCCTTAACACTGACGCTGGCCTGTGTCCTCAGCAGGAACATTTTATGCTGGGATTTGACAGCCCTTGATTATGTTCAGGGCGCTGTCTTCACTCCCGCTGCAGATCCCATGGAAAGAAACAGCCTCAGGGGTGGGAATCAGAATCCCTGGACTTAACTCTGAAATCCTCTTCTGAGAGGAAAAAAAAAAAAAAAAGTGGGCTTGGAGATTTATTACCTTGCTCTGCTCCTCTATTTTCATTTCTGTAAAATGGAAATTTTAAGCAACTGGTTTCAAAAATATGCGAGGCCCCTTCTGAGTGTTTTGCAAGGATTAATTCATGCAGTGTTCACAACGAAGTGGTTGCCATTATCATTCCCATTTTATAGAGGTACAATGAAGCTAAGCAAGTGGCCCAAGTTCACGCAGTTGCCGGGGTCTTGGCTGTGGGCACCAGAAGCTTGGGATTTTTGTTGTTTTGTTTTGTTTTTTGGTGCTGGGAATTGAGCACAGAGGTGTTCTCTCATTGAGCTACATCCTCAGCCCTTTGATGGAGACTATATCTTCATATATATATTAGTTATAGGTGAACACAATACCTTTATTTTATTTTTATGTGGTACTGAGGATCGAAGCCAGTGCCTCATGCATGCTAGGCAAGCACTCTGCCACTGAGCCACAACCCCAGCCCTGGACATGATATCTTTATTATTTATTCTTTTTTTATGTGGTGCTGAGGTTTGAACCCAGTGCCTCACACTTGCAAGGCTCTACCATTGAGATACAGCCCCAACCACCTTTTGATTTTTCTATTCTGAAACAGGGTCTCACCAAATTCCTGAAGCTGGCCTTGAACTTGGCGATCCTCCTGGTCTCAGCCTCCAAGTCACTGGGATTACAGGAGTGTGCTCCCGCAGAAGCTTGGCTCTTAATTCCCAGACCGGATCCCTCCTGTATGAGGGTGCCTTGCATTTGGGAAGCCTTTGTTCTCCCCACTGGGATTTCAGCTCTTGGGGCTGGGACCTCTTCTGAAGCATGGAGGTATTTAATGAACATTGTGAACGGAAGGGATGAATGGATATCTTAGGAGAGCCATGGCCCATCTGACTGCCTGAAAGACCTTAAAGGACTGTGCTTCGGGAACTGTATTCGAGGTCAGGGTTTCTAGTCCCAGTAAACAGGATCCTTGAACGAAGCGGGACCATTTATTTAGTCGAGGATGGCGCAAAACCCACTCCGGGCGGGGCACGGGCGTCCCCTGGCGGCAGCGCTCTGCTAAGTCCGCAAGAGACAGAAACGTTGACTGGGGGCGGGGCGAGTGGAATTGGTGACCCACTGGCAGGTGATGGCGGGTGCGATAATGTACAGTTGTCAGAAAACCGATGTGGGACGCTGAGTACCATTGCCAGTGGCTTCCAAACTTATCTGACCATGATGCCCAGTAAGACATCATTTCACATGAATGCAGTTTCCCAAAATACCACCATGATGCTTCTCATTCTATTCTGCTCCTATTTTTAAACATTGTTCTGAATCCTTTGATTCCCAGGCTCTGTAACAGATGCCCACCTACGCCTTTTTTTGTTTTCAGCTCACAAAGATTGTGATGGAGGAAGTGTTAGCATCCAGGTGTTCTCTCTCTACATTGCTACATCTTAGACTCGGCATTGCCATCTCTGAGCCCAGATAAGGAATCTGGGCTCAGAGAAGTGAAGACACTTGTCCAAGGCCACACAGTTCAAATATGACAGTGCCAGTACCCCCACCCCCACCCCACAACTGCACCCTAGGAGAAAAATCACTAATTGCTCCTAATTTCATTGTTATCAAGGAGAAGTTTAATACAATCCTTTATCTATTATTCCAATAAGATTGACCTGAATTGACCTGCTGTTTTCTTATACTATTTTGTTTTGTTTTGTTTTAGACAGAGTCTCAATATATTGCCCAAGCTGATCTCAAACTCATGGGCTCAAGTGATTCTCCCACTTCTGTCTACCAAGTAGGTGGGACTTCAGGCTTGCACCATTCTCCCCTTCTCTTACACTGTTTAGTGGAAACTAATGATGTTCTTGAGCCTGGGCTTAAAAATGCCAATCTTCATATGTACAAAATAATCTGAGATGGAGATTAGGAGTCTGTGTTGAGGGATGGGGATGAGACTTGGTAGTAGATCCCTTGCCTGAGATGCATGAGACTGAGTTTGGTTCCCAACACCAGAAAAAAGAAAGAAAAGTCTGGTTGATGGTGTGGTAGTCTATTCTAGATTGTGCAAACAAACCATTTCACTTAAATTTATATAAAGCATCAGGAAAACATCTGCACAGAAAGGACAAGGACTTGTGAACAATGGGCAAGGTCTTCCCGGGTCCAAGTCCACAGGAGAGGGGGAACCTGAGAGGTAAGCATGAAGACGCTTTGTCCTGAGGGCCTTGGCTGCAAACTTGAATTCAGGCCTTGACATTTGTGTTTGCTTCTGCCAATTAGGGATGCTTCAAACCAAATTCAAGCCAGGAGGGTCCATCTGAGAAGCCAAGGTGGAAATCCACAGGAAGGTTGATCAATGGTTATGGCATCTCATGAAGTTATTTTTTCTTCTTTTTATTTTTTTTTAAACTTGCTCTGCTCAGCACCAAAACGTGAAGAATAAAGAAGAAAAAGCCCCCCAAAATGATGATCACCATTTTAAACTACAATGGTGTATCAGTTTCCTAGGGCTGCCATAAGAAGCTACCACACTTGGTTGCTTAAAGAAACAGTAATCTATTCTTTCAGTTCTGGAGACTGGAAGTGTGAAATCAAGGAGATGGCACAGGCCTTTCCTCTAAGGCTCTAGGGCAGAGTCCTTTCTTTCCTTTATCAACTTCTGGTGGCTCCAGAAGTTCTTTGGTTTGTGACACGGCTCCAAATTTGGCTTAGCCTTCACATGGCTCTCTCCTGTCTCTCTTCCATGTTCCTTAGAGGACATCTGTCATTGAATTTAGAGACCGAATCTGTCTTTTTCCAAATAAAGTCAGGTTCACAGGTTCTGGGGGTTAGGGTGCTGCATATCTTTTGGAGGGCCACCTTTCAACCTACTGAAGACCTCAGACTGAACAAGCAATTCCCAAAGGAACTGAAAGTGGGGTCTGGAGAAATTTGCACACCCACATACAATAGAATATCAGTTAGCCTTAGGAAGGAAGGAAATTCTGGCACATGTTACAACATGTAACATACGTTATGCTAAGCAAAACAAGCCAATCACAAAGGGAGAGAGGTCAGGTTCTACTTACCTGAGGTATTTAGAGCAGTCTAATTCAGAGACAGAAAGTGGGAGGCTGGTCATCTGGGGCAGAAGGAAGGGAAACGGGTAGTTATTGCTTAATGGGTACAGAGTTTCAATTTTGCCAGATGAAAAAGAGCTCTGGAGATTGGTCATGCAAAAATGTGAATAATAATATGAATCGTACTTAACAATATTGAACCATACACTTAAAAATGGTTAAGAGGATCAATTTTATATGTATTTTACCACACGTAAAATTTTAAATACCATAAAAGGAAATATTTTTACCATCCCAGAACTAACTGTGCACTGTGGTCTGGCCAATTCCTCCGCCACTGAACTGTGAGCTCCATGACAGGAACCACATCTGTACAGTTCACTCCTCTAGGCTGTGTCTACACCATGCCTGGCACGTAGAGAGGGTGCCCAATAAGTACACACTGGATTTTCCTTTTCTTAGCTAGTATTCCCACATCTGCTCAGTTAGGGTGCCCAAGTCAAAATCTTTGGCCCATTAATGAGTCGTCTTATGGGTAAAACACATTGTTACCCACATTCAACATCCATTCCCTACCCTCTCCAATTTACCTGCAGTAGAGACACTAGATACATACATGCATTCTCAGCCTCCCTTGTAGCTAGGATATCCAAGTGCCATAACTCTAAATAATAAGATGAGAGGCAGAAGCTGCTAGAATCCCCTAGGAAAGATTTGACTTCCTGCCTTGAATTCACGTACAATGCCTGCAGTTGTGGCCTCTAGGTTTTGACCAAAGGCCAAGAAAATCAGAGACCTGAGCCTGTGAGCAGTGCCAGCAGCTCCCCACTGCAGACTTGAGAAAAATTAACTTCTGTTCTATGCAACCCATGGTCAGAACTGTCACTTGCAGCCAAAAGCATTTGGAACTGATACAATTGGCCAAGTGACTTGATGTAATGGTCTCCCCAACAGGATGAATGAAAAATATGACATGTTCACCACTGTGTGCCCACCTGTGCCCTCCCTACCAGCACTTGGCAGATGGAACTGCACAGATGGACTGAGTGATTGTCTCTTCATCCAAAAGTTAACTAACCATACCTTGGGTTCACTGATAATGCACATTAAGTACCTAAAACAGTGCTTGGCACATAGTAAGCCTTCAACAAATACAGGGGAATGTCTCCACCAAGATCTGTAGTAATCTCAAACCCAGGCACAGGGGCCACACAGGAAGCTGGATCCACAGTGACTCATTCCTGGCAGTACACCTCGTGATCCTCCAGAAGGTGAAAGATGGGTGGGTGGGCAGTCAGCCAGAGGTCACCCCTGACTCACTGCAGTGGCCCAGTTTTCTGTTGTTCTTTCTTTTCTTTTTTTTTTTTTTTTTGGTGCTGGGGATTGAACTCAGGGCCTTGGCATGCAAGGCAAGCACTCTACCAACTGAGCTACATCCCCAGCCCCTTGTGTTGTTATTTTTTGACATGCATGACAAAGGTCATGGGGGCCTGGCACCTGTGGCTAGCTTTTCTTCTGCTGTTAATGTTAACAATTAAATGGTCTGAATCTAAAAGTGGCTCTTTTATTTTTACCACTTGAGTTTGTCACTTTTCTGCCAAGTGTATGCACATGACAACGAACAAAGTCTGTAATCTTTATTACTGTCTGTGCTGAGAGTCCCACTCCCCGACTTCTCCAAAGACGAAACACACAGGTCAGAGAAAACTCCACTTTTATTTCTGCTCACAATCTCCCAAAGGATCACACCCCCTCACCTAGATGCAGCCCCTCCCCACAAACCTTCACAAAACACTTGATTTTTCTCCCAGAGCTAAATGATCCCCCAGTCACTAACTATAGCCATCCCCCTTCCTCCCCATTGGCCTGCAGATCTGCCTGCTCTGTGTATGTGGCTCCCTCCAGGAAATGACTCCCAAGGACACTTGGCTTGCTTTTTCACCTATATTACATGGGTCCCCTTCCCCGCCCCCCACTTGGGTTTTATTTGCACAGTCTCCCTACATGTCTTCCTGGCCTCACAAGCCTGCTCTGTCTTGTAGTCAGTCCACCCCACCAAGGGCACCTGCAAGAAGCCACTAATTCGAAATTTGAGAGAGCAGGGCTCCTGGCTCCCACTGCTCTGAGCTCCCTGTGGGCTCTGGCTCCTCACTGTAGTGGTGGGTGTCAGTGTTGACTAAGGCTAAACATTCCCATGAGGGGCACAAAATCCAGAATAGGCAAGAGGAGACAAGGACAAAAGCAGGTGTGGGTGGGGGCAGAATAAGGATAGAGGCCAAGGGATGCAGGAGGACCCCTCCTCCCACCTCAGCCCCAGGACAAAAATGGACCTGAGCTGATGAGCAGCCCCTAGAACCCAAAGGCCTAGCCCCTAGCTGCTGCGGATCCTCTGGCTGCGGGCCTTATACACCTCGATGAGCAAGTCCTTGACGTACTGGATTTCCCGCTCCACCGACTCAGCCCTCTCCCTCAGCTCCCGGTTCCTCGCCTCCAGCCCCTGGCACTCGCCTTCCAGGGCCTCGCCCTCTGCCCGCTTCCTCTGGCGGTACCTCAGAGCTGCTGACTTGTTCTGGTCTCTCTTCTTCTGCTTGCGGTCCCCTCGGGCGGTAGCAGGATTTGGATAGGGAGTTGGGCGAGAGGACTGAGGAGGAGGAGGAGGAGGAGGAGGAGGAGGAGG
>NW_026000205.1:1004587-1005788 GCF_001458135.2 Marmota marmota marmota
GGGGGAGGGAGGGGTAGGGGGGTGGGGGGGTGGTGGTGGTGGTGGTGGTGGTGAAGGTGGAGGGAGGAGTGGGCCCTCAAGGAAGAAGTCTTCCATCTGCTCCAGCTCCTTCTTGAGCAGGGAAGCCATGGCTTCCAGGTCAGGGGGAGGTGGGGAAGGTGGGGGCAGGGCACCTGGGGGCAAGGGAGCCTCCAGGGGGAGGAGGGCTGTAAAATCAACTCGCTCAGTCATCCAGTCAGAGAAGCCGTCACCTAGGGAGTGGAGGGGGGACATAAAGTGCCCTGAGTTCCTGGGTCCTCCACCCAATCAAGTGATCACTTATATGTCTTGTCTCAGGCTCATTTGTCTTATTCAATCAGTCAACCAACTAATAAGTCATCAAACCAGTCGACAAGCCACACAGTAAAGGAACAAATGAACCAGTCAACCAAATAACCAATCAGTCATCCAACCAACCATTCAAGGAATCAACTAACCAATCAACCCATTAACTAATTTTAGTTGACTAAACCAATAAATCAACCAAAGAATAAAAGAGTTAACCAAATAATGACCCCATTGTTAATAAAACAGTCAACCAACCATTTTTTCAATCATCTGGTACACTCTTTCCTGAGGGCCTATATCTGTAGTTTCTCCAATTTATTCTCTATTCTTAAAAGGCAAGCAAGATGACATCACACCCAAACACACACACCATTTCAGTTTTCTTCATTTCTCCTTTTTTTTGAGACTGGGTCTAGTTCAGGCTAGCCTTGAACTTCTTGGGCTCCACAATCTTCCTGCCTCAGCCTCCCAAGCAGCTAGGAACACAAGCACATGCTACCATATCTGGCTATTTATTAATTACTGAAAACCCACTATGTGCCAAGCATTTGGGATATAGTAATGGATATGTTAATTTTTGCATCAGGATCCCTGCATATGTTCTTCTCTCCCCTAAAATGTTCTTTCTTTGGTCTTTTCATGCTTACTTCTTCTCATCCTTTAGGCCTCTGTCTGTACATGACCTACTTGGTGGTTTCCTGGCTACCTGAACTCTGAACCAGGAGGCTGCTGAGGTGGGGCGAGGGGCATCAAGCACACATCCCCCTGCTCAACCTCCCTGCAGCAGGAAATGGCTAGCAGGTCAAGGGAATCCAGGACAGAGGACTGGGGGAAGTCAAAAGTGGGGAAGGGGAGGAGGAGGGAACATGCTTGT
>NW_026000205.1:1005947-1015915 GCF_001458135.2 Marmota marmota marmota
GGGGCCTCATTTTTAAGTGACTGCTGTGTTTTCCACTTCTCCCAATACATAATCTTTTGTCTCTTGCCTGTTTCCCCACTACACTGTGAGCTCCAAGAGGACAGGGATCATGTTACTTTTGCTCCCTGCTTTATCTATGGCACCTAAACAGTGCCTGGCACATTGTAGGCCCTCAATAAATACTCATCAAATGAACAAGTAAAGGAATGATGAATTCTTCCTTTCCCCCACCCCCAAGCCCCTAGCACACCCCATTCCAATCTCCACCTGCCCTTACCTGCCAGAGGCTCTCCTCCCCCTGGAAGCCCACCCTCCAGGGCTCCCCCAAGGACCTCATAGGGGCCCAGGGGGGCAGGGGCCAGGGGGAGTTTCCCATAGTCTACCAGCCAGCCCAGTCCGCTAGCTGGGACCAGGGCCCTGTCTAGCTCCAGCCCCAGGGTCGCCAGGAGTGACATGACTGTGGCACAGGCGCTGGGCACCGAAGGCTGAAGAGGTTACACCAACAGCTGGGAGGAGGCTCTGTGGGCTGCTCAGCTGGGCAAAGACAGGCACCAAGGCAAAAGTGGAGTACCTGCACATGAGACAAGAGGGTATCATGTCACAGTGAAAGGAAAACCAAGCCACACCCCATGCCAATGGGGCTCCTCCCTCCCCCTTCCAAGGGAGGTTTGGAACCAAGTCTTGTCCCTTCTGAATTCTAAATCTGCCCTTTCTTTCCCCAAATTTCTGACTCCCACCCATTCCCAAGGGAATTCTTTTCTTTTGGTTCCCCAAGGTCCACCTCTTCCCCCAATACAGAACCCTAATGGTTTCTCAAGGGAATTACCTTGAGCCCCTCCCACCCACTTCATAATATTCTTCATAAAAAAATTCAATCCCAGGGGAATTTTCTTCCAGCCATGCTCTTTCCTCTAAAATACTTCCATTAGGCCCAATTCCCTTCCTAGATTCCATCCCAAATCAGTTCCCAGGGGAATTCTCCATGCCCTGTCCCTTCATCAAGGTCATCCACTCCAATTCCACTTTTCTCTTTCAACTTTAAGGCGACTTCGGCTGTCCCCACAAGCCCCCCCCCCCAAGGACTTCCCCTAAGAGCCTCTTCGCTAAAGCTGTGGACTTGAGCTCCATCCCCTTAATGACAGGTGGCTCCTACGCCCCGCCCTCTGTACTGTCAATCTAGGCTACTCCGTGCCCCAGCAGATGTCTGCTTGAAATAAGGGAGTAAAACTGTGAGCCAGAAGAGCCTCGTGGAGACCGGGAGACTGAAAGGGAGGGGCCGAGAACAGCAGCCCAACCCCCACCCCTCGTGCGGTTCTCTCGCCGAGCGTTAAAGCGCATGCTCCGTTCATAGAGTCGTTCATTGTTCTAGCAGGCCTCAGCCTTCCTGGGGATCAGTGCGCATGTGCAACCGTTTATAGCCCACCCCTCATAGTACAGGGTTCTGGTGGGCTCATGCGCAGGAGCACCGCGCGTGGACGAAATCGTTGAGGAAAAAAACAACTACCCCTTCTGGACGCTGGTGCGCAGGCGCAATCGCACGCGGGCCGACCTTAAACAGCAACTCACTGAAAGAACTCACCCTCCCCCCACCACTCGGGCCAAGTGCGCATGCTCAGCCGCGCGCCGACGGCCGTCGTCCCTCTTCTGCGCCTGCGCGACCGTGATTCCCTGCCGGCGTCTCCCCACCCTAAGGCCCTGTTGGAGTGCCGCGAGCTGCTAAAGGGCGGGAAAGGCAGTTGAAGAGAGGCGCGAGCGGCTACTCACTCCATGGCTGTGGAAAGGAGAGGCGGCGGCTGCCTCGATTGAAGAAAGACGGTGGAAGCGGAGAGCGTTGGCGCGGTAAGCGCGGAGAGGAGCCGGGGGCACTAATGGGTCGCGGCTACAGAGCCATGGCCGAGGCTACGCGGGCGGAGGCGGCGTCTCGGTAGCGTGAGGAGAGGCTGTGATCAGAGGACGGGGAATGAGGCAACCTCGGGGACTGGGGACAGATATACAGGGGGCGGCGCAGCACGGCCCGCTCGGATCCTTCCGCGCCCCGCCTCCGCGCGGCCCCAACGGGAGGCGATCCGGCCTCCTCTCCTGGATTCACGAATCTGAACCCCAACCCCCAACGACCTGTGGGGTTCTCGGGTCTACCCACTTTGACCTGGGGGCCGTCCCCCTCCTTATAACTCTGAAGTTGCCACCTTCCCGTTGATTCTAGGGTCGAGTTCCTTGCTTGACTCCGAGGTCCTGGCCCTCTTTCCTCTTTATGATTTTGGAGATCTGGCCCCATTCTCTTACCTCAAACTCGCAACAGTTCATTTCTGTAAAATGAGGATAAAAATCAACTCTACTTGGCGGACTTCTTTGTGGAAATCAGACTAGGTGATGTCAGCGAAGCACTAAGGAGAGCTTGGCTCCTCCGTTCCTGTTTAAGGTATTTTATTATTAATAACAACTCTAGGATCCAGTCTCATTCTAGGGCCCTCCTTTGCCCCCAGACAGTTGAACATCCAACACCATCCTGAAGATAGTCATTCTCACATCTCTAGTGAAATTGGAACAGAGTGGCGTGACCAATGCTCAGCCCGTTCCTCCACAGAGCTTCAGGTCCCAGTGTTCTTTTCTCCACCCCTGATCACCTTTTAAAGAGGGACCATGGTAACCATCCTTCATGTTTCTCCCCATGCCTTGGCCCTCCACCAGCCTGAGTGGGTGTGAGTCTTTCCTCTGTTGCAGAAACCCCTTCCTTTCCCACCCTGCATCCAGCTACATTAGAACATTGCACATAGGGTTTAGCTTTTTTCCGTGGCAGTTAAGAAACTGACTTCAGGATACAAAGAAGGTAGGGGAACCAGTGGTAGTGGTGCACACCTATGATCCCAGCCATTCTGGGGGCTAAGGCAGGAGTATTGCAAGTTCAAGGCCAGCCTTAACAACTTAGGGAGACGTTGTCTCAAAGAACTGGGGATGTAGCTTAACAGTAAAGCGCCCAAAGTTCATGCCCCAATACTGAAGGTGGTGGGCAGGACTCCGATCTGATCTTTATCGCTACAGGCAGATTACTTCACCCTCCACACCCTTTTTCCTAGTTGCATGCAGGATGTCCTTGGAATCTGATCACCTTCTTTTAGAGCACTTTTTGAGTTCTATATTTTCTTGGGCCTGTAGGGGCTATATTATAACATAGGCGGTATAGTGTAGAAATTAAGATGATTCTGGAGCCAGGTTTTTTGTGTTTAAACCGTGCACCACATTTGCTAGCTGTTATGACCATGACAGTTTTCTTTCACTATGGCTGTTTTCTCTGTAGTTAAAAAGTGATAGTTATAGTACCCTTTAGGCTGTTATGAGGATGAAGTGAGTGATTTAGTCCACATTAAGCCTTTATAGACTAGTGCCTAGCATATAGTAGGTGCTGCATAGGGGTTGTTACTATTATCATTGAGGTGGATATGTTCTGTCTTTGCTGCTAACTAGTGTTTTAAAACCGATTGCTGGGCATGGTGGCACATGCCTATAATTCCAGCCTACTCAGGGTGCTGAAGCAGGAGGATTGCAAATTTGAGGCCAGCCTCAGCAACTACATTCCCAGCCCATAGGTCTTGTTTAGAAAAGTTACAAAGATATTTCTTCATGCCCTCACCCAGTTTTCCCCCTTGTTAACATTCTGTATTATTACTAGGACACATTTGTCTCAAACATTAATTAGTGCATTACCTTTGACTAAATGCCACTCTGTTCCAGTTTCACTAGTGGTTCCCTAATGCCTTTGTTTTCTGTTAACTGGGAAAACCAAGTGCAAAAATATAAAGTAAACAAAAATGAAAAAAATTAAAACAAAAAAACAAGTGTAATCGTGCTTGTTGGTGATCCCAGCTACTCTGGAAGCTGAGGTAGGAGGATTGCAAATTCAAGGCCAACCTCACCAATTTAGTGAGAGCGAGCCTCGAAATAAAATAGGGCTGGGAGGTTGTTCAGTGGTAGAGTGCTCCTGGGTTCAGTCTCCAGTACAGTACAAACAACCCCCCCCCCCAAAAAAAAAAAATTAGAAATGCCCTTTCTCAGTAGGAGAATCTTGTTTCTGGCTATATGTGGCACATACTAACTGAGAAGGTAATGGTGCCAGGACTCTGGCCCCTCTGTTTCATCCTCTTGTGCCCTTTTCTCTCTAGCTAAGAGAAAAGGGCACAAGTTCACCTGTGCCCCTACCTAAGCAGTTTGACTTAGTTTTGCTGAGTGGGTGCCAATTCACACACTTAGCTATCCAGCCTTTCCTAGCATATTCTAATTTGTGATGGTGAGTTATCAGTGGCTCCCTGCCACCCCAGCTCTTAGAATCCTGATCCCTTACCAATATCTGTTCCTGACCTAGACCCTCTGGACTCACATGCCTTGACCTCTCCCAGCCTCACAAAGTCCTCTAGGGTCCAGGTGCCCAGCTCTTCAGCTCTGGTAGGAGTTTGGAGCAAGGGTGGGGCTGCTGGGGACTCTTTTTCAGTGCGGAGGGGCCTAGCTTGGGGAGTGAGGTGGCAGTTGCAGTCAGGTTGCATCAGCCCTGGCTCCTTGAAGGGGAGGGGGAGTAAAGGAATTCTCTGGGGACCTCCAAGCACCTGGCAGTGGCTCCTAGGTAGCAGAACTCTGGATAAAGGCAAGGATCCAGCACAGCAAGGGAGCAGGGGTGCAAAGGGGGAGGGAGACTAGCCATCTGCAGGACCCTGATAACCTGAGACTTGATGCCAAAAAAGGGCCTCACATCACAGAAGCCCCCAAATTGGCTTTCAGGAGACAAGACTGAGGCCTCAAGAGATAAAGTGGGTTGTGCAGAATCAATTACTCCTTAAATAGAGCCCAGGTATCATGGTGCTGCACAGCTTCCAGGACCCCATGAGACCTTTAAGCCTGGACCTTCAACTCAGATTTGCTGCTGCTCACAATTGCCAAATTCTATTGATCTCCACTTGCCCCTTGCCATCCTGTCTGCCCTCGAGAAGGCCCTCTTCACCTGCCCTATTGCAGCAATCTCTCGCTGGTTTCCTAATCTGGGTAGCTTAGCCTGATAGAAAACACTCTTGAGTTTTGTGTCTGATGGATTAATGTTCTGGTCCTGAACTCACAACATTTAGTTCTAATTAGGGTTAGAAGCAAAGGTCTACTGTGCCTAAGCCTCAGCTGCCTTCTGCAGAGTGGGTCAGAGCAAGCCTGCTAGATTCACATCCTAGCTCTGCTCCTCTTTGACCCTTGGTAAGTGTCATTATCTCTGATTATTTCCTCACTCATAAAATGGGGCTAAGAAGACCCACCTCATAGGGTAGTCATGTACATTAATATATGTAAAATGCCTAAAACAGCTGGGTATGTGGGAGGTACCCTCTGAGCATTAGATCTTTTTGTATAAGATGCCAGGTGCTGGAGGATTAAGGACATGACACAGGTAAAGCCCAGTTCTTACTATGAACTCAGGGTCTATACATGCTTCTTTCTCTTCCCATTCCCTTTACACTTTGTACTGCTTTCGGAGCCATCTCAGAGACAGATGTTAGTGTACATGATTGATGCCCCAAACGCTTACAGTGTGTCACTAACTTCCTCTTTGCTAGAATTGTTCGCCACAATTCCTAACCCTGTGCAATCACCTCCATGAGTGTAAATACATTTCTAATGAGTTGCACTTGCACAAAGGCTGAAGAATTTGCTCTCCTGGTCACTGATCAATGCCAGGAAAGGTAACTGGGTCACACAGGCCATGGGGGCAGGGGTTGGAGGTGGGTATCCTGACAAACAAGGGCAGGAAGGCCAAGGCCTGCTTAGCTGGGGAAAGAACAGTGCAGGGGGCTGGGCAGGCAGAGCACAGGCTGCCGCGTGGCCCAGTGGCTCAGAGTCCTCCAGAGCCCCTCCCCTGCCCTCAGATTACCTCAGCCCCTCTTCAGAAATAGTCACAGCTCTCAGAGACTGGTTAGGCCCATGTTCCTGACCAGCTTTGGCATCTTGAATGTTACCAACTATATTAGTTTCTTATTGCTGTGATAGGTTGCCACAAATTCAGTGGCTCAGAACAACACACCTTTACTGCCTGATGATGCAAGAGGACAGAACTCTGTTCTCTCTGGAGGCTCTAAGAGAAAATCTGTGTCCTAGTCCTTATTAGTTTCTAGAGGCTGCCTCATTCTTTGGCTTTTGGCTTCTTCCTCACATCACTCTAGCTTCTTTTATTGTCATACCTCTTCATTTTCCTGCTCTCCCTCTAATGAAGACTCTGTGATTGCATTTAGAGCCTGCCTAGATAATTCAGGATGATTTCTGCATCGAAGATTCTTAATTTAATCATGTCTTCACAGAGTCAATAAGGTAATTGGGGCTAGGACATAGACAACTTTGGGCAGCTGTTATTCAGCCTACATATCCTTCCTCTCATAGTCTGTTTCCTTATCTGGCAGGTAAAGAATGGGCCAGGCCTGGGTGCATCCTCCCTTGCATCTCCACAGGGACTGGAAATGGGAAAAGAACAGGGCAGACTGATGACAGTTGACAGCCTAATGTTCTGGAGCCCAGAATGCCATCACTAATTGTGTGGCTCCACCCCTCTGTGCCATGGTTACCTGATCCGGAAAATGAGGACAATGGCAGAACTCCCTCAGAGGACAGTGATCAGGATCAGAGTTAACACATGGGAAGGTCTAGACCAATGTCTGACTCAGCAAGTATGAGCTGCCCCAAGACAGGGCTTTCACAGACCCAGAAAGAGTGGTGGGCCCCCAAAGCACAGGGACCACCTGGAAGGCACAGATACTACTTGGGGACAACCTTTTATACTAGGCAGCAACACCAGACTAACAGTACAGATTTTACAAGAGGGGTTGGAAATCAAGATTTTTTTTTTTTAATCTAGCATTAACAAGTACTTAAGAAAAAAACTCCAGCTGACAAATCATGAGTGTGTCTAGGGCTCAGGTTGTGGGCCGTTGTAACCTTCATGTTCAGTGATTTCCCTTTCCCAATTTTGCAATCCTCTCTGGTTATAGCAGAGAGCCAGGTGCTTATTATACAGAGTCACTGAGAATTGGGATCAGGCCCCTCTCTGCTGGATTTAGGACTGAAAAGGAAAAGGGTCTCATTCAGTTATGGGCCAACTCTGTAAAGTTTGGCAAGACAACACTTGTGAGGAAAAGGTACTTGTTGGGAGAAGAGGCTTAGTACCCTGTCTGTTTCTTATCAGCCCTCCATGCCTCAGTCAGAGGCCACCAGGACCACATCTTATTGCAGGGAGAGATCCACAGAGGCCCTGGGGGGTGGGGCATTGATTCCAAGAGTGTCTTTTCTCAGTGTACCATGGTCACAGTGGTCTTGTCTGATGTTAGCGTCCAGCAGGAGAGCACCAGGGCCTAGACATTTGGGCTGTTCTTCTGTTTCTCACAGCAGATAATGTGCATCTTGCCAATATGGAAAGGGGGATGAGAGAGCTGACAGGACTGAGAGGCAGCTCCCCTCATTTGGCAGGCCATGATGCATGTTCCCACAGGGGCACTTGGGCATGGAGGAAAAGTATCTGCGCCTGGACCCAGCCAGTTCTCCTGGGCTGGACAGTCTTAATGGAAGCTGAAGGGAGAGAAGAAGAAGAGGGAACCACAATGTGAAGGCCTCACAGGACCCCTGGGCTCTTTGCTGTTCCCTCAGCAGTATTGTGGACACTACCTGTGGAGAAGGTTGAGAGTCATAACACTGAGCCTTAGGTCTGCTAGATCAAGTCCTTTGATACTTTTTCTGACCTTTCTACCTGCTCCTACCATGGAGCAGGAACTCCAGAAACAGAGCAATTGAGGGGCAAGAGCAGCTGATACCCCTCTTGCCTTACTTCTATGCCATGAGGCAGATAAGGTGAATTGGATTCAGATTGGGCTGGAAGATCATGGAGATGGCCTAAGATGTCATCAGAGACATGACATAGGGTGGTGGTGGTAGGGAGTGGAAAAATGTCATATTGGAGAGGCAGGAGAGGCTTAGTAACGGTTAGAAGCTCCGCCCTGGAACCAAACAGCCTAGATCAGAGTTGTAACCATAGTGCAGGTAAAGCCCTGAAAACAGGACCCAGCACCCAACAGATGCCTTTGGAATATTAGTGTGGTGATTCTACCCAGAAGCCAGGATAGAGACTGTGGTTGGGTCTAGTTCTCAGAATCAAAGCCACCCCACCCCCACCTCTGGTTGCTTTCACGTAGTTCCCTGAGAGACTTCCTCCACAGTAACCGTTGCTCCCACAGCCTGATTTGGATGCTTCCCTCCCTCTTCACTGACATCACTGCTTTTCCCCCAGGAAACTAGTGTTGAGAGGAGAGAGGCCCAGGAGGGAGCACAGTGATGTGCAGTTCTCTACCCACCACCCCCGTAACTTTTTTTAAAAGTTGCCCCTTCTCAGGTCTCTGTCCTATCCAGGCCCTGCTATGTTCCCTATGGAACCTCCTGATGGCCTGCATAAGTGACCAGTGCATTCAATTCCAGTTTCTTCCTGGTTGAGCCTGTTCTCAAACAGCATTACCAGCCACCGTAAGAGAAAGTGTGGTCCTGTCTTTAGAACAGCCTGACTCCTGCCCACCTCTGCAGCCTCACTGTTACCCTTGACCTGACCTTCCTAGCATGCTGAGGTTATTGGTTGGTTTGTTTAATGTGTAAGCCACATCTGCTTCTCAAAGTATACAATTCAGTGGTTTCTATTACATTCACAGAGTTGTGCAGCCACTTCTACACTACAATCAATTTTAGAATATTATCATCACTCCAAAAAGAAGCCCTTGGCCATTATCTCTCACTTCTTTTCATGCCTAGCCCTAGGCAACGATAATCTACTTCCTGTTCATAGATTTACCTATTCTAGACATTTCATTTAGTTTTTGGCTTCTTTACTCAAAATCATGTTTCTCTGTGTGTGTGACGCACGCATGCACCCTGGGAGTCGAATGATTGAGCTCAATTTTTTAATTTTTAACCTCCCCATCCCCCCACCCTTTTTTCGGGGGCGGGGGGGGGCAACAGGGTCTCACTAAATTGCTGGAACTGTCTGAGATTTGCAATCCTGTCTCAGCTTCCCAAATCTCTGAAATTTTAGGCGTGTGTCATCACACCCAGTTCAACATCATGTTTTCAAGGTACATCTGCAATGAAGCATATATCAATGCTTCATGACTTTTTTTTTTTTTTTTTTTGGGTACCAGAGATTGAATCTTAACCCTAACCTCTGAGCTATATCTCCAGCCGGGTTTGTTTGTTTGTTTGTTTTTAATATTGCAGATGGGACACAGTGCTTTTATTTTGTGGGGGTTTTTTGTGTGTCTTTTTTTTTTTTTTTTTTTTTTTTTTTTTTGGTGGTGCTGGGGATAAAACCCAAGGGCCTTGTTCATGTAAGACAATGCTTTTATTTTATTCATTTATTTTTATGTGGCGCTGACCTCACACATGCTAGGCAAATGCTCTACCACTGATCTACAACCCTGGCCCCCTTCTTATTTATTTATTTTTAAACTTTTGTCAATTTGTTTTAATATGTTAGTAAACGAATCTTTCATTTTTTAAATTTTAATTTGTTAAATATGACAGCAGAATGCATTATAATTCATATTACACATACAGGGCACAATTTTCATATTTTTTGGTTATACACCATTTTTTTTATTTTTGAGACAGGTTCACGCTAAGTTGCCGACTTTGAGCTTGCAATCTTCCTGCCTCAGCCTCCCTAGTCACTAGGATTACAGGCGTGTGCCACTGCACCCAGCATCAGTGCTTCATTCCTTTTTTAGGACTGGATAATATTCTATTATATGGATGTGCTACATTTTTGTTTATCCCTTCATCGGTGGACATTAGGATTATTTCTACATTGGGGCTCTTACAAATAATGTTACTGTCCTGTGAAGATGCATGTACAGGTTTTTGTGTGGACACGTTTCTTCCCCCCCCCCCCCATGGGGCCCCGGCTGGGGACGGTCGGGATT
>NW_026000205.1:1015940-1059902 GCF_001458135.2 Marmota marmota marmota
CCCCCCCCCCCCTGGGGGGGAGGGCTACTGGGGATTGAGCTTGGGAATCAACCACTGAGCCACATCCCCAGCCCTAATTTGTATTTTATTTAGAGACAAGGCTTTACTGAGTTGCTTAGTGCCTCACTTTTGCTGAAGCTGTCTCAGCCTCCCAAGCCTCTGGGATTACAGGTGTGTGCCACCGTGTCTGACTGGACATGTGTTTTTATTTCTCTTAAATGGTACCTATAGGGTAACTGTTTGACCTCTTGAGAAACTGCCAGACTTTTCCAAAGTGGCTGCATCATTTAACATATTTAATATATCCACCAACGAGGAATGCTGATTACAAGTTTCTCTATATTATTAACAATACTTGTTGCCATCTTTTTTTAATAGAATCACCTTTGTGGATGTGAAGTGGTATCCCATTGTTTTTCTTTGGGGGGGGGTGTACTGGGAATTGAACTAACTCAGGGGTACTCAACCACTGAGCCACTTACCCAGCCCCCCCCCTTTTATTTTATTTATTTAGAGACAGGATCTCACAGAGTTGCTTAGGGCTGCCTCCTGTCTCAGCCTCCCTAGCTGCGTTACATGCATTACAGGCGTGCACCACCACACCTGGCTGTACATTGTGGTTTTGATTTGTGTTTTCCTGGTAGCTAATAATGTCAAGCATCTTATCACATGCTCATCAGCCATTTGTATATTTTCTTTGGCATTCTTTGTTTTCCTGTCCCCAAGGCAATAGGCCTTTGCCCATCTGAGCTTTTGCTTAGAATGACATAGTTGACCTAACTTAGACTTGGATTGCCTTTCCTCCACTTTCTACGATCCCTCCCTTCACCCATCCCCCAGGGAAAGTTAATCTCCACTGCTCCCAGAGTTTCCAGTAGTTTTTAACAAAACTCTTATAGTATCCAACATATTGTCCTATAGTTTACCTTTCTGTCTTTTATCTCCAGTAACTTTGAATTATTTGAGGACCAGGACCTTGTATCCTGCCTTTGACACTTATGTTGATATTGAGGAAGCCACTTAATTCTAAAAAGAACATGCTAATGGTGCTTAACCTCTGGGGGAAGGGTTGAGAAATAAATGAGCTAGTCACTAAAGTTTTTAGCAGTATGCTTGGCACAAAGCAATCTCTGGAGCTGGTGTGTTTTACTGAGCATTTACTGAGTGCCCACAGTGGGAACATCAGACAAAAAAATAAACAAGATCCAAAAAGTAAGGATGTGTTTCATGTGACCCCTGAGTCCTAAGGATAAACAAGGATAGGTATTCAGGAGTGTTGGGGGATGAGGGGATTTTAGTTTTGCATAGGTTTAAAGTGAGTCAGGGAAAGACCTCACAGTAAGTGACATCTTAGCCATGGCCTAAGGAAGTAAGGGAGGTCCTCTTCAGGGAAAGCAGCATTCCAGGGATAAGGAACCACAGATGCAAACCTTCTGGGGCAGGAGTGGTTTGAGCAAGTCCAAAGTATAAGCAGGAAACCTCAAGCTAAACTAGAATGAAGGAGGTAAAGGCAGCATAGTGGACGAAGGCACCTTACATTTATGTGCAAGTTCTTGTTTGAAGACCTGTTTTCAGTCCTGATATGTTTTTCTTTAATCACATTTGAATAACACTGTTTCTTGAGGGCAGTAGCCATGCCATATTAGTTTTGGTACAGGGGGATTAAACCCAGGGGTATTTAACCACTGAGCCACACCCCAGCCCTTTTTGTATTTTAGAGACAGGGCCTCACTGAGTTGCTTAGTACCTTGGTGACTCTCCTATCTCAGCCTCCCAAGCCGCTGAGGTTACAGGTGTGCACCATCACGCCCAGCTGACATATTGTTTTTATTTGACTCAGCACAGAGCTGAACCTGTCCTAAGTTTCAGTGGATGTTTGTTGAATGAATGAGGTATATTTGTGAATTATTCAACATATGCCAGCACATGGTGGGTGCCGAGTGGCTAATGCCTTTTATCATTTTTAGTAAATACAACTGATACTTTAGATTGGAAATTTTGTAATTTCAGGTGCTTAACTGGTTGGAAGGAAGTGTATCTCTCCGGTACTGCTCATTATTAGGATGAACAGGTACAGGAAGGGTGGAGGGCAGTTTGATAGTCTCTGGGAAACTCAGAATGTAGGTAGCATGCTAGCAGTTCTGCTTCTCAGGATCTGTCCTGGGAAAACATCTATAGCCTGTGTCAAAGATGTGAACAGGATACTTACTGCAGCATTGTTTGTAATGAAGAACAATTAGAAGTTCTAAGTTTCCATCGTAAAAGAATAGATAAAATGTGATGTGTCTCTACAGTGGTCTGATTGACAGCATTAGAAGGAATTAAAATCAAACTGTAGAATGATGCTTTACAGTATGATGACCTATGTATTAGCAAAGACACATAAAAACATTCTGGCTATGACTGCACACAGATAAACAGAGGAAAGATACACAGCAGGTCTTTGTTACCAGAGATTGAACCCAGCAGTGCTTAACCACTGAGCCACATCCCCAGCCTGTTTTTATTTTTAAAGAGGGTCTTGCTTTAAACTTGTGATTCTCCTGCCTCAGCCTTCCAAGCTGCTTGGATTATGTGCATGTGCCACTGTGCCCTGCTACACAGTAGCTTTTTAATAGGGGTTACCTCACAGGTGTTGTGGACCAGAGTGTAAGGTAGTGTTCAAGGGAGGATTAGTTTTATCAGTAATGGCTCTAAAAAATATGCCTAAAGAAATGACTTATTAATTATATAGTTAAAATTTAAATGTTAAAAATGTAGTTGGGTGGAATTTTTTCAGTACAATAAAGAAAACAATCTTAGCAAAGAGGTAGGGTCCCAGCACTAGAGCATTCCTCAGATATCTTCCAGTTCTATTATTTTTACATTAAGAGCGGTGGTTCTAGACTCCTTAGGAGCAAGGCACATTGGCATGGACCTGTACTTGGGAGGTTGAAATAGGAGGATCATTTGAGCCCAGAAATTCAAGACCAGCTTTTGCAACATAGTGAGACCCTCTGTTTAAAAAAACAAAAACAAAAAACAGACCAGCACAGTGGCACATGCCTATAATCCCAGCGGCTTGGGGGAGGCTAAGACAGGAAGATCCCGAGTTCAAAGCCATCAGCAAAAGTGAGGCACAAAGCAACCCAGACCCTGTCTCTAAATAAAATACAAAATAGGCTGGGGATGTGGCTCAGTGATTGAGTGACCCTGAGTCCAATCCCTGGCACCATCACCTCCCACTCCCCACCAAAAAAAAAAAAATTCTTAAGATCTACTCCTGTGGTTGTTTCCTGGCTTCTTTACCATGTATGTCTAAGCTGATTGGCGTTCCCATGGGGAAAATTGCTATTTGTCCCACCACCTGAGCTCCTTAGGTGCAGCTGGGCCTCAGGAGTAGGAAAGAAGATATAATTGCTAATTAGTTGTGACTTCTTGGGAAAGAGTATTTTTCAAGGGAAAGAGGGAAGAACAGAAGGTTGAGGACCTCGAAGAATCCAAGAGTCATTTAGGTACCACCCTATGCAGCAGGTGACAGACATAGTTTGGGAGCCTCAGACAGGTCAGTGCCTCTCTAAGAAACTCAATTTCCTTTTCTACCCAATGGGGAGAACAGGCCTGCTAAGATAAATTAAATGAAAAAATAACAGTGCATCTAGGATGCTGTTTCTTAGATACAAACAGACTACAAATTTCGAATTTGCTTGAGTGTACAGAAAACCTCTAGAAAGAAGCACAGATAACAACTTGTCTCCAGGAGTGAGAGCTAAGTGGCTTGGGACAGAGGACCAGAGTATTCCTTTTTGTACCTTTTCTTCATAGAATTATGAGGACCTGCTCATAGAATTAAGAGAGTAGTTTTTTGTTTGTTTGTTTTAATTTTATGTTAGGTAATGTGTGCATGTTATGCAAGGTTTAGTGGAAGATACATCTCACAGAACGTGTGAACACTCAATCATCATACTTAGGAACAGAAAAGATCAAGTTTGTCATTTTTAAAGCCCATCAGTGTGTCATTGAGGTGGTTGAGAAATGGGGCAGGTATGGTAAGGCCTCTATGGCAGGTAGCATGCAGGAACACATGAACGTTTCAATGTTAAGTGTCTGAACGTGCTCTAAAGATTCCTGTGATTCATTTTGGAGAAAAAAGATGAAACACAGCCTAAGCCACTAGGATCTCCTGTCAGCAACCAGGATGAGTCTGCCTGGTGGAACCCTCTTATGGCCTACTACCACCCACACTCATGCTCTGGTCTGGCCGCACAGGCCTTTCTACTGCAGAACCTGCCCGGCAATACCTGCCTTTCCTATGCATTGCTTTCTCTTCCAAGAGCATTGGCACCTCTGCCTTGGCTGAGGTCTTAATAAGGTGCTTCTTGTTCATCAGTTGGTTTCCATTCTTGAAATCAGGCTCTGAGCTGATCTGTCCCTTGAGGCTTCTAGGGTTTTCTTTGACAGGAGGGAGAGGGAGAAGCTGATTCAAAGGATATTTATGATAAATGGATAGCAAGTCCTATTTGACATGCTGGGTTTGCTGGCTGGTGATATGCTGCCCAGTGAATATGCTCAAATGGACAAAAGGTGGGATTTTGGACAGGTAATCCCTCCAGAAACACAGGTAGCAAAGGTGCAGGCCCATCACCAATGTGGTAGGGCAAGTGAGGGAAGGTGGTGCCCAAGAGTGAGTGAGTGTTTATTTTTCATTTTGAGACAGGGTCTCACTAAGTTGTCCAGGCTGGCCTCAAACTTGTGATCCTTCTGTCTCAGCCTTCTCAGTAGTTAGGATTACTCTTCCACAATTTTTATTTTATTATTTTTTTGGTAGTGGGGATTGAACCCAGCAGCTGGGCTTAACCACTGAGCAACATACTCAGCCCTTTTTAGAGATAAGGCCTTGCTAAGTTGCTGAGGCTTGGCCTTGAACTTGGGCACCTCCTGCTTCAGCCTACCAAGTTGCTGGAATTATGGTTGTGCGCCACTGCGCCTTGCAGGAACAAGCCTTTATTCCCCTCTGTGTTGTCATCACCTTACTCAGGGTAGTACTGAGTGAATTATTAAAGTAAACAATTCAGGTAAAGTTAAGTTGGAGTGGCAAAACAACTTAAGATGGAGGTGAGTTAGTAGAACTGAGTGATGGTTGGCAATGACAGAAGAGAACCATGGTTCCCAAGCTGGGGGGTGGGATGAATCTGTAGGTCACAATCCCAGGTGGGTCTTTCCTCAGCTCCCAGATGGTAGGGATGCTCTGAAACACAAGAACAGATATATGAGGAGTGGCAAGAGGACCAGTAATCCAGGTGAGCCACAGGTTGCTTCAGCTATGCCATCCAGCCCTGAGCACCTGGTGCAAGCATTCCCTTCCGCTTTACCAGGAGATGCACCACTTCTTAGTTTGGGTTCCTCTTTGCTTCCTCTGGCACCCTTGGCTTCTCTTAGGAAAATTCTCCCTGATGGTAAAAATGGAAATGCCCGTGTCAGAGTTCAAGCTAGCTTGCATTTGTGAGAAACTCTCCAAGTCTTGGCTGTCAGTGACTTTGTTTATCAAAGTCACATTGTGCACATTTTTCAAATTGTGATTCTCTCACCTCTATTCTTAAAGAGTCCCAGGTCAGACTTTGAATTCTCAGCCAGACCATTGCCCTTGCCTTAATCTAGTGCTCCCTAATTTCTGGCCATAATAACTCCTACCCCTTACAGTCCCTGTGGCTCCCTCAACAAAAAGTTTTAAGTTACCAGACTAATATTTGTGACTCTGCTGATTTCTCCTACCACATCTTGTGTAACTGTATGTCCTCAAGACCACCCTCAGGCTCAGTGATTCACTACAATTCACCAAGCTCAGCAAAGCTGTTATACTTGTGGCCAGTTTTTTACAGCAAGAGGCCACAAACTAAAATCAGCCAAGGGGAGAGGTGCATAGGTGTGAAGCACAAGCTTCCAGGTGTTGCTCCTTTTGGAGTTCATGGACAGCATTTAGTGCTCCCGGCAACAACATGTGGCAGCACATGTGGAGTACAGGTGCTGTTTGACTTAACATGATGCTGTGTCCTGAGAAAATCCATCATAAGTTGAAAATGGATGAAGTATGCCTAACCTGAACAAGCTGGTTTAGCTGCACTGCACACTTCAGATTACTGTCATGACTGAAGGGTTGACTGCAAGCAACCCCTGGTTAGCTGCTGCCCAGCCTCTCAAGAGAGGATCATTCCACGTGTCACCAGCCTGGGAAAAGAGTAAAAGTTTAAGTACAGTTTATGTTGAATTCATATCACTTTTACACCATTGCAAAGTCAAAAGAAGTTGTAAGTTGAACCAGGCATGGTGGTGTAGGCCTGTAATCCTAGCAACTGAGGAGGTTGAGGCCAGAGGATCATAAGTTCAAGGCCATGCTCAGCAACTCAGCTAAGCCCTCAATAACTTAGTGAGACCCTGTCTCAAAATAAAAAATAAAAAGGGCAAGTTTTAAGTAGAACCATTGTAAATAAGGGACTGTTTGTAGTGTTAACCAGGGAAGCTCACCTGAACCTTGGTATCTAAAGTTCTGTGGGGGATCAGTTCCACTGGCAAGGAATATCTTGCATGGGTGCTCTCTCATCCAGTGAGGAGGCCCACAGAACAGGGTAGATGAGAGTGTGGCTGTGGAGTCAATATTCGAGACCTTCGGAGACCAAGCAGGAAGCAGGTCTGATTTTATTGCACAGTTTCCATATATACTCAGGCAGTAGCTAAGCAGATTACAGGCAGCCACCAATACAATTTCTGCTAACTGTCCTTGCAGCGACCAATCAAGGAGTGGGCCATGGAGCAAGCACAGGGATTACAACACATGGCCTCACACCCAGGGCTGTGCCTGCCGCTCACACGCCTAGCACAAGGGGAATGGCCTGCCACTCAGACGCCCTTAACATATGCCATGTATGCAGTACTCCATGCATTTGTCCCTACAATATCTTTATGGATAAATTTAGATATTCAGTCCTCAATGTCCACTATAAATCATTGTTGGTGTGGACTACCTGGAATGGCCTAAGGCCACAGGGGAATCATGACACAGTTTCTATTTTCCAGGGTCTTAGAGGTTCTCTCCTAGGAGCTGGGCAAGAGCAAGTCTTCATAGAATGTTTACGGTCTGCACAGCTCACACCTGCCAAGTCAACCCTTCACTGCACATCCACTGCCCCTCTTGACACCCCAAACACCTGCTGTTTCAGGCTCTGTTATGTTTACACAGGATCCTCCCTGACCTGGATGACCTCCCCTCCCTACCCAGCTCCTGGCTGGCCCTGACAACCCTGATTCTTTCAACACTCCCTGGAACCCAGGCCAGGGTAAGAGCCTCTTCCTTGTTCCTGTGACATGTGCCCCAGCCCTGTCCCCACCTGGAACCTGGTCCTGAAGCTCACATTTGACATATCTCTTGACCACCTTGATGGCAGGAGCCATGGCTTAGCTCACAACTCTGGCCCTCGTAGTCCTTATTGACAAGATGGACCTACCCTGAAGAGTTTGCTTTCAGGAGTGAATAATAATCTGTCAGAAGCATGTAGAACAGGGTTGGATCAGCAAGTTTGCACCACAGGAATAGATCCTGGCTCCTATATTGTTGGAAAACTGATGGAGCACTTAATCAGTGGTGAGCCATTACACCAGTCAAGCCCACAAGTTTTTTTCTCTTGTAGTCTACTAAGATTGTTTTTTGTTGTTTTCCTCTTCATAGTACTGGGTGTTTTAACCCTGAACTACATCCTAGCAGCCTTTTTTTGTTTTGTTCGAGACGGTTGAATTAAGTTGCCCAGGCTGCCTCAAACTCTTATGATCCTTCTGCCTCAGTCTCCTGCTTCATTGGGATTATAGGCATGTGCTATTATGTCTAGCTCTTGTAGTTTTGTTTTGTTTTGTTGGTACCAGGCATTGAACCCAGGGGCACTCAACCACTGAGCCACATCCCCAGTCCTTTTTTATATTTTATTTAGAGACGGGGTCTCACTAAGTTGCTGAGACTGGCCTTGAACTCATGATCCTTCTGCCTCAGCCTCCCCAGCTGCTGGGATTACAGACGTGCACTACCGCACCTGGCTCTTGCAGTAGTTAAGAACTTTTTATAAATGTTCTTGTGAAAAATTTAGCTTCAACTTATTAATAGCAAAAGCTCTCTCAAACTGAGTTCTTGAGAACTGAGACATAAGTTAGCCAGTCAGCTATTTTTGGCTTCTAATAACAAACCCAACTCAAGGTGGCTCAGTGTGGTCTTACACAAGAAGGTCTGGGAGCTGAGACATCTGCCATGGCCTCTGGAGAATAAAGGGACTTTTTATGGGGAGGGCGGGGGAATACCAGATAAAGAACCCAGGGGCACTTAACCATGGAGCCACATCCCAGCCTTTTTTTTTTTTTTTCTTTTTTCCCCATTTTTATTTAATTTAATTAAACTTATTTATTTTGTGGTGCTGGAGATTGAACCCATGGCCTGCCTTGTGCATGCAAGGCAAGCACTCTGTCACCTGAGCTATATCTCCAGCCCCGCCTTTTTTTATTTTTTGAGATGGTCTTGCTAAGTTGCTGAGGCTGGCCTTGAACTTGGTATCCTTCTGCCTCCTCTTGAGTCGCTAGGATTACAGGCATGCATCATCATGCCCAGCATGAAGGAATCTTTTACAGAATTTCCTAGGATAGCTTTGTAAAAATGACAAGGCCAGCATTCCACCTCCAGAGAGTTGACCTTTGACCTGGCAGTTTTGCATGTTTTGAGTGCTCCCAGGTAGTGCCACTGGGCAGCCAGTTGAGATCTACTGGCTTAGACCAGGCCAATCCAGCATGGTGACCGTGGGGACATCTCCCGCATGGCTGTATGGAAAAAATAGGGGATTATGAGGAAAGCAAAGGATACAGTAAAAGGGATGAGGACAGCTGTAGGAGGTTTCTTGTGACTGAGGATGTAGCTCAGCTCAAGTGCTTGCCTTGCATGTGTGAGGCACTGGGTTCCCCAGCACCACATAAAAATAAAGAGGTACTTTGTGTTTATCTACAACTAAATAAATATTTTTAAAAAAGAAAAGGAAAAAAAAAAAGAATTGACAACCCATTTCCACCTCAGCCTTTTCCCCTAACTGTGCACAAGGGCCAAAATCCTGACCTCCCTCCCATGACACTTATAAAGTTAGCTGAGGGTCTTGGTGAGGAAAGCATAGCATAGTGCTAACTACACAAAGTTGTTAGAGTTGGAGTCAGCTGCCCCAGAAAGCTCTAAGAATTGACATTTGTTGCCCAAGGATGCACTGAACGGTGTTAACAAACTGTGAATTCATACTAAACTTGAGGTCAGCCACACCCAGGGTCTTTTACGAAAGAACTTCACAGCTGGTGTTTACGGTACCTCCCAGTCCCTTTTCTCACCATCTTCCAGAGGCATCCACAGTGTGAAAATGCAGTTTTGTTTTTGCCCTGTGGCCACAGTGATAGTGAGCACCCAGGCTTGTACCCTTCCTATGTTGGCTGTACCCCAGATGGTACCCCACCTTTCCTGAGGAGAGAACTGAGCATCTTCTACTTCAGAACCATATTCGTTTCCTTTGACTGCTCTCACAAATTACCATAAACTTAGTGGCTTGGACACACATTGGTTCTTGTACAGTTCTGCAGGTTAGAAGTCCGAAGTTAAGTTTATAGGGCCAAATCAAGGTATGGGCAGGCCTGGTTCTTCTAGAGGCTGCAGAGGAGAAACTGTTTCCCTGCTTTTCCTTTGGTCAGGGACCCCTTTCTCCATTTTTGATTTAAAGCACATCAGTTCCATCTCTGCTTCCATCATCACATGGCCTTCTCTTTTCCCATCAAATTTCCCTCTGCATCCATCTTATAGTATCACATGTGGTTATGTTTAGGGCCGTCTGGATATCCAGGATAATTTCCCCATTACAAGATTTATTTGTTTTTTTGTGTGGTTTTTGTTTTTGTCTTCTTTGTTGTTGTACTGGGGATTGATTGAAACCAATTTTGAGATAAGATCTCACTAAGTTGCTTAAGGTCTTGCTAAGTTGGAGGCTAGCCTCAAACTTGTGATCCTTCTGCATCATGTATTGCCATGCCAGGCCCCATTACAAGATTCTAAATCATATCTACGTAGTCCCTTCTACTGTGTATGGTGATGTACTCCCAGTGGACACATTGGAGGGTCATTATACTGTCTGCCACACCAAACTCTATTGGAAACCAATTAGGGGTCCTTACTTACTGCCCACCTGGAAAGATTATACTCTTATGCCTTGACCAGGCCTGTGTAGTTTACACATGCCGCCTTTAACTAGGCTGTGGTCCCCTCCTACCTGGTCTAGGGTCCCCTTCCCCATCATCTTTGAGACACAATATGACAGAAAGCCAGCCTAGGATGGCTTGTTTAATTCATTAACTCAGTGTATCCCATTCAGATTGTGATTATAAAAATTGGCTGTGTGAGTCCACTAGTTCCTTATAATGAATTCATACTCTGTAATTTGGTTCTTTCAAAAACCAAGGCCTGAAGGGCTTGTGGCACATATCTGTGATCCCAGCTACTTAGGAGGTTGAGGCAGAAGGATCACAAGTTGGAGGCCATTAATATCTTAGTGAGATCCTCAGTAACTTATCAAGATTCTGTCTCAAAATAAAAAGGGCTGGGTGTGTAGTTCAGTGGTAAACAATCCTGGGTTCAATCCCCAGTACCAAAATAAAGTGAATGGAGATGTTCTGGCCCTGGGAGCTTCTGGGTTGTTCTTTATCCCTCTCCCTTCTCTCTCCCCAAACCCATCACTCTCTGTTGGCAACTCATTGTTTCCCACTGCAGATGGCTAAGAAGATGCCCAGGGGAAAGCCTGGATACATACCCACTGTGGCTACATCTGCAAATAAAAGAAGTTATTGCCTTTTAGCCTGGTGGAAAACCCTAGATTGGCTGACCACATTTCACTTTATTCCTGAGCCAGTCACCACATCCAGAGGCATTTAGTGCCCTGATTAAGCATTCAGGTCTCACACCCATCCAAGAATGACATAGGCTCCAGCCTGCCCTATGCCCCCTGAAGTTGTGAGGGATGTGCCAGAGCCAACCTCTCAGCAGCATGAGCCAGATCAGTTCCCAAATGCTCTGTTTATAGCCAGCAGGAGAACCTCACTGGGTCCCACCCTGGGAACAGGTCCCAAAGGTGTTATTTTGTATCCTTCTAGTTTCGTTCACTGGAAGTGCCTCCATTTGGACCTCCTCATGGGGGCTGAGTTCACTTCAGGGTCGGTCTCCCACTTTCTCCCTACAGTGGAAGGCTCCCACTGTCCTGAACATGTTCGCACACTACCCAGACACACATAGCTTGTAGCACCTGACTCTTGGAGCATGGATTAGTGCTTCCTTTGCTAGTTTAGCAGAGTCTAGTTAGGGTTATACAGAAGGAAGAGGAAAGGTTGCTGCCTGTTTTGTAATTGTCTAGCCCTACCACCCTCCAAACCAAGCATGCTCCATCATGCCATTGAGGTTGCCTTTTCATAACTGCCATCTGATCATGTTGCTTCCTCTGCTTTAAAAATCTTCCCCAAGGTTGCAGACGCTGTTGGATTTGCTTGGAAGCTGGAGTAGCTGCTGCCACCAGAGTCTGGAGTCATGAGCGGGTTTAATTTTGGAGGCACTGGGGCTCCTACAGGCGGGTTCACATTTGGCACTACAAAGACAGTAACCACCACCCCTGCAACGGGGTTTTCTTTCTCTGCTTCGGGCACTGGAGGGTTTAACTTTGGGACTTCCTCACAGCCAACTACAACCACCCCTTCAACTGGTCTGTTCTCACTCACTACCCAAGCTCCAGCAACACAGTCCTCAGGGTTCACATTTGGAACAACTCCTGCCTCTGGAGGAACTGGCTTTTCCTTAGGAATCAATGCTCCAAAGCTAAATTTGAGCAATACAACTACCAGCCCAGCCACAGGGAACCCCAGTGGCTTTTGGCTTGGCAGCAGCACCCTTACCAATGCCATTTCAAGCACTGTTACCTCCAGCCAAGGGGCAGCACCCACTGGTTTTGTGTTTGGCTCCTCTACCACCTCTGCAGCCCCATCCACCACATCTGGAGGGTTCTCCTTCACTGGTGGAAGCACGTCCCAGACTGGAACCTCTGGTTTCAACATTGGCTCCGTTGGCAGTTCTGCCCAGCCCACCGCACTGTCTGGATTACCCTTCACTCCAGCAGCACCAGCAACCACTGGAGCAGGGACCACACAGCCAGCCGCTCCCACACCCACTGCTGCCACCACCAGTGCAGGGCCTACTCTCTTTGCCTCAATAGCAACTGTTCCCACTTCATCCAGCACCACAGGGCTCTCCCTCTGTGCCCCAGCAACCACTGCCGGAGCTCCTGGAGCTAGTACACTGGGGTTTAGCTTAAAGGCTCCTGGAGCAGCTTCTGGTGCCTCCACAGCAACATCCTCTTCCAGTACCACCACCACCACCACCACCACTTCTACTGGCTTTGCCTTGAGTTTAAAACCACTGGTGCCAAGTGGGATCCCCAGCAATGTACCAGCTGCTGTGACAGCTCCACCTGGCACCAGTACAGCTGCTGGAGCAGCCACTTGTCCTGTGATGACCTATGCGCAGCTGGAGAGCTTGATCAACAAGTGGAGCCTGGAACTGGAGGATCAGGAACGGCACTTCCTTCAGCAGGCCACCCAGGTCAATGCCTGGGACCGCACCCTGATTGAAAATGGGGAGAAGATCACCAGCCTGCACCGGGAAGTAGAGAAGGTGAAGCTGGATCAGAAGCGGCTGGACCAAGAGCTTGACTTCATCCTATCGCAACAGAAAGAGCTGGAAGACCTGCTGAGCCCACTGGAGGAGTCAGTCAAGGAACAGAGCGGGACCATCTACCTGCAGCATGCTGACGAGGAGCGTGAGAAGACCTACAAGTTGGCTGAGAACATTGATGCACAGCTGAAACGTATGGCCCAGGACCTCAAGGATATCATCGAGCACCTGAACACATCTGGAGGCCCTGCCGACACCAGTGACCCTCTACAGCAGATCTGCAAGATCCTCAATGCACACATGGACTCTCTGCAGTGGATTGACCAGAATTCAGCCCTGCTGCAGAGAAAGGTGGAAGAAGTGACCAAAGTGTGCGAAGGGCGTCGCAAGGAGCAGGAGCGCAGCTTCCGAATCACCTTTGACTGAATGCAGGTCTCTTCAGGGCCATGGATTTGGGGCAGCGGGGTGGGGGTCATGTCATGTTGGGTTTCAGTGAAATAATCTATTCCCTATCCAGGGTTTGTGTTTGGCAGCCACTCTGTCCAACTCAGTCTTGGGTATGCTGAAAAAAGACTAAGGTTACTCCCTGTCATTTGAGGAGATGGCAGCCTGGTCTTGGAGTGCAAGACGTATGCTCATGAAAATTAACCACCAAGACAAAAAAATGGAACTGACAATGGGATAGAGAGTTTCAGAGGAGGAGATGGTCCCTCAGGGTCCACAAGGGATGACAAAAGGTCAGAATTCACACCCAGAGGCCTCCCTTTGCCTGGTTAATATACATGTTCATCCTCCAGGACTTGCCTTAGGCTTGCTACCTCCTGGAAACCTCTTGATTGTGCAAAGCTGGGTTAGGTAACCATCCTGGGGTCCCCTTAGGACACTGGAGCTAGCACTTCACACTGTATTGTGTTGACTGTGTGCTTCTCTATCTCACCATTAGATTGTGAGCTCCTGTGGGCAGAGACTGTCATTCCCCTTTGTGTCCCCATCACAGTCCTGTCACATGTTCAATAAACAATGAAGATAAAACTCAGCATGTTACTCTACAAAAGTACCTGTTAAAGTGTAATATGGCCTGAGTTGCCAGAGGCAGCCACAGACTTGGTTCTGCTCTCTTCCCATTGCCAAAGTTAACTTAGTCATGGTAAGATCCAGTGTCTTGAAGGCCAAAGCCAGTTAGTTGGTTGTATTCCAGTTGTCTTTCATATCTTGTCTTTGTACTTTGCTGCATTCTTTGAAATACCTGTGATGGTGTGTTGCTTTCCTAAATAAAGTGTATTGTGAAATAAAACCTGCTGTTTGGGTAAATATTAGAAGGAGAGAGTTGCTTTTCAGTTTGAAAAGCAGAAACAAGCAAAACTACACTGTTCATAGACACCAATCAATATGTGATTGGACCTATGGTGAGGAAGCAACACAAGTTCAAGACAGGCATTCTTCTGGTGGGACAGTTTAACTAGAGGTGGAAGAGCAGCACCAAGGCAGGGTCCATATTTTCTATAGAATCCTGTCTTGAAATAATGTGTGAATGCTGTCATCCGCCACCATATGTAAGACACCACCCCAGCGGGTGTAAATGTCATAGTGACATCATAGACTGCATTCCTCTCTGTCACAGGGCCAGCTGTGGGATTAAGGTTATGCTTCAGTGGTGAAGAGGTGAAGCTCTAGAGTGTGGGTTTGTATGGGAGGGCACTTTGCAGGTAAAGCCCCATTGCCTCAGCCCTCCAGACCCCCATGGGCTCAAGTGATCTCAAGTACTTGAGTCTCATTCTTCTGGGGAATGGAGAATCTGGCCCTTTGGCTTTCCTTAGTCTGTTCAACACTAAGCTGGGCCACGTATTTTGGAGATTTATGGCCCAGTTTCCAGAAGTTTTCCAAAGTTGAGGTCATGAGTGATTATTTCCTTGGACTATCTTTTCCACTAAAGAACAAGAGTTTAGGGGTGGAGTTGTGGCTCAGTGGTAGAGTGCTTGTCTCACATAAGTGAGGCACTGGGTTCAATTCTCAGCACTGCATATAAATAAATAAATGAAGTCCATCAACAACTTAAAAAAAATTAAATACCAAGAGTTTAGTTCCAGCAGAAGCCATAGGAGAGGAAGCAGAATGAACTAGAGGAGAGGAGCCCTGAGTGCCCTAGTGGCTTTTCCCTAAAAGCTCTGCCAGCTAACTGTCCTTTTTCTGCTGTGGACCTTCTTGCCTGTCTGATCCCTTTGCCCAAAGGAAGGCCTCAATTTCCCCTAGAAAACAAAACAAAAAAAAAAACTGCTTGTTTCACTGTGTTTATTCCTTCATTATCCATTTTTGGTGCATGCACTTTACACCAGTTCTGATCTAGCAATGTAGTTAGAAAATGGAGCAATGTTTCTCTGCCCATCACTGGCAAGAGCCATTCAGATGTGAAGAGAAAAAACTATTTTGAGCAAACGTTTCATGTGTGTGTTTAATATCCCTATCACTGCCAGGCCAGTAACGCACACCTGTAATCCCAGCAACTCTGGAGGCTGAGGCAGGAGAATCACAAGCTCATGGCCAGCCTCAGAAGTTTAGAAAGACGCTAAGCAACTGAGGAGACCCTATCTCAAAATGAATTTTTGCTAAGGCTGAGTGAAGTAGTAAAGGGCCACTGGGTTTAACCCCCAGTACAAAAAAAATATATAACATTCTTATTTCCTTGCATATTAAACAAGGGTAAGGCTTAATTACTTTTATAGTTGGTTTTTTGTGTGTGTGCAGGTGGGGGTGCGGGCAGGAGGGATTTTTTGCCTCATGGAGCTATACTCTCAGCTTTCTTGTATTTAAAAAATAAAAAACAAATTGGAGTTCTAATATTTTCTTCTCACACCCTGGAGGACCTTGGGCACCCCACTTTGAAGAACACAAGCAAGATAAATATGGATCACTGTGCATAGTTCTCTGGATCCATAGGGAAATGGCCCCAGCAGGCCTGGGGGAGTCAGGGAGGGTCCCCAAGAACAAACAGGATTAGCACTCTGCTGGAGCCTCCCTTAGCATGATGGCTTCATTATAACTGCAGTTTGTCCCTTTTCAGGAAGAAAACAGGCAGATGTGCTTCCTTGCCAGTCCAGCATTTGGCCCCTCCTCTTAAGTTCCTCTTCATTAACTATTATGAAGACAACAAACAGGTGGTGACTAGATTTGGAATTCAAGGCTTTTAAAGGTGATTCTCAAAAGCTCTCCCTGCATTCCTTTACCCTGTTTAGGGATGACCCTCACCTTACAGCCCAGACCCTTCCCCTAGATGACGTCCTTAAACCATCAGGCTCAGCTTGCATGGGAAAGGTCAGATTTCTAAAACGGGTATGTTTCCAGAAGAAGAGTAGCCTTGGACCCCTGTGGAAGGTTGGGAATAGATGGTTCCCTGGCAGTGGCAAGCTGATAGTGTCTTAACAGTAAGTCTTGGGAGTGGGGAAGCCTAAAGGCAGTAGATGCCAGTTTGCATGGTGTGTTTCCTCACACCACAGCTGACTTCTAGCTGTCCACGTGAGGTTGGTGAACACAGATTTGAGAGCGGACACACACCAATTCAGAAAATACATTCACTTCATGAGCATGTGTAATAGGGTAAAACATACTCAAATATGAAGAGGTGGTGCATGCCTGTAATCCCAGCAACTCTGGAGGAAGTTGGGTTTCCTGGAATGGAGCTCAGTGGTAGATTGCCCCTGGGTTTAATCCCTAGGTACTGCAAAAAATAATAATAATAATATTTATTAAATTGTAGGTATCTTTTTAAGACTGAGTTACTTACAAAACAACACCCTGAAAATTTAAATCAGCTCTTGTGAATCTGATGGAGCTAGCTCCAGTGTGCCACTGCTTCTAAATTTTAGGGAACCCAAAAATTAAGAGCTTTAAAAAAAATAAAATAATCTGGGGCTGGGGTTGTGGCTCAGCAGTAGAGTGCTCGCCCAGCACATGCGAGGCCCTGGGTTCGATCCTCAGCAACACATAGAAATAAATGAATAAAGATATTGTGTCCAACTTAAAAAAAAAAAAAAAAATCTGCCCTTGCCAGTCATGGTAGTGCATGCTGCCTATAAATCCAGCAGCTCATGAGGCTGAGGCAGGAGAATTTTGAGTTCAAACCCAGCCCCAGCAAGTTAGGGAGGCCCTAAGCAACTCAGCAAGACCCTGCCTCTAAATATAAAAAAGGACTGGGATGTATCTTAGTGGTTAAGTGCCCCGGGGTTCAATCCCAGGTACCAAAAAAAAAGTCCAGCAGTTTGGGAAGCTGAGGCAAAAGGATTGCAAGTTCAAAGCCAGCAAGTTCATCAACTTAGTAAGACCCTGTCTCCAATTTAAGAAAGAGGTGGGGGTGGGGGTGGCTGGAGATGTAGATTGTTGGTTCAAACCCTAGTACCCAAAAATTTTTTTAAAAATTAAGTCTGCCCTCATAACCTCAGGGGCAGTGGCTCTCTATGCAATTTCTCCAAGAGTGAAATCCCTCACCCTGGGAGCCAGGTCTGCTGGGATACCAGCCGCCCCCGCAAACCCCCCTACTCCCCATAGGCCAAAATAACTCCAGCTTCCCCAGACTTGTCCCACAGCACTACACACCTGGTCTCTTCAGTGACTTATCTGGGTACCCCTAATTCCATTTCACCTCAAGACACCATCTGCCTCAACCTCCATGAATACCAAAAGGTTTTTCTGTGGTAGGAACCAGACCTGCACAGCCTTGCTAGCACTTCACCTGGTCCCCAAGGACCCCATCACAATCCCTGGTTCTAAAAAAAACCCAAATCCACAAAACCAAAAGTGACAGACACTCATCACTCAAATGTACTTGTGAACTCCAATTTGATCTTGATTCAAACAAAAATTGTGAGACAATTGGGAAAATATGAATATTGGTTTAGTGATACTAAAGAATTATTGCCATTTTAAAATGTGATAGTGGTATTATAGTTTAAAAAAAAAGTAAGTTCTTGTTGGGTTGTGCACACCTGAAATTCCCATGGCTCAGGAAGCTGAGGCAGGAGGATTGCTAGTTCAAAGGCATCCTCAGCAAATTAGTGAGGCCCTAAGCAACTCAGTGAGACCCTGGATCTAAATAAAATATTTTTAAAGGGCTGGGATGTGGTTCAGTGGTTAAGTGCCCTTGGATTCAATCTCAAGTAATTTCCTATCTTTTAGATGAGAGAATGGCAAACTATGGCCCTGTTACTGTGAATAAAGCTTTATTGGAACATAGCCACACCCTCACTTATATATTGGTTTGAATATGGGTACATTGAAACAGAGACATGTGAATTAGAATAAATAAATAAAAGTAAAAAAAAAAATGTGGCCTGTAAAACCTAAAATATTTACTGGAAAAGTTTGCCTTTCCCTGTTTTAGACAAATATCCTGAAGTGTTTATTTATAAAACAACATTTGGGATTTGCTTCAAAATAATCCAGTTTGGGAAGGAATAAAATGTAATTAGAAACCAGGGCTATGAGATGGTAGAAGCACTTGGCTTCATCATCCTAGTGTCTGTTTTTATATATGTTGAAAAGTTTCCATGATAACACACTTTTAGGAAAGGAAAGTCTGCCCTCCCACAGCCTCCCAACTACTCTAACCCACACCAGGACCTGGCATCTCTGACCCAACAAGGGCAGCACGACAAAGCCACTGCCATTCGTTCCAGTTCTGCATATGTCTGATGATGACTTCTGTCCCAGGCTAACCAGAAAGGCCATGGGCACTGAGAAAGCCCCTCACAGCCGGCCATGCAGTGAGTGCCCCCTCCCCCTGCATCTGGGGTCCAGGGGTGTTCTGGAAACTGGGGAGGGAGGGACAGGAGGGCTCTGTGGGAAGAGAACCCCTTTCTGAGGGTCAGGCAAAATATCAGGGGCCTTTGGTAAGTTTGTCCTTTGCTCCCTGTGCCCCCTGCATCCAGGGCTTGGACCCATGACTTTTCCCTGGGTAATCCCTGTTCCTCTGTGACTTTGGAGTGCTTTGTTGCTTTTTCAATGCTGGAAAGGAATCCAGGATTTCATGCATGCTAAACAAGCTCTCTGAGCTACACCCATCCCTTTGTTTGTTGGTTTGTTTTTGAGACACAACCTCACTAAGCTACCTAGGCTGCCCCCAAACTTGGATCCTCATGTCTTATCCACCTGAGTAGCTGGGATTACAAGCATGGGCCACCTTGCCTGGCTTGGGGAAAATTTGAATGTTGACCACTCAGGGTCTTCAGATAGACTCAGAGAAAAGCTTACAAAATGTCAGGCAGTAGCCCTGTCCCTGGGATGTCTGCATGGTCACTATCAGCATTTCCTGTCCTGTTGGGCCACAGAGACCTCCAGTGGGGCCAGGGCCAGGTCTTTGGCTGCTGTGGATATGACCTAAATCCCATTAGAACTATCATTATGATTCTGGAAGTAAACCTAAACCACCTGATACGCTTTTTCCCCCTAAAGACCGTTTCTACCTAGAAGGATTAAAGTTGTTTTCTTGAAATTCCATCTTAAATTCCAGGATTTCCCAAAACTAAGGAAGCAAACAGATAATTAGTGTGGCCCTCTCTCAGTACCACCCCACCTCTCACCCTGTTGTCTGACCTTGGCCATCTGTCTGGGCATCCTGTCCTGTCTCTTGCCCACACCTAGGACACCAAGCCTAACCTCTGCTACTCTTCTTTGTGGCCCATACCTCCCTGATCCCACCCTCACTTTACCCATTTCCCTTGGGAACACTTGGTGGTGTCCAGAGACATTTTTGGTTGTTGCACTTTAGTGGAGGATAGGGTGCTATAGCATCTAGTGGGTAGAGGAACCAATCAGCATCCTGCAGTGCACAAAGCAGCTCCACCCAAGATTATCTGGCCCCTAATGTCAATAGTGCCAAACTAAAGAGACCCTACCCTGACGCATAAATCTGAGCCAGGTGTGGTGGCATATGCCTGTAATCCCAGCAGCTTTGGAGGCTGAGGCAGGTGGATTGCAAGTTTGAGACCAGCCTCAGCAACTTAGCGAGGCCTTGTCTCAAAATAAAATAAATAAATAAATAGGACAGGAGAATATAGTTCAGTGGTAGAGTGCCCCTGGATTCAATTGTCAGTACCAATGAGGCTAGGGAAAAAAAAGATACAAAAAATAAAAAGTGCTGTGGATGTGGCTAGGTGTTAAAGTGCCCCTGGGTTCAATCCCCAGAACCAAAAAACAAAACAAAACAAAAAAATAATCTGAGCTTGTTATAGCAGAAGCAGTTGAGAACACAAGCCTGCAGCCAGGCTGCACACACATCAAATGCAGGCTCATCACTCTAGCTAGTGACTTAGCTGGGCCTCAGTTTTCTTCACTGTAAAATGTATTTAGCCTACAGTTAAATACTACTGAACAGTAGCTGCTATCAGTAGCTCAGGATTTACAATGCTTTATGCGGTAGGACCCTACTCTCCATTTATGCCCCCCTCCTGCTCCCTAGATTCTGCCAGGTAAGGGGGAGCAATGAACAGAGTAGCCCATTGCCAGAAGGACAAGGGGGGTTCACTCACCCACCCTGGGGACCCAAACACCTGCCCCGATGTGTGTTAGTAACCCTTGGCTCTGCCACCTCCACCCTTTCATGGTGGTTCCTAGTTCCTTTAACTGGTGTAGGATGTGATGAGGATATGGAGGCCCAGGGTCTTCAGGTCAGGAGCCAGGCTAGCAAGGATTGAGGAATCCCCAGTGCAACTGCTCCTACTGTTGAACCTTGGGCAAGTCTTTCCCCTTTGAGCCTTGTGGTCCTCCTTGCCGTGTTTGAGCCTCAATTTCCTCATCTGTCAAATGCAGGCCTTGTAAGGATCACAGTGCATGTAAAGTCCTGAGCATAGGGTAACCCAAGTGGAGACTGCAGTGGGACAGGTCCCTTAGTCTCTTGTTGCTGTTCATGCTGACTTGAGCTTTTTTTTCTTTCTTTCTTTTTTTTTTAATATTTTCTTAGTTGTAGATGGACACAATACCTTTATTTTATTTATTTTTATGTGGTGCCAGAGATCAAACCCAGTGCCTCACACAGGCTAGGCAAGCACTCTACCAGTGAGCCACAACCCTGGCCCCTGACTTGAGCTTTTTCTGTCAGCATTCAGGATCTGTCCAGCTCACCGATTTTGCCCCTTGGTCACTCCTCCCCAACCCCTTCATCGATTTCTCTGACTCACTCCTATGCACCCAGTCCTCCTGTGTACCCAGTCTTCTGCACCAAACCACATCCTCCTTTGATTTACTGCAGAATTTCCCAGCCTACTCTTTCTTGGTAATGCCCCCACCCTAGCTAGAGAACCAGCTGCCTCTGACTTTTCTCCTCAGCCACTCCTCCCTCTCTCTAATCCCTGATTGCTTCTTCACCATTGGTTTAGGGACTTAAGTGTAGAGACTCAAGAGATAAACCAGGCTCGGTTGCACACACCTGTAATCCCAACAGCTCAGGAGGCTGAGGCAGGAGGATTGGGAATTCAAAGCCAGCCTCAGCAAAAAAAAATGAGGGGCCAAGCAAGTCAGTGAGACCCTGTCTCTAAATAAAATACAAAATAGGGCTGGGGATGTGACTCAGTGGTCGAGTACCCCTGAGTTCAATCCCCGGTACCAAAAAAAGAAAAAAAGAGAGAGGCTCAGAGATGACTCCAAGTCACCTGGTCTCACTGCTGCCTGACATGAAGACCTTGTGGCAAAGAACAAAGGTAGAGGCTCCTGGAAGCCATTTCTTCAAGGTGCCACCCCACACTGTGGCCTGCACGGAGTACATGGTAATTCTCAAGGCAGGAATGGAAAGGAGGGTCAAGCATTCACCTGCTAGGTGGCCACTTAGGAAGCCCCAATGTCCCTGCTGCCACAGTAGCTGACCAGAGGGGCAGGTTCTAGTCTAATCAAGATGCTGTCTATAGGATCTTACCAGGATGCACCCCATCCCATTACACTGTAACAGCCCCCACTTGACAGCAGCACATAGGGACCATAGAGAGGGCAAGACCCTGGGCTGGGGATGTGGCTCAAGCAGTAGCGCGCTCGCCTGGCATGCGTGCAGCCCGGGTTCGATCCTCAGCACCACATACAAAACAAAGATGTTGTGTCTGCCGAAAAACTAAAAAATAAATATTAAAAAAAAATAGTTAAAAAAAAAAAGAGGGCAAGACCCTGCTCAAAGGGTGGCAAGCACTGGATCCAGGACCAAGGCAGGCTGACCTAGAGCCCACAGCCTGCCCACTGCACTGCTGCCTGAGAGAACATTGCTGTCCTCATTCCATAGAGGGGAAATTAAGGCTCGAATGGTATATGGGAAGGGAAATGGAGCCAGCAGGGGCCCTGCAGGCACAGCCATGCTAACAGAGGGAAGGACTCAGGAGAAAGGAGGTCTGGCCCAGGCACATGAAGCCCCAAGACAAGAAACCCTTGGTCCCCCTGCCCCAAGAGTCCAGGAGCAGAGAGCACAGGAAAAGTAGAAACAGGGACCTGGTAACCAGGATGGGGCAGGCTCAGGGGGCAGTCCCCACCCTCAGCATGGTTACCTGAATACCAATTTATCAGAAAATAGAGTGAGTTACTTCCTTCCAACCCCTTTCCCCCTTGGCTGCCCCTGCAGCCTCTGTTAGCCTCTGACATCTGAGATTCCAAACAAGCAGTTTCATTTCCCCAGCCCGACTTCCCAAAGAAAGGGAGGGTGGGGCCAGCTAGTTTAAGAAGAGAGAGGGGCAGCAGAGCCAGCTAGTCCTCAGAGAACTGAAGGTAGAGCTACAGAGGCTGGTGTCAGGGTATGGAGAGAGGAGCCTGCAGAGACCTGGACTGAGAGGGAGAGAGGGGAGGACAAAGAGAAACAAGAGACTGTCAGATGAGAAGACAGAGAAGGAGGGCAGAGAGAAGAAACACCTGGGAAAGAGGGGCAGAAACCGGGAGATAAGAGCAGAGGCAGGCAGGCAGGAGAAGGAGGGCCAAGTCAGGGGACACACAAGCCCAGAGAGAAAGACGGCTGCAGGGCAAGGGCTTAGCCAGGCACTCCACAGGGAGACAGTCAGGCTTGGGAGTCAGGCTCTGGTCACAGTGGCCCCTGCTTTTCCTCCACCCCAGACAGCATCTCCCACCTGAGAGTCATGGCCCAGTTGGGTAAGTAAGCAGGGGAGGGGCCATGGGACAAGCAGGGCAGAATCCTGCCCCCATATGTGCACTGACCCTTTCCTCCTGTTCTCAGCCCTGCGCCTCCTCACCCTTGTGCCAATCCTCCTCAGTCTGGCAGCCTCCCTGGACTGGAAGGTGGCCTTCAGCCAGGACCCCTTTGAGAAATGCATGCATGATCCTGACTACGAGCAGCTGCTCAAGGTGGTGACCTTGGGCCTCAATCGGACCTTGAAGCCCCAGAAAGTGATTGTAGTTGGTGCTGGCGTGGCTGGGCTGGTGGCTGCCAAGGTGCTCAGCAATGCTGGACACAAGGTGAGAAGTGCTTTTTACAGTCTCCCTGGGAGTCCTGGGTGGAGGACACCATATCCTACCTGTGTAGGCAGAGTGGTGGGGGTAGAAAGAGACCTATCCTTTCTCCTGAAACCCCCGCTCTAACATGTTTGCCCTGAGAGATCTTTGATGTGCCCAGTCCCATTCCTCAGTCTTTTTTTTTTTTTTTCTTCTTCTTCTTTTTTTTTTCGTACTGGTACTTTCCAGTCCAGGGAGGCTGCCAGACTGAACTCAGGGGTACCCAACCACTAAGCCACATTCCCAGCCCTTTTTTGTATATTTTTTAGAGACAGAGTCTCACTGAGTTGCTTAGTGCCTCACCATTGCAGAGGCTGGCTTTGAACTTGCAATTCTATCTCAGCCTCCCGAGCCAGTGGGATTACACGCATGAGCCACTGTACCTTGCTTAAATCACTCTTTTGGTTGTTGGTTTTTTTGTTTTTTGGTACTAGGGATTGAACCCAGGGGCACTTAACCACTAAGCCACATCCCCAGCCCTTTTTAATATTTTATTTAGAGATAGAGTCTCACTGAGTTGCTTAGGGCCTCACTAAATTGCTGAGCCTGGCTTTGAACTTGTGATCCTCTTGCCTCAGCCTCCCAAACCAAAGAGTGCCACCACTCCCAGCTACTTATCTTTTATTTTGAGATAGGGTCTTGCTAAGTTTCTTAGGGCCTTGCTAAATTGCTGAGGCTGGCCTCAAACTTGCAATCTTCCTGCCTCAGCCTCCTGAGTCACTGGGATTACAGGTGTGTACCACTGCACCCAGCTCTAAATCACTCTAAATATCAGGTGGGAGCCAGGATGGGGATTTGTGTTTGATAGAGGTAGAAACTCCAAGTGGAAGTGACACCTGAGGTCTAACCACAGTGTTCCCTATTGAAATCCAAGAATGACAATGGGCCAGCCCAGGGACTTCTATGCATATGGGAAATCACCCTATTCCTTTCCTAAGCTGGGAAGTCCCTCTGCAATCCAGCCAGTGGCCTTCCTGCTGGAAATGCCCATTTTCTGTTCTTCCCAGCTCCTCTCATCACCCATAAAGAAAGGAATCTTTCAACCAGGAGGATTGCAAGTCCGAGAACCTTGTCTCAAAATAGAAAGGGCTGGGGATGTAGCTCAGTAGTAGAGCACTTCTGGGTTCAGTACCCTGTACTGGGGGGTGGGGAAAGAAGAGGGGGAGAGGAAGGAGGAAGAAAGCAATCTTCTGATCTAGATCACACCACTGTAGGATGGAGGAAGGGAGGGTCTGGCAGAGGTGGGAAGCTCTGTAGAAGGAACTGAAGGTCCCCACCTTCCCCTCATCTCTCAGGTCACCATCCTGGAGGCAGATAATAGAATTGGGGGCCGCATCCTTACCTTCCGGGACCGGAAGACAGGCTGGATTGGGGAGCTGGGAGCTATGCGCATGCCCAACTCCCACAGGTGAGGCCTGATCTGGCTGCCCCCAGCCCCACCTCTGTACCCAGACACAACCAGAACCCCAATTTTATCCCAGTTCTAGGCTCCAGTGTCTTCATTTGTTTTCATGGAACCCAGAGCCTCATGCATGCTAGGCAAGTGCTCTAGCAATGAGCACAGCACTCCAGTGTCTCACCCTCAAACCTAGATGTCCCACACAAATTGGATCTAAATCTAATCTGCAACTTGATCTTTCTCCTAACTTCATGGTTCCCTGGCACCAGTCCTGCTGTGGTACCTGCTGCAGGACTTAGGTCATCTTATACAGCCAGAGCCCCTAGCCCAAGCCAGTACCATCCCATCCCCTTCAAGCCTCCCCAGTTCTCCCTCTCCCAACACCCTCAGGACCCCAGGCACAAGCGTGGCCACTGCCTCTGGCCCTTTCCCCATCCCTAACCTCTATCCATCCTGAACTCTGTTCCTGTTCTCAAATCAAATCTGAGCTCCAACTTCATCCCCAGTGAAAACAATCCCTGCTCCTGACCCAGTCCTCATCCTCGTTCCACCCTCAGCCTTCAACATTGTCCACATTTAATTCCCATCCCCAGCACTGATGATCCGAAGTCTACCCCAGCCTCACATCCATACACACTTCCCTCCTCCAAACCCCACTAGGACTGCCAACTCTGGCCCTCACCCAACCTCTCCCACACCCTCAGGATCCTTCAGGAGCTTTGCAAGAGCCTGGGCCTCAATCTGACAAAATTTACCCAATATGATGAGAACACATGGACAGAAGTGAATGACATGAAGCTGCGGAACTACGTGGTAGAGAAGATGCCCGAGAAGCTGGGTTACAACCTGCGCCCCAAGGAGAAGGGTCATTCACCTGAAGAAATCTACCAAATGGCTCTCCACAAAGTAGGTGGCCCCATGTCCTCCTCCACCCTGACCTTCTGTGCCCCACCTTCCCAGTGGTCCCTAATCATCTCCTGCCTCTGGCTCTTGCCTTTAGCTCCCCTGCCACAAGCTTTCCCTTCCCACTGCACTCTGAACTGGACCACCTCACCTTTCTATACCTTTAACTAAAACTGATCACCCAGGTGATGTTTCCTAAATCTATTTCCTGCAACCCAGACCTGTGCCATGTCCCCTGGCCACCCCTCAGCTGTATTGAGCTTAGTATCTTTCCCTAAACCCATTCGTACTCCCAGGTTCCTTCTTACAATGATTCCACCAGCCCCAAGTCATGGGACAGACCCACAGGTGTCATCATCATCCACACTCCCTTCTTTCCTACCCCCACTGCATGTTCCCACCTCTGTGTCCAGCCCAAGCCCAAGCCCACACGCATCCTCTCCTTGAACCCTCACCCCAGTCTCTTCCATGGCTGCCCAGCCTCCTGCACCAGAAGAGTCTTCCCACTCAGAGCTAACCCTGCTCACAGCCCTCTTTGACTCCTCAGACCTTCCAGGACAAAGTCACAGTCCTTAGACTCAGGTGTCAGCTCTGAATGGCCTTACTTCCCCCAGCTCTCCAGCCTCTGCTTCTTTTCTTTTCTAAGAAATTTATGTTACCCCCAAAGTCCTCCTAGTGGTCCAGATGCACCTGCTCTTTGCTCTTCGAAGTCTTCTATGCTCATCTGTCATCCCATACCTGCACCCCCACCACACCTCCTGCTTGCTCTGCTTTCCTTCCCCACCAAGGAACTCCTGTCTATCCCTTGAGAGCCAGCTCCCCTTCAGGAGGCCTTCCAGATGCCCTTAGGGTGGACTGGCCACAACCAACTCCAGGAGCCCCTTACTTGTCCATTTCTCCCATGGACAAGGGTGAGCACCAAGTCCTGGTCAGCTCTGTGACCTGACACTGATAGTACAGGGAGCCTAGGGAAATGCTAGCTGAGTGAGCGAGTGGAGAGTGAAGGGGCACATCCTTCTGTGGGGAGTTCCTGGTCGGGAGTGAAAAGCAGGTGGACAAATGAGAAGGCTGAAATCTGACCCGAGCGGCAAGGCTTCTGGTAGGAAACTGAAAGACTGAAAAGGGTGATCACTGTGTCAGGAATAGATGAGGCAGGAAGCCACAGTGCAGCGATGAAGGTAGGAGAGCACTAAGGGCAGCCGAGGCACTGGCCATTGTTCTGTAGAACCAGGGCTGCCTTGAGAAAGGTTGACCAAGGAGCTGGTGGGAACCTGGAACACCGGGCTAAGAGGAGGCCGGAGGGTAGTGGTCAAGAGAAAGGCTGGGGAATTACACCTTCTTAGCCATCATGTCTTGTTGGTGCTGACGGCAGAGGGGACTCATCTTCTGTCCATGCCAGCAAGTATCCAGAAGGACACAGCACAACTGGCACAGACACAATCCTAGGCTGGACTGAACAAATGAGGGGTGAGGGGAATGAACACTTCAGAGTACTCCTCCCCATGGTGACAACTGAGTTGCAATGGAGGGCAATGCTGATGGTGGAGGCCTGGGGGCTTGCAGGAGTGGTGGATGTCTGGCCTTGGGCAGAACCAGGGGAACCCAGCCCTTTCTGCTGGCACCATCTGCTTATTCCCGGACAGGCCCTCAAAGAAGTCATGGTGCTGGGCTGCAGAAAGGCAATGAAGAGATTTGACAGGCTCACGCTTCTGGTGAGTGCTGGCTTCGATTTTGCTGTCAGAAATGAAGGCAAAGAGGGTGTCCACGGGGCTTTCCCAAAGAAGTAAGGAATCTGAGGCTCCAGTGTGACTGCTCCCTTCCCCTGGGGCTGGACACACCCCTATTTTGAACCTCTTTTTCCCTCATCCATTACAAGAGGGGACCAAATCTTTAAGGTCCAGGGCATAGAAACAGGAGACCCAGCTAGGGAGAGATTCTCAGGGAAGCAGGGACAGAGCTGACCGCTGGCAGGTGCAGCCTACCTGGGCCCTGATTTGGGCCTTCATTGGCCCCGCAGGAATACCTCCTTTGGGAAAGCAACCTGAGCCAGTCCGCCGTGCAGCTTCTGGGAGACGTGATGTCCAAGGACGGATTTTTCCACCTCAGCTTCACTGAGGCCTTGCGGGCGCACAGCTGTCTCAGCGACCGGCTCCGGTGAGCGTGGGATGGGTGAGGCCAACCCAACCCGAAGTGGGTTGGTGGAGCTGGCGTGAAGGGCGCGGTCTGCAGGGGTGAAGGAATGGGCTAAAGGATTGGAGAGGCCAGTCCCTCTGGTCTGGTCCCGCTTACCTGGGCAACAGAGGTCCTCCAGAGGACCTGGTAAGAAAGGTTCCTGCAGAAGGGTGTAACCCAGAGAAGAGGTGTGGTTTCGGGTCATATATCCTCTACTCTGCAGGCCTCCTGCCCTTGAGGTCCAGAGAGGGGTGGGGAGGATGAGGGGGATGACGGGGGTGCCAATAGGAGCAAGTAAGGAATCCCGCTGTAAATATCCACTCACGCTTATGCCTGACCACAGGTACAGCCGCATCGTGGGCGGCTGGGACCTGCTGCCGCGTGCGCTATTGAGCTCGCTGTCGGGGCCAGTGCTGCTGAACGCTCCGGTCATAGCGATAACTCAGGGCATGCAAGAAGTGCGCGTGCACATTGCGACCTCGCACACGTCGCGGAATCCGAAGGCACTGACGGCAGATGTAGTGCTACTGACCGCAAGCGGGCCCGCGCTGCAGCGTATCACCTTCTCACCGCCGCTGTCGCACAAGCAACAGGAGGCGCTGCGCCAACTACACTATGTGCCCGCCACCAAAGTGTTCCTAAACTTCCGTCGGGCCTTCTGGCGTGACGAGCGTATTGAAGGCGGCCATTCGAACACCGATCGCCCATCGCGTCAGATATTCTACCCGGCACCAGATGAGGGCACGCTGCTGCTGGCCTCCTACACGTGGGCAGACTCCGCAGCTGTGTTCTCTGGCCTTAGCCCGAATGATGCGATGCGCTTGGCACTCAACGATTTGGCGAGGCTGCACGGGCCGCTTGTGTACCGGCTCTGGGACGGCAGCGGTGTCGTTAAGCGCTGGGAGGATGACCCACATAGCCAGGGTGGCTTCGTGGTGCAGCCGCCGTTTCTCTGGCAAACTGACCAGGACGATGGGCAGGACTTCGACTGGGTGGTCCCCTACGGCCGCATCTACTTCGCAGGGGAGCACACTGCCCACCCACATGGCTGGGTGGAGACGGCTGTCAAGTCGGCTCTGCGGGTCGCCATAAAAATCAACACCCGGGAATGGCCTGGGAGTGTGGATAAGGGCAAAGAAGGGCGTGTGGAGATGCATGTAGTAAGGGTCCACGAGGGGCACGTGGAGGGGCACGTGGACCACAAAGGGCACGTGGACCACGAGCACCACGTGGACCACGAGGACCATGAGCACCACGTGGACGAGGACCACGTGGACCACGAGCACCACGTGGACCAGCAGGAGCAGCAGCCGCAGCGCGTGGACCAGCAGGAGCCTCGCGAGCAGCACGTGGTCCACGAGACACACGTGGATGTGGTCCACGAGAGGCCGGGAGATGTCCAGGAGGAAGCCAGCTATCCCCCGTGCAGAGAGGGAAAAGGAGAACCCACCCATGGTGCAACCCATCAGCTCCCATCTGTCCAGCACACCAACCACCTTAGCAGCTTGAATTAAAGTATTTTCAGAAAAAGTCATGTGATTCAGCCCCCTCCCTGCTCAGTTGCTTCCCCAGTTTGCCTGGACAAGAGCTACTAGCCCTGCAGTTCAAAGGGAAGGGGCCTATCCTGGAGCCCCAGAAGCTGTCCCTAGCTTTTTCCTTGACAGGGGGTTCTATGGGGGAAGGGGACAGGACAGACAATGCACTACTAGTGTTATAGTGCTCCCCACCCAACCAGGTCTGTGACAACAGAAAATCTGACTTCCAGTGGGCTAAACAAGTTTATTTTTTTTTTTCACATGAGCAGCAGCTGATGGGCAGGGTACCAGTGTGCAGCTCTGCAGGCCCCTCACTGCCATTACATCCAGGAGGTGCCTGCTGCTGTGGCCCTGAAACACCTCATCTTCCACTTTTCCAGAAGCCCCAAAGGCTTCTGGAAAAAAAAAAAAAAAGCCCTGCCTCCACACGCCCTACGGGGACCACCTCTTATGTCTCATTGGCCGAGTCCCAGGTCAGGTGGTCAGGCTTGGGCTCTGACAGGGGCCACATGCCACCACCTCCCCATCCTGGCCATAATGCCAAGTGAAGTGAGAAATGTCAGTTTAATGAAACCAGTTTATCAGGAGTGCAGTGGGCAGCAGCCCTCCTCACAGGTCCCTCCCTTAGCCCCCAGAGGCAGATAAAGCGCCTGTGCAGGCCACTGGTCAATACAGGTTAGGAGTCTGGGCCGTCTTCCTCCTCTGGCAGGATCTCTAGGCTGCTGTCAGGTTGTGGGGCTGTGTCCCCTGGAGGCGGCGGGGCAGGCGGGGCCCGTGTAGGTGATAGTGGCAGTGGGGACACCAGGGGCGAGGGGCTGCGGGGCTCTGAGAGTGGCACCAGACCCAAAACCTCCTGAACGTTGTGGGGCAGTTCCTAGGGGCGTGGAGGCAAAAAGTCAGTGGTGAGCCAGCAGAAGAGCTGGGAGACCACTGTGGGGAGAGCCAGGACTCACCTGGCAGGCAGTCAGTTGCCGGTAGAGGGCCTCGGCACGTGTCAGCACGTCTTCCACGCTCAGCTTCATGGTCAGCTCGTTAATGTGCTGTGGAGAGGGAGTGGGTCAAGCTTACAGCCCTCCCTCACCATCACCACCCAATGCCTACTCTACACACCTGCCTGCTGGGGAATGGAGGGAAGACAGGGATGACCCTGTAGGGGCTCAGAGCAGGGCTGTGGGGTCAGGGAGTCAGGCTTCTCAGTCCTACAGTAATCATTCCCATTGCTCACTGCTGGCAGATATATTGTAAAATGAAGGGGAGGGGCATGTCCCCATTCACCTGTTCCGTGGGTACAATGCTAGGAGGCAGGCATAGGAGAAAGGAGAGAACAGCAGATCCACCCTGACAGTGTTCACAGCCAACCATCCATTCAATAGTCCAACTGTTGCACAGGCAAGGCATTGCCAGGGACGACAGGGGGAGCCCTCACCTTAAGGATCTCATTGGAGCCAAAGCCAGACAGCATGAGGGTGTCCCGCTCCATGTCCAGGATGGCGCAGGCTACTAGCAGGTGCAGATTGGGACCGGGAAGCCCTGTCCACAGCACCTGGGGGTGCCAGAAGGAACCTATGCCTGAAGTCCTACCCAAGTCTGCTCCATTCAGGTCTGCCCATCTCCCTCCAACCTTCCAGCCCCTCCCACTTCTCCTTCCTCTTCAGTCCTCCCACCAGAACTGGCTGGCCCACCTCCCACAGCCGAAGGATATCCGGGAAAGGGAATTCTCTCTTGAACCAGATGAGTAGCCACCGGAAGCAGAAGCAGAGAGAACCAGAGTCCTGGGAGTCTGGGGGAGGACAATGCGTGACTCAGCTTCACCCAGAGCAGGTGCCCTATAATAAGCAAATTCAAAACCCAATTCCCCCCAAACTCAAAACCAATTCCAAAAAAAAAAAAAATTCACAACATGCCCAACAGCTGGACAAAGCCTCTGAGTAGTCCTGGTTGTCAGGCCCTCCCTGGGTGCAGGCAGGTCATATGTGCAGGCTTGGGGGCTTCAGAAGCCCACTCCAGCTTTCCTACCATGCCTGCCACTCTCCAGAGGAAGTGCACTACCTCCACATCTTTCACTCTGACAAGATAAACACTCCCAAGGATAACAAAATCTTAGCCACCAGTGCTGGTGAGGGTTGTAGACACTGGCCCCTAGAAACACTGTTGGCCAAAATGTCAGCTGGGGTGATAACTTTGCAGGCAAGTGGCGATGAGGACATCAGTTCAAAAGATGGCACATAACTCTTAACAACTGAGGAGGCTGAGATGGGAGGACCACAAGTCCTAGGCCAACCTAAGCAACTTATCAAGACCCCTATATCAAAATAAAAACTAAAAAGAACTGGAGATGTAACTCCGAGGTAAAGCACCCCTGGGTTAAATTCCCAGTGTGGAGGCGGGGGGGGGTTATAAAAGTTTTGGCAGTGCTGGGGATGGAACCCAGGACCTCACACATGCTAGGCAAGTGCTCCACTACTAAGCCACACCCCAGCCCAAAAGCCCTGGACATGGCCAGTTCCCTTTTTGAATTTTGACCTTAACATATCTTCCAGACTATTTATCCTGATAAGAAACTGCAGATGTCCATCAGGATAAATCAGTTCCGTGTGTCTTTCAGGGAAGAGAATTCCATGCATTTAGAGGATCTCAGACGCATTCAGGCATAGACAATTCCGCGCATTCAGCTGCCAAGAGGCAGCTCGGGTTCTCATGCCCCAGAAGGTGAGGTGAGGCGTTTATCTCCCTCCCCCAAGAGTCTTAGAGCTTCCTCAAGGAAATATCATAAATAAATTACCTTATCATCATCTTTTACTTTTTTCTTCATCTGAATTTTCAGCATTTTTTATATTGAACAAATAGCTTACAGATAGCATGCAGCAGCCCCACCCAGGAGTCACAAAACCAGTTTCTGATCCTGGCCTAGGTTGAGCGGGAGCAGGATGGACAGAGATGGTAGATTCCCTGTTTCTGAAACACCCTGGGCAGACCACGCTGTAGCTGAAGCCCCTCAGGTGGAGGGAAGCATGGGGGTGGCTAGAGGATCATGGGCAATGCCAAAGCTCAGTTCCAAACTGCCATTCAGCCCTTACACTTAAGTTTCAGGATCTCTTGTTCAGATCAGCACCAAGCATCCCAGACACTTTCTGTGGCTACTAACAGAGAATCTCTGGCAAGGTCTGTGAATCCCTTGCCTACTCACCCACCAGCCCTAAGGACATACCCAGGAAGTCGCACAGTGGCTGGTCCAGCACCCTCAGGAGCAGCAGGAGTTGCCCGAGCTGCCGCTTCATGGTCTCCTGACTCTCCTCAAAGTTTCCATGCTGCAGGGAGAGGAAGGCAGCGGGTATCAAGAGCCCCCAGCCCTGACTCTCAGAGGTCTGTTTCCCACTCCTGTAGTGGGCCTTACCACAAGCTCCATGAAGCCACAGAAACACCAGAAAGCATCTACTTCACTCTGAATGACGTAGAGGATCGGGGAGAGAAGGTCACTCATGCCCTGGACGTAGCCTGGGGGGAGGGGGGCAAGGTCAGGATCTAGGGCAGAGCTCCTTCACCCCACCCCCATCCGGGGCCAGTTCCGCACCAAGATCAAAGTGGTACATGCAGTACGTGAGGAGGATGTCATGCAGGAGGCCCAGCCCTGGGTTCTCGGGGCCCTCGTAGAATTTGTTGGTCCTGTCAGTGCGGCTCACATCTCTCTCTGCAGGAACCCAGCGCAGAGTGCAAATGTAAAAAAGGTGAGGCCCCCGTTCCTCCTGGCCACCAACACCAGCCCTGCCTCCTCTGCTCCCTGGCAGCCCCCAGCTTCAGCGCTCGCTCTGGGGCAGGAGTGGGACTGGTTCCAAAATCATCACTAACACTCCTGCTGTGAGGCACTGGGCTTCAACTCACCAGCTTACCCCATCCTGCCAGCGAAGAAACCGAGACCCAGAGAGGTAAAATCACTTGTCTAGACCTCCCAGTGACAACTGACATTTAATCCTAAAGGCTCCCCTGCCCCCGTCCCTGGCCTGTCACCCCAGGCCATTTCTACCATGCTTCACCCCCATTTCCCTCCCCAGATGACCTCATCCCTGCCCCAGCCCTCCTCGCTACTTCCTCTCTCTCCCACCCTTTCATCTCTGTACCACCCCAAAACCCAGCACACCCACCAATGAGGCTGCGGTATCCATGCAGGAGTGAGTTCCTCCGCTCCTGCTCGGGACTCACAGACTTCCACTGCAGCTTCATGCGGAAATACTCATCCCTAAGGAGTAGGGAGGGCAGAGGTAGACCACAAAACTATTATGACTAGTGACACAGCATGGTCCAGGAATGAAGCAGCAATTCAGACTGGAGACAGACCACATGGGGATGGCAGGTCTGACTTGTTCACCATCATATCCTCTGGCACAGCACAGTGCCCAGCGTATGGCAGGCTCAAAACCAGTGTTCATGGAACAAGCCTATTGTCTACAGCATCCCTGTGAAGAGCCAGGTGCCGTGCTGGCTCATGGGACATGCTGTTGATCAAGAAGCTCTAATCCACCTGGGAGACTTAGGGAGGTGGAAGCCAAAGCTTTGAAGGGCAAAACTGCCCCAAGAACACAGGGGCCATGTTTTCTCACTCACGTCTTCTTGCGCACATGGGCCTTGTGCTCCTCAGCTGAGCCTTCCCAGCTGAGGTATCCCAGGAGGAACTTCCAGGCCTCTCGTCGCAGGCTGGGGCTCAGACCCTGGGGGTAGAGTGGCAGAGGTAGTTCAGTGGATCTCCTGATGCCACCAGCCCTGCCCATCCCCCCATCCTCTGGTGCTCACCCCTGAGAAGATCCGGTTCTTCAATTCAGGGACCTGTTGTAGGCGGCCCTCAGGGCCCACGTGGAGGGCCCATTCCCCTTCTGTGACTGGGGAAGCCCGTTCCACAGGTAGCCGTGGCCCCAGTTTTACCTGCAGTACACAAGGAGGTAAGCCTGGGGCTTGCCAGATCTGGCCCTTAGCACCATCTCAGTCCACCTCCAAGGGAGCTCAGAGCCCTTCTTAGCTCAACAGACCATTAATGATCAGGGACAGAAAGCAGCGCCCTCCCTGAATCAGCAGCAAGGCCACCCAAGGCAGGACAGCCCCCAGTGACAACAGCCATCGGGTGTGCTCTGTGCTTGGCACAGCCGAATGTGCTTCTGTCAGATCACTCCCCTTTGCTATTTTTTAAATTTTGGTACTGGGGTTCAAACCCAGGACAACTGAGCTACAGTCTCAGCCTTTTATTTATTTTGAGGCAGAGTCTTGCCAAGATGCCCAGGCTGGCCTTGAACTCATGATACTCGTGCCTCAGCTCCTCAAGTTGCTGACATTACAGTTGTATGCCACCATATCCAACTGAAATTACTTCTTATGCAACCCCAGAAGAGTGGTGCCACTACTGTCCCACGTTGTAAGGAGGAAATAGAGGCCCAGGAAAATTAAGTCATGTGCCCATGAAACAGCCAGAAAGTAACAAGCAGGGCCCACTTGATACTTACACAGGATATGACCTCGAACCCAGGCTCAGGCTCATCATCAGGTGGTGGAGGAAGGTCAGGGGAGGAGGTCCCCTCAGGGTGTGGCTGCAGTGCTCCTCGGAAAAAGTTGGTCACTCGGGAGAAGCTGCTGAAGGTGGTGGAGTAGGGGTCCTGGAGGAAGCGCTGGGCACAGAGACAAAGATTATCACAGGTTCCATTGGGTCCTGCCCCACTCCCACCCTGCTGGCCTGGTAGAGAGGACACTCACAGACACCACGTTGGAGCTGTCCTGGTCAAAGAGCTGCAGGTGGTGAAAGGAGTTGGAGAGGGCGGAAGAGTCGTGAGGGAAGACAAGGTAGAGGCGGGAGTCCTGTGGTGAGCTGGCAGGCGGGAGGGGATGCACCGGTGATGCGCGGTGGAGACCCAGTGTCCTGGGCTGTCCAGGCACACATCTGTTCATTTCAGCATCCCAGCAGCTCTTGAGGAATCCCTCATCTCAGGTATGTTATTGCAGGGAGAGGTCAGGGACTAGAGCTGGGCAATAAGGGTCTGCACCTCCCTGGCCAGGGTGACTCGACTCAGAGATGAGCCTGAGAGGCAGCTGTGGGATTCTGTTGGAATGTGATGGGAAGATGTTTCCATGCAGCCTGTTGCTAAGTCTGGGCTGCTAGGGGCCTCAGAGAATGACAGAAGCTCAAAGGGAAAAGAAGCAATCTCTAGCATTGTGGGTCCCAGGGCCTGACTGAAATCCATACTACTCTTGGGCTTCTCAGTTTTGTTATGCCAGGCAATTCCTTTTCTCTTCCTTTGAGTCAGTTTGAATTGTGTCTTCTTTGCAATCTGAAGGGGTCAAGATGCAGCTGCAGAGGGCCAGGGCCTAGTCAGAGCCTAGAGCTGAGAGAAGGCTCACCTGGCCAACAGCAGGTAGCGGCTGAGGACACGCAGCAGGGCTCGGGTGCCCCCACGGTGGAAGTGCAGAGCAGGCAGCGAGCCTCCAGCCTGAGTCACCAGGACCAGGTAGGCCCAGCTGAGGCCTGGCTTGGACCGGCGTATGGACTTGAGCTCCCCCAGGCTCACCGAGAAGGCCCAGGAGCCCCGGGTGGAGCTTGGCTCTGCACCTAGGAGGACAGCACTGTGTTGGAAGCAGCGTGGAAGTACAGAGGCAGCCAGGTCAGCACAGTTGTCTCCTGAGGTCCCACCAAAAGTGGTTCCCATGTCCCAATCTTTTACAACTGAGCCACCTTATATTTCTTAGAGAATAAAACAATAAAATGGGAAAGAAGCCTGGTAGACATGTGCCTGTTCCAGAACCTTCTCAAGCTCCTTACAACCTTCAGGGTGAAGACTATATTCCTTAATCTGCTACTTGAGGTCCTTCAGGTCTGTCCCAAATCAGATTCCTTTCTGTCTCACCTCCAACCTCCTTTTCAGTTCAGACCCCACACTCAACCACAACACTCCCTGCACTCCTTCTTCTGGCCTTGCTGGGAAAGAAAATTCCTGAGTGTCCCTCAGAGAGGTGGGACGTGACCAACCCTGATAACCCAGTTATCAGCCCTGCTGTAGCTGATAACTGGCTGCATCTGTCACACCCACCAGCCTAGAAACCTTCACGGGTAGGACCCAAGGGGGTGCCCGAAGCCAATCCACTCCACTCTCCTAAGACAGGAAGGTGGTGCCAGGTGGCCATTCCAACTAAGCAACAAAATGTTTGCCACTAAGGGCAAGATGTGTTCCACCTGCCTCCCAGGGACACCAGTTCAGCCTACCTTCTGTGGGTTCTGAGTGATGTGGCCGTGGCCGCACTGTGCTGATGACAGCCCAGTCAGGTTCATAGCCTGGGTCAAAGGTAGGTTCCTCCTCAGAGGTGCAGGAGTCACCCCCACTGGAGTCCTTGGGGGAGGAAAGGAGGATAATGAGGTGCTACGGATTCAGAATTTCCAGATCTGAGCCTAGAGTCTCTGTTAGAAGGCAGTCCGTTTGAACAGGGAGTAAGGCACAACAGCGGCACAGCACTCGAGCAAGGTCACCCAGCATAGCCGGACTTGAACCCAGGTCTTCCAGTGTGTAGGGATGAATGCTACTGAGCAAGTAGCTTTGCAGTGAGACAGTGATACAGCGAGACTGCAGTGCTTAAAGAAAGTTGCTAGCACTTAACAGGGAACTGCACTACAAAACCACCATTAGATGCCAATCACAAGCCTGGGGTATGGCTCAGTGGCAGAGCATTGGCCTAGCATGCATGAGGCCCTGGGTTCCATCTCAACACCACAAAAGAAAAAAAGAGAAAGAAAGAAAGAAGATACCACTTCATACCCACCAGAATTGCTGAATTAAACAGACGATAACAAGCGCTGGCAAGGATGCAAAGAAACAAACCTGCCTACACTGCTCGTGGGAATGTAAAATGGTGCCACTGCTCTGGAAAGCAGTCTGGCAGTTCCTCAAAAGATTAAAAAATAGAGTTACCATGATGAGCCAGCAATCCATTCCTAGGTATGGGCCCCAGAGAAAGGAAAATCTATGTCCACACAAAAACTCAGACATGGTCACAGCATATAATTCATAATGGCCAAAAGATGGAACTACCCAAACATCCATCAAACTGATAAAGAAGCAAAATGCTGCATATCCAGGTGACATGAAGGCCAGATACTATTCAGCCTCATGAAGGAAAAGGGCCACACTACAACATGGATGGTCCTTGCAAGTATGAGTAAAAGGATTGCATGATTCCATTTACAGGAAACATCTCAAATAGGCAAAGTCAAAGAAAGAAAATAGATCTGTGGGAGGCCACCTGCCCATGAGCTAAGCATCCCCTCTCAACCTTGAGTAAAGGGGATGTTGATCTGGCATTGCACACCACGCGCTGTGCAAAGCAAGTGGCCTTTACCTTCCACTGGGCAAAGAAGTTTGCTTCAGCTCTGGACTTGGGCATTACCCAATGGGATTGAACAACCCCCCATTTGAAACCTTATCCCCTGCCTTATTTGATGAAGAACATTATATTGAACCTCCTTTCTGTGTCCCCCCCCCATAAAAATAAAGAGATTCCAGGTGCACACTCTTTTCCAGTGCTCTCTCCAGTGTGGAAGCTGACTTTTAAGGTCACAGAACAGTCCCGCTCTTGATATGAAAATTACTTCTGTGTCCTGTGCTTTTTCGCCATTTTCTTAGCTTAATGTTGTAGCCAGCTCATCTCGTCAGCACGGGTCATTGGGGAGACAGATCCACAATTACAAACGGCTATGCACAGACAACAGGGAGTGACCACCAAGAGGCATACTGTTTCTTTGGGGAATGACAAAATGTTTTCAACTTAGTGATGATGGTGAATACATTGGACTACGTGCTTTTTTTTTTTTTTTTTTTAATTTGTTCTAATTAGTTAGAACTACATGCTTTAAATTTTTTACTTTATGGGCTGGGGAACAGCGCTTGCCTAGCATGTGTGAGGCACTGGGGTTTGAGCCTCAGCACCATATAAAAATAAATAAATGAATTTCTTACTGTATATTAAAGTGTTATGGGGCTGGGGTTGTGGCTCGAGGTAGATCGCTTGCCTGGCATGTGTGAGGCACTGGGTTCGATCCTCAGGACCATGTAAAGCAAAAATAAAGACATTGTGTCCACCTATATGTAAAAAATAAGTATTTAAAAAAAAGTGTTATGGTGAATTATATCTCAACAGTGAAAAAAAATTGTTTACTCACAGATTGTTATGAAACTAACAAAATCCCCACTATGGGGGCTGGTACACAATAAGAGCCATAGATGGTGGTTGCTCTTAATGGTGCCAGCTCAGGGGCTGCTGCACAGATTCTGTGAAATGGTGCAGACAAGGGCTGTGCTGAGGGCTAAGTAGAGTGAAAGCCAGTAGTGCTGGTGATAACCCGTGAAAGACAGGAAAGGGACAAAGTATGTAAGAACTGAGGGGAGGGGAGAAGTGGACAAGAAGCCTCAGTGAGCTGTTCTCTACCATGATGGCAGACTACACCCAAGAAATGTCATACCCCTTCAAGCAACTGGAATGCACAGGCTCAGCTCTCCCATCCCACTCTGGCAAGGCTCCCCCAAGGAGCAAAGGGTACAGGAGCAGGTGTCCTCACAGCCATGAATCTTATGGTCCCCATCCTCTTCCCTTGAATGGGCATTTTCAGCCCATTCACAAAGAGGAACAGTGGAGCAGAAAGTTCCTAGATCTCAGCCAGGCTCACACATGCCCCCACAGGTGTCTAGGATGGTACCCAGGTCCCTCAATGCCTCTGCTACTCAGACCTAGAAAAGAGTAAGAAGCGGGAACCCTACCTTCTTGGAAAAGAGGATTTGGGTGGAATCTCCAGCCTCCTCTACAGGAGCCCAGTGCAGAAGGACGTCATTGTCCTGGGGTAAATGAAGAGGAATTAGTGGGCTCTCCAAACCACCTCAAAGCTTTCAGTGCAGTTTCCCAAATAATGCAGTCACCACCCTCACTCAGCCTTCCACACCCTACCACCCCTGCCTTCTGAAGGCCCTGCTTTCTTCCAGCCCACCTTCTCCACGACACGGATGACGCCAGCGATGAGCGAGTCTGGGTCCTGATGCTTTTTGGCGCTGGTGTGCAGGTACACACCTCCCTTCTCAAACACCACCTGCGGGCCACAACCAGGGCGGGCTCGTGAAGGGGCGGCACGGAAGGGAGCCAATGGGAGCGGGCCTGGGCGGAGCTAGTCCCAGGGGCGGGGCCTAGGGCTTTGCGGAGGGGTTAGGGAGGGTGTGACCAAACCTGAAGACCAGACCCGCGTTCCGGCGTGGGTGCGCATTCCAAAGAGGGCGGGGCTAAAAGGCAGGGTGTCCCTCCGGACAGCCAAGCGAAGGGTGACAGCGCGTTTACCAGGGAATGGTGTTTGCTAAGGCTTTGCCTGGTTCCCATAACCCATGCACAGCCAGTAGACTACCGAAAGGGGGAGGTTTGTATAGACAGAAGCGAAGGAATGGGTTCTGAGTACTTACCCTGTAGCCGGATCCCTCCATAGTTGCCACAGAGGCCCCACTGCCCCAGCTTCCTTCTTTTCCGGGTCAGTGTGGTGTCACATCCGGAAAGGACACGCCCCCTCAAGCGCCCTTACCATTCTAAAGCAGGAGTGGGTGAAACCACTTTTCAGAATGGGGTAGTTGAACTTGAACTGCAAGGGTTCGAGTCACAAGGCATAGACGCTGAAGGTGGAGCTGTCAGAGGGTGCGCAGGCGCAGCGTCTCAGCTCTCGCCACGGAGTAAACAAGTGGGAGGATCCAAGAGCTCCGCCCCCCCAGCTCGAGTTCGCCCCAAAAAGTCCACTTATTTTTCCATGCTGTATACTGGCATCGAAGTCAAAGAGGTGCCATTTTGCTCAAGGGCACGGCCCTAGCAGGTCGGCCGAGGCCATGTTAATGCGGGGCAGTCTCATCTCTCCGCGGGGCACGAAAGCGAGGTGTTGGAAAAGAGGAACAGATAAAGGTGAGAGGAGATGTACACAAGACGTTCGGAGGGGCTCGGGATTACGGGATGCAGCCGTAAATGCCCCCAGAAACGAAGCTGTCCCAGACTAATTCCTGAGTCACCGTGGAAAGTGGGCTGAGCCGCCATCTTGAAGCTGGGCAAACCGAAGCAAGAAATGCTGCCATATTGGATATTTGCCAGTCTTGGTGCTGCTGGGGGGGTAGGTTGGTGGGAGGGAGTGTCCATACACATTGGGAGAAAATGAAGCCAGACTGGATGCCATGTCGCTGACGGGCTCTGATTTCCTCCATTTTTTGTGTCTGCGGAAAAACTTGATTACGGGTGAGGGATGTCAGGTCACTTGCCTGAGTTTATTACAATCCTGTGTGAGGATCTGCCGTCAGCCATACTTCTTGGGGGCAAATCGAAGTGGCCTAGGCTTGCGCGGAAACCTTTCTTTCACCATCTCATTTATGGGCACTCTGCTGTTACTATTGCCCCCATTGGTCTAGATGAAGCATCTATTGTTGCCATTTTGGTCTCAGGAGACCCGAATAAGGGAGGAGGAGTGTGCGGAGTGGAGGAGGGGCAACTACACGGAAGTGACGCAGCGCCGCCATGCCTTTTGAGGGCGGCGACGGCGCCGGGCCGGCCATGCTGGCTACGGGCACGTGAGTGGAGGCGGCGTTGTGAACCGCGGTGTGGGGAGGATTTGGCGTTCCGGAGGCAGAGGGGGCGCTGGGAGGGCTATCGGTTCACGGAAGGGGTACGGCCTGCATCATTCAGCGGGCAGAGATCGTCCAGCGACCTTTGGCTGAATGCTGGAAGAGAGTCTCCCATGGGAACCGTCATGTCTGACCTCAGGAAAATCCTAGACAACCTTATTTTCCGGTGTCCCTACCCACAGGATCCTCACCTTGACTCGTGGGCCATGCCACGGGACCTAGGTGTCGCTCGGGGGTGTTCGCGGCGCCCCTCACCCGTCCAAAGGCGGGACTTCCGGTCCTGGCCCCACCTGGGCGGGATTTCCTGTTTTTTCTTGTAGAAGTGGGTCCTCCCTGGACCCCGGGCGTGGTGGGAATGGGTCTGAGCGGCGGAGCTGGTCCCCGACGTTCACCCTGCCCCGGCACCAGCGTGCATGCTCGCGTTCCTCACCCCTCCGGGCGAGGGTCGCTTCCAGCTTGACAGGTGGGGGGCTTCGCTAGCATCCCTCATGCTTTGGGGGCTTGCCCTTTTCTCACCGCTTCCTGGAGTCAGTTTCCTCACTCCCCCTCCCCTCCTCCTCACCTTTCTTCCCTCCACATCCCATATGAAGGGGCCAGTCGCCTTGCCGCCGCCCCCCGCCCTCCCGTAGGGGACATGTCCCACCCCCAATCTTAAACTCCACGGGGGTGAGGCTCCTGAGAGGCGACTGGACCCGCTCCCAGAGGAGGGGGCGGGAGGCTCCTAGCTCTTTGCTGCCCTGTTGGGGAGCAGTCCAGAGAGCCCTCATGCCTTGGCAGAGAGGTTGTGTAAGTCCCTGGTCCTTTTTGCCCCTGTCTCCTGTCTGAGGTGCAGGGACCTTCACAACCCGCTTTGCCTCCGTTTTCACACTGGTCAGCTCTGTGGCCACCCCAAGTTCTAGTGCAAAGAGGTAGTTGGATCCTAATGTCCTCTTCTATTTTCTGCATGTACACATAGGGGGCCCAGGAAAGTGAGAGCCCAGGCCATGTCTGTCACTGTCAGGACCTGCCTGTGATTTTAGACCAGTCTGTACCTGCTCTGAGCCTGAGTTTCCTTCATTAGATGGAAAGAACTTGAGAGTGTACAAGACACTGGACACCTCCCAGTGCTGCAGGACCTGGGGATCAGACAGACAGCGGTTTTAGCCCCTCTTCTGCCTTGTCAAGCTGTGTGCTTTCTGGCTAGTTTCTTAAGCTCACTGAGCCTAATTTTCCCCATCTGGATAAGAAGATCATGAATCTTCCCACCTGAGGCAGGCAGGATGGTCGGCAGGATTAAGAACTCTCTAGATCTTGTCCTAGTCCTGGCCTCAGCCCTCCTATTTCTGGCTGTGTGACCCTGGACAAGGTACTGAATTTCCCTGAGCCTGAGTTTGCAACTGTAAAGTGGGGTGATACTCTCCCTTCCCCTTAAGTGGGGAGTGTGATGAAGTTGATTCCACCCTCAGGCCCTGCCTGGAATATGGAATGTGTTGCGTGGACCTCCCTCCCAGCAGAGTTGTGTACTCCCTGAACCCTGTTGTGGGTTATCAGCCCCCACCTTAGTGAGCTGAGAGGAGGTGAGGTGAGGACATCGAGTTCCTGTACCCATTTCTGTGGTCACAAATCAAAAAGGGCCTGAAAGTTGAATTCCGATTCCTTGCTTCCTTTCACCCTGCCTCTGGTGGACTTGAATCCCTCCAGTGACAGGGTACTTAATTATGTCTCCAAGGAAGCTCCTCAGCTCCCCAGCAGCTCTGGCTCACTGCTTTGGTTAACGGGGAAGAAGGAGGGAAGAGTGGACCAGGGTCACATAGCTAGCTGGCTGGAATCAGGGCAGGAAGCCAGTCCCCTGCCTCTGGCCTTCCCACCGATGTTGCCCAGAGCTGACTTGTCCTAGAGACAGATTCCTGCTTAGGGGAGCTTGCAGTCTGATAAGAGAGGCAGTCAGTGGTACAGCTGTCACTAGCTGAGGTGACTTGACTAGGATGGAGGGAGCCTAAGCATTGTGGGGGCTGAGGAGGATGTCGTCCACTTGGGAACCAAGGAAGACTTACAGACAAGGTGGCAAGACAGCATCTCATAGGAAGCGCAAAGCTTTCAGTGGGTGGATTTCTAGGCAGAGAACAGCTCACATGGCGTTTTTTTTTTTTTTTTTCCCCTTTATTCAATCCTTTCCTGAGGGGATTGTGCTGTAACAGGAGGTTGCTCAGATGCAGGAGCCCCAAGGAGGGGAATTGGCTTAATCAGGGGTGAGGGAAGTTTCATTCACACAGGATGAGTGACTGGTTGGCCTTGAATGGAGGTCCAGTCTTCCAGGTGTGGGGACCACCTTGTCCTGGGAATTCCGCAAGTGGTAGGGTCAGCTCTTGGTGGAGATGACCCTCTGGGCCTCATGTTATGTGACTGGAGGCTGGGGTGATGGTGCAGCTGGTTCAACAGAAATGCAGTGCCAGCCTGCCAGTTTCCTAGAAGCCACTGGAAAAAGAAAACAGATGAAATTTATTTCTGCCATCTGTTTTATTTGGCCAGTATGTGTAACTGCCATCCTTTCAACATGGGGTCCAGAGTGAGTGACGGCTACCGAGCAGTTTTGCCTTCTGCTTCTTCATACTGAATCTTCAAAACCCGGCATGGCTGTGACGCTCATAGCACCTCTCTGCTTGTAGCTGCCACATTCCAAGGACTGCTGACTCGCATGTGGGACAGGGCAGAGCCAAAAGGAGACCTGGGGCTGGGAAAGGACGGTGCAGATATTTGGGGCAGGAGGGAGGTGGGTGTGAGTGAGGGGTGGTGTGAGGGGCCCGGGGAAGTAGCAGGTTTGCAGAAAGCACCAAGCTTAGCCGGGCAAAGTGGATGTGAGGGACGTGAGTGGCATCCAGGGGGCAGGTGGACAAGGCTGGGTGGGAACAGTATGGGCACCTGAGCCTCATCCCCCTTTGTCCTGCTTTGGCCCACAGGGCGCTGATGGCGTCAGGGCGGCCGGAGGAGCTGTGGGAGGCTGTGGTGGGGGCCGCCGAGCGCTTCCGGGCCCGGACAGGCACAGAGCTGGTGCTGCTGACGGCTGCGCCACCACCACGCCCAGGGCCCTGTGCCTATGCAGCCCATGGCCGTGGGGCCCTG
>NW_026000205.1:1060376-1062931 GCF_001458135.2 Marmota marmota marmota
CTGGCTGAGGCTGCCCGCCGCTGCCTCCATGACATTGCCCAAGCTCATAGGGCAGCTGCTGCCGCCCGGCCCCCCGGGCCCCCACCAGAACCACAGCCGCCCAGCCCTGCCCCAAGCCCACCCCAGCCTGCCCTGGCCAGGGAGGATGAGGAGGACGAGGAGGATGAACCAACAGAGACAGAGACCTCCGGGGAGCGGCTGGGTGGCAGCGATAACGGAGGTAAGGTGCCAGGCAGGGGCTGGGGATCTGGTCCTGGCTAGCTGCCTGCTGTGACTTTCCAGGGGGGCCGAGGCCCTTGGGACTGTGTCTCATGAAACGTCACCCAGCAGCCACCCCAGTCAGGGAGCAGCCAGCTTGCAGGGGTTCCTCCCAGAGGCTGCACTCAACACTGAGGTTCTGAGGAGTGAGAGAGAGTGCAGGGGAATCAATTAATAGGAATTACTCTCTGTTGTCACCAATGCCTGGCCTCGGCCTCCTCCCGTTGCTGGACAACACCTGCCGAGAAGGAAGGTACAGACAGGAGCCAGGTGTGCAGAGTTGAAATCCTGGTGATGTCACTTACTTGCTGTGGGACCTCCAGCCAGCGACACAATCTGTCAGAGCCTCTCCTTTTGTCAAGCAGGTGTCACAATTGTGCCATTTTCTCTAAGCCTATGTTCTGAGTCACATTGATTGTCCAAAACAGATCTTAGAGGCTCCTTGTTAGCCAGGGTATTTTTTGCATCTGAGGGTGTGACAGGTTGACAGATGAATTCTCCTCATGACCGGACAGATAACGAGCACCGTGTATTTGAGGCTGAGAGACTAATAATTGCAGGAGACCCCAGAAAGCAGTGACAGTGGCTGGAGTTGGGGCACTTGTAGCAGGATAGCAACCTGACTGGCCAGGGCCTTTTGACACCATCCTCAGGGCTCTTTGTGATGGACGAGGATGCCACCCTCCAGGACTTGCCCCCCTTCTGCGAGTCAGACCCTGAGAGCACAGATGGTGAGTGTCCCCCGCTGTCCCCACACCCAGGAACCAGGAATGCTAACAGGGACAGAGGCTGAAGTACCCCTTTCTCACAGATGGCAGCCTGAGCGAGGAGACCCCAGCTGGCCCCCCAGCCTACTCCATGCCCCCAGCCTCGGCGCTGCCCACACAGCAGTATGCCCGGTCTCTGCCCGTGTCGGTGCCTGTCTGGGCCTTCAAGGAGAAGAGGACAGAGGCCCGGTCATCAGATGAGGAGAACGGGCCGGTGAGGGGCAGGTGGGGCTGGGGAGGAGGGAGGCTAGACAGGCTCAGAGCCACCTGCTGCAGGAAGCCCTCAGATCTGCTGCCCTTCTCACCTGTGAGCTCCCTGAAGCCCACTCAGCCGTGAGAGGCAGGTTTCCAGCCACAGTCCTGTAGCCATGCTGTTCGGAAGGCCTCCTCTGCTCTCCTGGGGTAGCTCCAGCTACCAAACACTGGGACTCCTTGAAGCCAGGAGGAAAGTGAGGCACTGAGGACGCATGGCCTCCCAGAGGTCTGAGACTGGAACCCAGCTTCCTTTAGAAGAGCAGTGGGCTGCAAGGGAGAAGGCCTGGCATTGTTCCCCTCAAGACTCAGTGTCTATTTACTTAGAGATGAGTGATCTGACGCTGGGCAGAAAAATGGACGTGGGGTCTGTCGCCCATTTTTCTGCCCCCAGGTTGTAGAAGGGCCCAGTGAGGCATCAGGTGCAGTGCTGCTGTCCATGTTGGCAGCTTATGGTCACACAGTTAACCGATTGAACCTTCAAGGCCTCCTAGTGCTGGACCCTGGGCTGTCCTCCTCATGGGCTCCTGACCAACTAGTGCCTGTGGCCTCTCCCAGCCTACTGGAGGGCTTTGATGGAGGAGCACTGGGTGGATATGAGGGTCCTTTCTGTGCAGACCACCTGGTAGTTCACCTTCCTTGCTCCATCTCTGAAATGACTATCCAATTTCAGCCCTCCCCAGGCCCTGTTATACCCATCTTTCAGAAGGGGAGACTGAGGCCTAGGAAGGCAAAATCTCTTATGTACAGCTAGCTAGTCCGCAGCAGAGAACTGATTGGAATGTGACTGTATCTTTAGCCCAAATGGTGCCTGAGACCCCTCCCCGCGGTGGAACAGGCAGCTGTGGTGGCACACAGGTCAAGATGGGGAGGGGGAGAGGCCAACAAAGCTGCCAGAGGAAGTGTGAGTTGGGTAGAAGAATGGAGCAAGAGGGCATGGCTGGCGGTGGGCATCGCAGGGCACAATCGGGAGGGTCGGGACCAGCTGGGAGCGGGCCTGTTGCCCAGGGTGCAGGGGCTGAATGCTGGAGCTCTGGGTGTGTGCCGCGGGCCGAGGGTGCTGACCCGCCCCGCCCCGCCCACGTCTCTGCAGCCCTCCTCGCCGGACCTCGACCGCATCGCGGCGAGCATGCGCGCGTTGGTTCTGCGGGAGGCTGAGGACACCCAGGTCTTCGGGGATTTGCCACGACCTCGGCTCAACACCAGCGACTTCCAAAAGCTGAAGCGGAAATACTGAGGCCCACGAAGCTTCTCGGGCCGCGTCCGCCCCGCCCACAC
>NW_026000205.1:1062981-1066266 GCF_001458135.2 Marmota marmota marmota
GGAGCCGGGACAGTCCCCACGAATCCGCGGTCCCAGGACTGACCCGCCCTGCACTTCCCGCCGCCCTTCCAGCCCTCGATCTCCCGCCCAGGAGCGCGATCTGGCCACTCTTCGCGTGGTGTCTGTCGCCCATTTTTCTGCCCAGCGTCAGATTCTTTGATTGCTTCCGCCCGCCGTCGGGGCCAGGCCGGTCCTAAACCTCCCGGGGTCAGCTCTGCCTAAGCGAAGGTGGTTTCGCTCTCGCGGCCTTGACGGTCCCTGAAGGAGCACTGCCAAGCCCAGGAGTGGGTGGTGGCACCGACTCGAGCCTGGTGACTGGGCAGCTCTGTGATTGGCTTGAGTCTGCTCGCGGGCTCCGTCAGTCTCCCTAGGCCCGCCCACCCTTCCAGAATTGTCCCACCTCACTGGCTCGGCGGGGACAGCGGCCAAGCCTCCGGCGCCCAGAACTGCGGCTTCCAGTTTATGGCTTTACACTACCGGGTTGGGGTCGTTTTTTGCCCCTAGTCCTGACAGTTGTGACCCTGGCCACCTCAGGGATGGCCCAATCCCGTGTCTGCCTCTGACACCCACCTCATTGATTCCATCCCACAAACACCTGCCAATCCAAGCCCGTCCTTGCATCCAGGACGGAACCAGCTCCCGCTCCTCTTCCCCCACCCCCACAGGTGCCTTAAAGGGCCCTCGTCCGCCAGAGGTGGAGGGCAGGGGGCTCACTCTCCGGCCCTGGTGTGGGGGAGAGAGTGGGGGGGGGGTCGGAAATTGGGAGGGGCGCTCTGAGATTAAAGAGTTTTACCTCTACAAGTGTGTGTTAGGTGTTCTACATTTTCCGAAGACGGAGAGCAGCAGTTAATTGATTCTCAGTGCAAAGCTGAATGTTGGAATTATCGTTTTTTGTTTTTGTTTTTTTTTGAGAGTAAGAGAATTTTTTAATATTTATTTTTTTAGTTAGCGGCGGGCACAACATCTTTGTTTTTTTGTATGTGGTGCTGAGATCGAAACCGGGCCGCACGCATGCCAGGCGAGCGCGCTACCTCTTGAGCCACATCCCCAGCCCCTCGTCTCGGTTTTCATTTAAATTCACGGGGTCGTGGAGACCACTTCAGTCCTATGTGACTATGGAACTCCAACCTGAAGCGGAATGAGTGATGGAATCGTAATGGCCCTTAATTAATCGGTCTCTGGAGAGCATGCTAAGGTTCCCAAACAAAGCCAGGAACCTTCAGGCGGGCGTTTCCCACAAGAATGCTGGGGGCGATTAGACAGCAGGTGGAACCTGGTTCGAAGATAGGACTAGGTTCAGCAGGCTTGATGGAGCACACGTCGTAACCCCAGCGACTCAGGAGGTTAGCAAGCTCAAGGCCAACCTGAGCAATTCAGCCAGACTCTGCCTCAAAATAAAAAAGGGCTGGGGGGAGGGTGGCTCGGTGACAGACCACCTCTGGATTCAATCCCCAATACCAGAAGCAAAAAAAACAGGGAAAGGTAAAAAATGGAATCTTCATCCCCTACCGTCAGACTACCACCTGAGAAGTGTTAACAATGGAAAAAGACAAAACAGCCTTACTGTCGCTCACTTATATACATCAACTCTTTATCTTCCTATTAAACCCACAACTGGGAACGATTATCTCCACTTTATAGTTGCGGATTTAACTGCAGCATCGGGGGTAAAACAAAAGTAGGATAGATGACTAAGGGGCCTGAATTTCTTTTACTGACGATGGTCGTCAAATCGGAAAGCTTCCTCCTGTTGCAATTTTCTCCAGCAAAGAAGATTAAAATAAGAGGATAACGTGTAAAGGGAAAAAAATCTATGGATGGAGGATCCACTCCGCCTAACGGCCTGAGGCGCGCGATGCCGCAAGAGGGAAGAAGGGCAGTGCGGCAGAAGGACCCTAAGCACTGGAGGGGGCGGGGCTAGGACAGTCATTTCCGTTCGCCGGAAGCCGCCCTCTGGGTAGCCGACAGAACCTCTCGCAGAGCCTTCCTGGTCGGAGCGGCGAGCACGCGTGAGAGTTGGGGGTCTACGCGCGACGCTCTCGGCCTTTGCCGGGAGAGGTGGGAACTTCACTCACCGGGGATTGGGGCCGGCGTTGTCGCCTGGGAAGCGACAGCGAGGGGGTGGGATTTCCGGAGCCGGTAACCGAGGCAGGGGAACCTTGGTGCCGGAAGGTGGAGGCGGGGCTTCCTGTAGTTCACTAGGTCGACCTGTCGCTCAGACCCCCGAACCTACTTTCCCCTAGGCCGGCAGCAGGATGGCTGAGGAGGAGGTCCAGGGCCGCCTGTGGCTGGAGAGCCCCGCTGGGGGAGCTCCTCCCATCTTCCTGCCTTCGAACCGGCAGGCTCTGGTCCTGGGCCGGGGTCCCCTCACCCGTGTTACGGACCGGAAGTGCTCCAGAAACCAAGGTGGGGACGGGCTTGAGCGGGAAGGGGTGTGGCCTGCTCTAGAGGCGGGAATGAGATCCTAAAGAATGATGCACCGAGGGACGCTCGGCTACTAGGCACAATTGCGTGGTGCGTCCAGCCCAGGGGTCGATTGGTGCCTTCTGGGGAGCGCAGAAGGAGAGGTTGTACCTGACCTTGGGGAAGAGGGTGTGGTGCCAACCCCGGGAGAATTGTCAGTGGGCACAGGAGGCTGCTCTCGGGCCATTTGAAGGTTTAAAACTGGCCACCACCTTTGTGAAGAGAGGTGATCCTACAGAGAAAAGTAAAAGCCGGGTGGACGTGGACGGTAACAGGGCAAGCCCAGGGCCTGCGTCAAGCCTCACTTATTATTATTTATATGAAAGTATCTGCCCTGTTCATAGGCAAGGACCATGCCACGCGCAGTCCTAGGGACTCTCGCAGTGGGATCCAATCCCATTGAGAAATGAACTGTCTCTTACTCTCTCCGGAATGGATGCTGTAGCTCCATTCTGTGGCCTGAAACTGGCCACCGCTCCCCAGTATGAGGGGGCCCTTCACACAAGGATGTGATCCTGACCCCACCCCCTCATCCCCTAGTGGAGCTGGTTGCAGACCCTGAGACCCGGAAAGTGGCTGTGAAACAGGTACCAGTGCTTCAGCAAGGGGCAGCAGTGTCTGGGGGTAGGGTCTGGAGGGGAATTGCAAACTGGCAGGGGATAGACCCATTAGAAAACTGGCCAGAAGAAGGGGGTGTGCTGGTGAAAAAGAGTTGTCGGCTTTATTTGGGTATCCATCTGTCCCCTTTCAACTGGGCAAGACTGGAAGCCTGTAAGGGTCTGATTGGTAGGTGGACTAAATCACCCTGTGGTATTGGGGATT
>NW_026000205.1:1066836-1113113 GCF_001458135.2 Marmota marmota marmota
GTGCTGCCCGCTGCCCTGCCTTGCCGCCCCATCTGGAGGACAAGGAGACCAAGGCCAGGAGCAACAAGTGGACCAGAACCCACAGGCTTCTGCGGAATGACCCAGCAGTTGAAACCAGGGTTGGAGGGCTCTCTGGGGGTGGGGGACACACTATATTTGGTCAATGGCCTCCACCCACTGACCCTGCGCTGGAAAGAGACCCATACATCAGGATCCCAGCCAGATACTCCGCCTGGCACCTCTCCAGTAGCTTCAGATGAAGAGCAGGAGAAGGATGCTAAGCAGCAGAAAAAGCGCTTAAGGAAGTCATCCCCTGGCTGGGAGAGCTTGGAGAAGCTGCTAGTGTTCACAGCACCTGGGGTGAAGCCTCGGGGCAAGGTGAGGCTGCTGGAGGTTCTGCCCTAGGCTGGGCATTCAGTCTGAACTTCAAATGTGATCCTAGGCAAGGCTGTCAGCCTCTTAGCCTTGGGGGAAGTGTGGGTTGGTCCCTGCTGCCCCTTGGTAGCCACCCAGGAATCAGCAGGATGACCAGGAACAGGTCAGCAGGGGCTCTTCAGACTGCACTTAGATGTGGTCAAGGCCATGCTGAGTCTACATCTCACCTCTGAAATGATGACTTCCCAAAAAGTATGTGGCCTTGGTCCCTGACAGGCAGTGGGCACCCCAAAAAAGCTTTGCTCTGGTTTTATTTCCCCTGTAGTTATTAATCTCCAAGGTGTAAAAGCCCAGGGGAGGAGATCGGGTAAGAAACTAATCCTCATTTTAATACTAGAAATGCAGAGGTGGGGTGGACACAGGAGTGACAGGACAGTAGGATTTCAGGTGATGTGTCTGTGCCTCATCCCTGTTGGGTCATATCTACAGAAAACCATCTCCCTGCATCAAAGTGTTATTGTGACTCATCCTGTGAGTGAAGAGACGGGTGTCTCAATGCTGCCCCTCCTCTGTTCTTGGTGACACCAGGTAGCTGCCTTTGATTTGGATGGGACCCTCATCACCACCCGCTCTGGGAAGGTGTTTCCCACTGGCCCCAGTGACTGGAGGTGAGGAGGGGCAAGGGAAGGGAGTGAGTGGAGCTGGTTGACCCCTCCAGGCCCCAGGTCACTTGTCCACTTCCGACCCATTCTAGGGTCTTGTACCTAGAGATTCCACGCAAGCTGAAGGAGTTGGAAGCAGAAGGCTACAAGGTCTGTGCCTATGTGAGCAAGCGCGACAGGGTCTCTGATGAGGAGGCCCTGGTGACATTGTCTGCTCCCTAGCTGGTGATCTTCACCAACCAGATGGGCATTGGACGAGGGAAACTGCCAGCAGAGGAGTTCAAGGCCAAGGTGGAGGCTGTGGTAGAGAAGCTGGGGGTTCCCTTTCAGGTATGACTAGAATGGAGGCTAGGGCCAGGGTAGGGTAACAAAGACCCTTGGGTGGGAGACAAACCCAGAGAGAGTCCCTGGGATGTATGGGACAGAGGCCTCTGCTGGGGTTAAGCCATGAGCAGTTGTCATGAGCTGTATATCCCAGAGCATGGGCAGCTCTCTGGGGCTTGGTACCCAGCTCTTTGGGGCTTGGAAGAGCTGAGGATGGTGTGTGACCCCTGCCCCACTTCAGGTGCTGGTGGCTACACATGCAGGCCTGTATCGGAAGCCGGTGACTGGCATGTGGGACCATCTGCAGGAGCAGGTGAGCTGTACCTCCTCTTCCCCTTGCTCTAGCCCCTGTTTCTTAGGGCTTGTTCTTTCTCTCCTCCCTTAGTCCTTGTCATGTGGTTTAGCTGTCAGGTCCTAGGTGCTGGTATATGAGGTCAGTACCATTAAGCTGAAGTCAGAGGTTGCATCAGGAGCAGAGACAGGAGGGTAAGATTGAGTCAGCCTGGGCAACTTAGGGAGACCCTGTCTCAAACTATAAAATAAGCCGGGCACGGTGTCGCATGAATGAAATCCCAGCGGCTCAGGAGGCTGAGGCTGAGTTCAAAGGCAGCTGATCAAACTCACTGATCATGAGTTCAAAGCTGGCCTCAGCAAAGGTGAAGCACTAAGCAACTCAGTGAGACCCTGTCTCTAAATAAAATACAAAATAGGGCTGGGGATGTGGCTCAGCTGTAGAGCACCTGCCTAGCATGTCTGAGTCACTGGGTTCCATCCCTAGTACCACCAAAAAAAAAAAAAAAATCAGTGGTTGAGATTGTTAATTCATTCAACCAATGGTTTGTTCTGAGCTGAAAATCCTGGTAAATAATAGTGGCATGCCTGCTGTAGCAGTACTCGTAGACCGCTGATGGCAGCCAGCTATAAATGCACACATGAGTATAAAATAGGAAGTAGGCTGTGATTTTCCTACGGTAGCCAGGGGGACGTCTCTAAGAAGGTGATATTTGAGTAAAAGTCTAAGGGAGGTGAGGGAAGAAGCCACATGGATATCTGCAGAAGTGGTCCTGGCCAGAGTGACAGCTGGTGTGAAGGCCCCGAGCCTTGCGTGTTCACTAGTGCGGATGCCCACCTGGTGGACCCAGGTGAGTGAGAGGGTGGGGCCTCGCCTTGGGGCCACGGGAGCAGAGTAGGGACACGTGTGGGGTCTAAGTGGGGATGGGAGCCTGGAAGCCTATCCGCTCTGGCCTGAGTCTAGGCAGTGAAGCGTGAGAAGCGCTGCAATGGTGAGGACTTGAGAGGTTTGAGATCTGGCCTGATGCAGGGCACAGACCAAGAGGAGCTGCCCCAGGGAGCCCTTTACTGCAGAGGGACAGTTGTTAGGAGTAGGTTCTATTTGTCTCTCCAGGCCAACGAGGGCGTGCCCATCTCTATGGGGGACAGCATCTTCGTGGGAGGTAAGGGCTTGGGGCTGCTGCGGGTGGGCCAAGACCCTTCTCTCCAAACCTGCTGGCAGTGAAGGGTATCCTCGTGCGTTCCAGATGCAGCAGGCCGCCCAGCCAACTGGGCCCCTGGCCGTAAGAAGAAAGACTTTTCCTGCGCTGACCGATTGGTGAGCAGGTGACCGATTGGGGATCGGTCACCAATGGTGAGCCCCGCATCCCGCCCTCGACCTCTGCCTCACCTCTGCCTTTGCCCCAGTTTGCGCTCAACCTTGGCCTGCCCTTCGCCACCCCGGAGGAGTTCTTCCTTAAGCAGCCCACAGCAGCCTTTGTCCTCCCAGCATTTGACCCGGTGAGGCCCGAAGGGTGGAAGGCAGGGAACAAGCAGGGGAATGAGGGTCTCAACTTCTTGTTCCACCCCTCCTAGAGGACTGTCTCCTGCTCAGGGCCTCTCTGCCTCCCAGAGTCCAGCTCCCTCCTGAGCTCTGACCCAGAGGTGGTTGTCGCCGTGGGATTCCCTGGGGGTGAGATATCCTGATCCCCATCTCTGGGTGCTGTAAGTGTCCTTCTGGGTCCTGGGTATCCACTGATAGTGATTTTGTGCCTCTCAGCTGGGAAGTCCACCTTCCTCAAGAAACATCTCGTGTCAGCTGGGTACGTCCACGTGAACAGGGTAAGAGGCTGCCGCGCCCCATCCCACTGGTTCATTCCCTGGCTGCCCCAACCGGGCCTTCAGGGCTGCTGCCCAGCACCCCTGCCTCCCTCCTGCAGTTCTGATTTGTTGCCCTGCCCCCACCAGGACACCCCTTCATCTTCTATTCCCTATTGGGCAATTCCTGCTTGTGACCTGCTCTCCTCTGTCCCCAGGATACGATAGGCTCCTGGCAGCGCTGTGTGAGCACCTGTGAGGCAGCTCTGAAGCAGAGGAAACGCGTGGTGATCGACAACACAAATCCAGACATCCCGACCAGGGCCAGGTACTTGGCCCCATGGGAGGTCTCTAGTAGGGCTGGCAAGGGCCTGGTGACAGCGCTTTCCTGGCCTCAACAGGTATGTCCAGTGTGCCAGGGATGCAGGTGTTCCCTGCCGTTGTTTCCTCTTCACTGCCACATTGGAGCAGGCTCGCCACAACAACCGGGTGAGCCCCTGCCCTCCCCCTCCCTCCTGCCCTGCCCTGCCCCTCCCTCCCCCTGATGGCCTCACTCTGAACCATCCCCTAACAGTTCCGGGAGATGACTGGCTCCTCTCACACACCAGTGTCAGATGTCGTCATATTCGGCTACAGGTACCTCTAGTTAGTAGGCTGTGGGCTGGTAGGGCCTGGCCTCTCCTTACCACCTTCTCTGCCACCAGGAAACAGTTCGAAGCTCCTACGGTGGCGGAAGGCTTCTCTGCAATCCTGGAGATCCCATTCCAGCTGCAGCTAGAGCCGCAACTAGAGCGACTCTACCGGCAGTTCTCTGAGGGCTGAGTTGCCCAGCCCCATGCTCCCCTCCCTGACCTGGCAATAAATGCTATTTTTCTCCAAGCTTGGCCAGCATTTTGCTGGGAGGAAGGGTGGTCGTCTTGGAGGTGCGTCACCAGGCCTGGGCCAACCCCACGCCCCCCCCACACACACACACACACACACACACGCACGCACGCGCGCACACTTTTCTACATTTTCAGGTTAACAGAAAAGGAGGGACCTGGACTGGCTCAGGCTGGTCCTCTGCACATCTCATGTTCTACACCAAACCACTCCACCCACCTTGGGCTGTGGAAAGGTGTCACTAGGAGGTTGTCATGAGCAGGTCAAACAAGAGACTGAGATGAGACATGGGAATGTAGGACATTGAATGGGCCCCTATAAGCTAGCCAGAGCTTGGCTCAAGATGGCCCATGAGGGCACAGTGATTGCAAGCTTGCCTAATCATGTGTGAGGCCCTGCATTCAACTCCCAGTACTGCATGAGGACAAAATATCCAGGGCTCAGGTTCTATTGCATTGGACTTGAATGCAGGGGATGTGGGTCTTGGACCTGCCTATGGATCCCCCCTCCAGCTACAGGAGGCAAAAACGCCCCTGACCTATGCTTTCTTACAGGTAAGTCCAGGGGAAAGAAACCATGAGCACTACCTGCGAGGCCCTGGCACCAGGTACTGGAAACAGAGAACCAACACACGGCTTCATGCTTCTGACACAAAGGCCCCATGAGGTGAAGCCACCAAACACCCTTACCCACTTATTACAGCTGGGGAAGATCCCATGTCAGGTAACTTGGGGGCTCCACACTTAGCCCCACTTTCCTTCCCACACTGGGTGACGAGGATCTCAAAGAGCAACTCCTGATCAGTAGACACAGCTTTTCCCTTGTAACCTGCTAAGTACACATACTCCCTAGCGAACACCATCAACAGCTCAAATGCTGAGCCAGCCCTGGGGACATAAAAACACTCAGGTGAGGACTGCTGCTAGGACAGGGGTCAGTCTCCTGCCTTGTTGTCTGACCCTGCCACGGCATCACACGGAGCAGGAGAGCTGCCCAGCACTCGGGCAGTGAGCTGAGCTGACAAGTAGATTCTTAAAAGACTTTATTAGGGAAATGCAAAGGGATGGGGACTGTCCTTTGAGACCTCAGGACGCTGTCCTCCGTGTTGCTGGGCAGTTGTAGTCCCAGGGGCCCCAGCACAGAAGCATCTGACCTGGGGGGCAGGGGATATAGTGGAAAGAGCTGGACACAGCACCTCAGCAGCCCCAGGAACTGTGGGAAGTGCAATCACCATGCCTAGGCCTTGAAGCTGCTGCCCCAGACTCAATTTCCTGCTAGTGGGGCTAGTATTCCCAGGTGGCCACAGAACACTGGGGACCACAATGTTTTTTTTCTCTCTGGTCTTCCCCAGGCCAGGGACACCCTGCTTCTTCCTAACACCCCAGGCAAGTCTGAGGAGATCCATCTGCACTGAATAGGATCAGCACTCACCAGTCTCCGCAGGGGCCTCATCTGTGACTCCTGGAGGGCCCGGTCTTGTTGAGGGGCACTACCCCCCCATCTGCAGAGGAAGTCAGGGGGAGAGTCAGCAGTAGGGAGGGTGGGGGTGGAAGGCAGGTATTGGGGATGGCCTCACCCCTCGCTGCTGCTGCTCCTGCTCCAGATTCCGCTGAAGGACCTGCTGCTGGTTGGCTATGACACGCCGGATACCATTGACGAAGTTGCTCTGGTCGTGGGGGATGAGGCCAATGAAGATCTTCTTCTCCGAGGAGTACAGGAGCATGAGCACGCGGATCTCACATGAGGCTTTATAGGAAAAGTGCACGCAGCCAGCCTGGCAGGGTAGGGGACGTGTCAGAGGTGGTTGTTCCTCACACTCTTCCCGCATACTACCCTTAGCCCCAAGGTGGTGCCACTGAGTACACTGCCAGCCCAGTGCTGCCCGCTGCCCTGCCTTGCCGCCCCATCTGGAGGACAAGGAGACCAAGGCCAGGAGCAACAAGTGGACCAGAACCCACAGGCTTCTGCGGAATGACCCAGCAGTTTGTGCAAAACAAGTGCTGCTGAAGCCCAAGAGGTTGCCGCACAGGAGGCCTCCAAAGAGCCCATCAGGACAGACAAGTGGCACTAAGCACAGTGCCTCCACCTCATGCGAACCCCACCTCCTGCTGGGGGACATGAAGCAAAGCTGCCGCAGATGGCGCCAAAGCCCCCACCGTGATCAGGCGTCCAGGACCACCTGTCTCAGGCAGGCCTAGGACACTGATATGGCTGTCCCTGATGGAGCTCATTGGGTACTACCTAGGAAGTCACCCCTCCCACCTTATAGAAATAAAACCAAGGTGGGGGTGGGGACTCATTTAAGTTCCACCAAAACCAGAAAGAACTGAGCAGCCTCAGGCCTGGGCACTGCCTCAGGGGACTGTGGTGTAAGGGTCCCAGAGGAAATTGTGCCTGTGCCCACCAGAGCCATTGGAGGGGAGGGGCCTAGGAGAAAATGGGGCCTTAACAGATTTCCCAGATTTCAGGGCTATCCTTCATTACAGACTAATGGAGAGGTAAATAACAATGGTTCTTATAGACTGATGTCATCCAGGCACAGCAAGTACCCAGAAGGAGACATCCTTGGTTAAGAGTTCAGAAGCACAGAAGGCTACCTTTCCTCACCTCTGATGGGGAAATTGGTCCAGAGAAAGGAAAAGACTCGGCTAAAACCACAGACAAGACAATCCCAAGTGTATAGGACCTGGGCTGGAAGCAGACCGACCTCCTGTCTGGGAGGCACCCTCCAGCAAGGGACATAAGCTCAGAGCTCCAGTTTTCCCATTGGAAAACCCTGCAGAGGGGAAGGGTGAGGAAGACCACAGGTGGGACCTAGGATACTGACTAGGTGCTTTAGTGATGCGCAGTGACACCAGGTCCTGAGACAAAGTAAACTAGGACGTGGCATTAGAGGGGTAGGTCTGGAACCCATACCAGCTGCCTGTCTGTGCAGCAGAATCAGAAGAGCTGAGAGAATGAGGATATCTGTCTGGAGCAGCACAGGTGCCTGTGCAGGACACATTCCCACTCTCGGGCACAGCCATTCTGGCTGGCTCTGTGGAAAGTTACACTGATCCACTCTTGTCTCCAAACCCAAGAGTAGCCGCCGCCACCACTTCCTACCCCAGCTGGACTCCCCCTGAGGCTCCAAGCAACATGTTGCTCGGTGGCCTCTGCCTGTGCAAGCCCCACTCACAAAGCCGTTGTCCATGATCCGGCACAGGCTCTTCAGCGTCTCCATGTCCTTGGTGAAGTGAAACTGCACCAGGCGGGAGTTCCGAAACAGTGGCACCAAAGTGGTCTGTGGGGAAACCAAGGGACTGACTCCATGGTCCCCTCCCTCGGGTCACCCACTTCCCACACCAGTCAATGGCAATCTGTTAATGCTGTACCAACCTGCCCTTCAGCTCAGAAAAATGTCACCTCTGCAAATGCTGGGAACCTGAAAGTCCTGCCCTCCTCCTACTCCTTACTCACCTCTGCCCTGCCTCTCATGGCAGCCTGCACCAAGTCTGGACCTCACTCAACTAAAGCCACAGCAGTCCACATCAACCCTGTCTCCACGCCCCTCCTCCACCTGCTGGACAGGTTGCACAGCCCAAGGCCTCTGCCACTGCTTCCTTCCATCTTTAGCCGGTCTCACTGCTCCAGCTGACAACTTCAGAGCCACCTCCTCAGGGAAGCCCCCCACAGCCCTGAAGTCACATACGCACACAACTTGCCATCCAACTCACCAGCAGCTGCTGTGGGATGAGCTGCATGTACAGCTTCCTCGGCCACTGCTCAGTTCTCCTGTGGGCACAAGGATGGGGTCAGGAATACGTCTTGCTAGAAAGTAGCCTCTGCTCCCAAATCTAACACTCACAAGATCTCTCCTTGGTTCACGTAGACATGGGATGGCAACCACCTCTTGGACCGACTGTTGGGCTCAGGCCTAGGCTTTGGGGACAGAGGAAGAGAGGAGCCTCAGGGGTGGGACACTAGATGCCAGCAGCCGCTGAAGCCTAGAGACAGTGAGATACATTGGGTCCAGGTCCCCAGCCTGCCAGGACTCACCTCCTGCCACTCCATAACACCACTCCATGCCAGGAATTTGTTGTTGACAATTTGGACAGGGCCTGAGTGGACTCCACCAGGTCCCACCACCTGTGGGGGAAAAAGGCAGGGTGGGCCATGCACCAGGAGAGGCTCTGCTATAGAGGAGGCTCCCTGGACCACTGTCCTAGGGCTCCTGAGCCTTCTTCCTGCCCTGTCTATCCTCCCACCTCCGTCTCTGCCTTGATCACAGCCCCAGGGAAACCTCAGGTGGCTTTGCCCCTTGACTGCTGAATACCTCCTTATGACTCCCAAGGGTCCAGAGAGGAGTCTCATCCCCTCACCTGGTGTATGAAGCCCACAGAACCTATAATTTGTTGTAAAACCTGGTACACTTCTCAGAAATGGTAGCACTATCAGTAATTGACAGGCATGAACCAGGACACATGTCACCCTCCAGAGCCTTTTAGCCTCACACCACCTTCCCTGAGATAAGTATGCCAGACCTAATGTTGCCTCCCTGTTCCCGAGGCTCTTCTGCCAGCACCCACCATCCATTGTCCCTCCAACCCAAGCCTGACAAGCCATTTGTCCCATTGAACCTCGATGGAAATCAGCCACTGACTCCTTGGAGCTCCCCCTAACGCTCCTTGCTCCAGCTATCATACCATGCTCTGCCCATGTCCACCAGCTAGGGGCCAGGCTGCACTGGACTGGCACACCTGACCTGTTTGCGAGTAGTGATGACCTGCCGTATGGCATTGACGAAGCCGCTCTGGTCATAGGGGATGAGGCCCATGAAGATCTTCTTCTTGGACGAGTACAGGAGCATGAGCACGCGCACCTCGCAGGGGGAGATGTGGGGAAAAAGCATGCAGCCCGCCTGGGGAGAGGCCAGCAGGTCAGGAACCCCGGACACTGCTGAGAAGCCACTCGCCCTCCACACTACCCAGAGACCGAGAGGAGCACAAGTCGTCAGAGTCCAGGCCGTGGTCTTCCTGCAGGGCTTGCAGTTACAGTGTGCCTTTCTTTCTAAGAACATGTGCTGTGTCTCAGCATCTCCCCTACCCTGCAGTGACTCAGGCTGGGGTGGCATCTTGGACCCACACTGTGGTGTGAAGATCCTGAGAGGCTCCATCTCTGCAGAAACTAGATTTGCTGCCTAAACCTGAATGGCTTCCAGGAAGGGCTTGAGCCCACCTGATGACAGCAACTGGCCTGTGGTTAAGAACACACACATCAGGCCAGGCTGCGGGTGCAAACCCAGACATGCTACCTCCTTGCTGTGTGCTAAGGCAAGCCACCTCTTGTTTTGCAACCTCAGTTTCCCCATTGTAACACAGTTAATGACAGTGCAGTACACACTCTAAGTACTACATGAATGCTCATTATGTGAGCTTCTAGTGCCTTGTCGATGGCAATTAGGAGGACAAGGCTACCTGCGCAACTACTTCTATTTTGGGGGAGGTGGGGGCTTAGGGGCTTCCACCCAGGGCTTTGCACATGCTAAGTAAACACTACTTTTTTATTTGGGGATAGAGTCTCACTAAGTCACTGAGGCTGGCCTCACTTGCAACCTCCCTATCTCACTGGGGTTAAGGTTTGCCCCACCACAACCAGCAACCTAACCTCCTGATCCTGGGCTCAGTGAGTGACCACCTGCTAAGGGACCATCCCAGGTCACACTACAGGTTATACACTTCATTTCCCTGAAGACTGGGTCTTGGGGACCAACACATCCTCCCTCAGCAAGAACTAAGTGAAGGGGACCTGCTGGCTAGGAGACCTCACACCAGTCACAAGTCCTGATGTGTCTAGGTCCTGAGGGAAAGGGGAACAACCTAGACATAGGGGTCTTGCCACACATGGCATTTCTGGAGATGGTGGTACAGAATAGGAGGGAGCCAACTATTAAAAGGGGAACAGGGACTGGGGGATGAGCCCAGAACCAATCCTCTGGGTATCATGAATAGATGATGCTCACCTGCCCCCAGAGCCCACCTTCCACAGCTAGACAACTTGCAAGGGGCCAGAAGCCATTGCCAAAACCAAGACCAAAGAGGGGACATTCTGGCCCACAACTCCAATGGGCTTACTTCGTGACCTGCCTTATGTCCAAACCGCAAGTCCTTTGGCAGTATCACCAGCTCACATTTACTGAGCACTCAAGTCACTGTACACAAACATTCTATCCTCCCAGAGACCCCATGAAATAAGGGCTCCTGGTAGTAGTTACCTCGCACACTTTTTTTTTTTTTTTTTTGGCAGTGCTAAGGATTGCACTCAGGGCCTTGTGCATGCTAGGCAAGCATTATACCACTGAGCCACATCCCCAGCCCTGGTAGCCCCATTTTAGAGGAGACTAAGCCCCACACACACTGTGCTAGTTTGCTCCTTTTCCCCAAACACACCCATTTACCAGCATCTTCTGGGTCCCAACATGGCTAGCCTAGGTCCCTCCACTCACTCCCACCCCAATGCAAGCTCTCAGGGCCTGAGACAGACTCAAGTGGGGGAGTTACTGTTCTCTTGGTCCTACTAAGAATTCCTCAAGAGACTGAAAACAGCAGCCAGACAGGAAGGCACATGCCTGTACTCTCATCAACTCAGGAGGCTGAGGCAGGAGGATCCCAAGTGCAAGACCAGCCTCAGCAACTTAGTGAGACCCTTAGCAATTTAGTGAGAGCCTGTGTCAAAACTGGGGATGCATGGAGCCAGGGTTTTGGCTCAGTGGTAGAGAGCTTGCCTACCATGCATGAGGTACTAGGTTCAATCATGGCACCACACAAAAATAAAAACAAATAATATAAAGGTACTGTCTCCATCTGCAAGTAAAAAAAACATTAAAAAAAAAAAAAAGACTGGGGATGTACCTCAGTGGTAAAGCACTCCAGGATTCAATCCCCAATACCACAAAAAAAGAGAGACCAACACACATGCAAGGGAACAACTACCCCAGGCCCCTCCCTGCTTTGGGCTATGGGTAGAGATCTGCCCGACTCACCACATGCCACATCTGCCCACCCTGCTGCCCGACTCACAAAGCCGTTGCCCATGATGCGGCAAAGCCCCTTGAGGGAGTCGCAGTCTCTGTTGGTGAAGTGGAACTGTGCCAGCTGGGAGTTGCGAAACAGGGGGCCCAATGTGGTCTGGAGGCAACGAGGGTACAACTGGGTCACCACGAGGATATGGAATATGGGGGTGGGGTAGACTGGGTGGGCTGGGGGGAGTCTCACCAGCAGCTGCTGCGGGATCAGCTGCATGATCAACTTCTGTGGCCACTGGTCAGTCTCCCTGCAGGAAGGAGCAGGTCAGGGAGCGCCTTCTGGCCATGAGCCCACCCAGTCCCCTGTCCAGGCACTCACAGGTTCTCGCCCTGGTTCACGTAGGCCTGGCAGGGCAGGGCCCGTTTCAACTTTGCAGTAGAGTCAGAGTAGGGTCTGCGTTTCTGTGGGAGCAAGGAGAATGGGGGTCATAGGACACAGCCTAGAAGCCCAGGCTGGCCCCCACCCATGGGGACTGGTGGAAGCCTAGCCAGTCCACAAAAACTCCAGTGAACCTGACAAAGACTTGCTCACCTCCTGCCATTCCAGGACGCCGCTCCAGGCCAGCAGCTTATTGCTGAGACGGTGTTCACTTACAGCCAGACCCCCAAGGGAGAGGCCAGGTGAGGAAGGCCCGATGGGACCCAGAGCCCCGAAGACCCGAGCACCTTCCTGTAGCAGAGAGGGGTGAAGAAACTCAGACCAGGAGACCTTTAAGGACAGGCTGTGTACACACACTCCAGAAATGACATCCCAATGTTCAAATTCCATGCTAGACACTCCCAGGGCCCTATCCAAGCCCCTTGCCCTAGTAGTCAACACCCCTCAAGGTTACCCCATGTCCTCCCCGCCCCCACAGCCCACTGGTCACATGACACTGGTCTGAATAGGTCTTGTTCCCCCTTCAGTCTCTGCTCCAGCTGTGTGCTTAGTCTGGAATGTCATCCCGTCCCTTTAGGGGATATGCCACCACTCATCCTCTGCAGCCTGAACAATTTGTCAGACCTAACTCAAAAGCCAGCTGTCTGGAGGATTCCTATACCCAGCAGGGCCTGCTGGCAGGCCCCACATATATAACCAGCCCTGTCCTGTACAGTGGCTGGTCTTGTCCCTCCAATACTCAGAATACTTCTAGGACTACCCATCATCCTAAAATCCTAAAGAGAAAATCCAAACTCCCTTGCCAGCTTGTGCCAACCTTTCCAGGCACAGGGTGGCCTTTCTTGCTGACCCCAGGGAGGCAGTACCAAGAAATAAACGGAGGAACAGGCTATTCATGAAAAAGGGGAAGGCATTAAGAAGAGGGTATGACAAATCCTGGAGGAGTCACACCAGAATGCTTGCAAAACACCAGAAAGCACCATACTACCAAACCAAAGCACAAGTTCTTCTGACAGGGCCCTCTCTAACCTGTCTTTTTAAAATCAAACACATCAAAGCAAACAAGAGAAAGCTTTAGAAAGAGGTTGGAAGCAGGAAATGTGTGAAAATCTCAGTAGTAGGTACAAGCAAAATTATAAGAGTTGTTGCCTTTCTTCTTACCTAGTCACTAATGGATATTTTCCACATTCCTTATAAAGCATATAGAGATCTTTTTATCCCAGAATAATGACAAGCAGGAAAATACTTATTTTATACAGGTCTTAAGATGAATAAAAACATGAGCAAGCATACAGTCTACCTGGACAGGTGAGTCGGGGATTTGAGCAAACATACAAGATCAAGAAGAAAACCAGAGAGGGCCAGGGATATACATTGTGGGCTGGGGGGGGGGGAGGAAGAAAACTAGATAGAGAACGTTCCAGTGTAAGAAAGCGTTGATGTGTTCAAGGCCGGAGTGTGTCCGGGACAGAGAAGAGGTGATGAAAGCCCATGTTTACAGGTACCCACCTGGGAGGCTCAACACCTGAGCAAAGGTAGGAAAAACACAGTTGCAGGAGTCCTGGGAGATGGGGGTGTATTTATGATACATAAGACCCAGGAATTATGGAGTGCTTACCTGGGATACCTGAACTAGCCCAATGTATGATCCAAACAGTTAAGGTCTGCTTGTCTAGAAGAGAAGACTGAGCACTTAGAATCTGTTATGTTTGGATCTGGAGTCACACACAGTGGGTAAACACCAGGATGTTTGCTGAACCCTACCTACACCTGCAACTTCAGGATGAGCATATGGAAGCAGAAGGACACAGTTAGGGTCTAGACTGAAAGCAACCCCAAAGGAAATCTCATACCCAGGCAAGTGTGTGCAAAATTGTGCTGATTTGCTGTTTACTGCACAGGGTAGCTCTGTGGGGATTTGGAGGGAAGTTTAAAGTCTTCCAATGCATGTTTGAGGATTTAGGAAGCATATTTGAACAACTAGATGGGAATGCTTCAGGCAGTAGGAAGGCAGTGGAGTATGTTTCAGACCCGCAGGAGAGTGTTTGAGGCTTGAGTAAAGCTGCTTCAGCTCTGGGCAACCTCTGGGCAGAGTGTTTCTAAGAGAGCCTGAGTACAAGTGTAGAAGCCTCACATCTGGGCAAGTGTGTGCATGGTTTGCGTGTGAAACGCCGTGATGTGCACTTTTACGGCCCCTAAGCAAACATTTTTAAGGTTTTTGAAAAGTCTGTGCATGTTTGGGGTCTGATGAAGCATGTGCACCCTAACATACCTCCAAAGTTGAATGTTTACCTTTAAGTCCTGAATTCATTGCAATCCATAAAGGCATCCCATATCTGGGCGTGGGTGCAGATTCTAGGTGCGCATGCCACAGGCATCATTCCGGCACAGGGGAGAATGCCCCCGACTGCAACATCTGGGTGCGCGTGTGCAAAACGCTACCCCCACCCCTACTGACCGCCATCGCCCAGCCCCCTCACGCATTTTCAGATTTCCTGCCCGAAGAGGGACCAACTTTCCAATAGGAAAAACAACCGCGGGCGGCATCCGCCCGCCCCCCACCCCGCGTTTAAATTGGGCCGCGGAGTCAGCAGTAATTTGAGCCCGCCCCGCCCCCGTACCCCACCCCCACCGCAGCAGAAACGCGTAACAAAGGAGAGAGCCCGGCGTGTACCACAGGGGGTTCCACGGGGGCCACTGCCCCAGGCGGGACCACCCTTCGGGCCACTGGGGAGAGCCCAAAGAGGAGGAAACCTCGGACAAAGGCGTGATCTCGGGGGAGGGGNCTACCAGAGGGGTCGCCGCGGCCAAACCACTGCGGCAAGCGGGGGAGCTCGGCGCGTACCAACGGCGTCCGCGAGGGGGCGTGGTCGGGCCGTACCAAGAAGGGCTGGGGGAACCTTTGGAAGAGAAGGTGTGTGAGAAGAATGGCAATGGGAAGATACTTTGGGCCGCTCCAGCACGGGGGAGGAGCTCCGAGGTACGAGAAACAACTGGGGGCGCGTGGCGGAGCCAAAGACCGTACCAAAGTGTGTGGGGGGGGGGGCTGAATGACACTAGGTGATACCAAGTCGGCTCCCTATTGGGAGTCGGGGAACCTCACCTACAGCCCCGGGGCCGCTACCAAGAGGCCCGAGGGCGCGGGTAGCACCACGCATGAGGGGAGGACTTAAAGCTTGGAGGGGTGACGTGGCTAGGTGGGTAGGGGACCACAACTCCCAGCGAGCCCCTTGGGGACTTGGGAGGGGCCATCGGCCCCTGGAAACCCCTCCAGTCACAGCTACGCGCCCAGGCTCCACCCTCTGCATCGCCTTCAAGCTTCTGTCTCTCCGCTATTCGTTGATTCACTCAACTAAAATTAAGTGCGTAGTCACTTACTAGTCATTGTGTACGATTTCTTCCTTCAGTCTTTTTTCCTCTAGTGTGATAATATTCCAACCTTAGAGTGGTTATGAGAATCAAGTGAATTTAATAAAGTGTCAGGATCAGTGCTTGGCACAGTAACTCTAGTTACCTTTTAAGAAGGAAAAATCCTATTATTAATACCTTGGCTGGTTCTGTGCTGGGCGGTGAGTATACTGCGATGATCAGATCACACCAGGTCCCTCAATGAGCCTGTGATCCATTGGGGAAAACAAATATTACAAGTTGCAATGCTTGCTGACTAGAGCAAATGCACAGCTCAATGGGCTGGGGACCAGGGGGACAATTTTATAAACAAATCATTCGTAAAATGCACATAATCACACTATAAGACTACAGAAGCTGGGTGCAGTGGCATGCACCTTTAATCCCAGCAGATTGGGAGGCTGAGTTAGGAATATCACAAATTCAAAGCCAGCTTCAGCAACAACTTAACAAGGCCTTAAGTAATTCAGGGAGGCCCTGACTCTAAATAAAACATTAGAAAAAGAGCTGGGGATGTGACTCAGTGGTTAAGCAACCCCTGGGTTCAATTCTGGATAAAAAAAACAGACTACAGAAACAGCATGCTTCCACAGTTAGCTCTAAAGAGAGAAGACAGATGGTAGGGGAAATAAAGTGGCCTACACGGCTGAAATGCAGATTCTGTTTATTCTTCTCTTAGCAAGTGTTATCTACTGAAGAATTACTTTTGGAAGGTTTAACTTTTAATATTTTTTTAAAGGATCCCTCTGGCTGTTGTTTTGAAAATAACAGTGAAAACAGAAGAACTGAGAGGCTGTAGCAATAATCTGGGCAAGAGGCATGGACAGGATGCATCAAGGGCAAGATGGCTGCAGTGGGGGTGGTCAGTTTCAAAATTGATTTTCAAGCTGGAGCCCAAAGGATTTGTGCATTGAGAGAAGGTTGAGAACAAGGTTTTGGGTTGCACAGGAGTGCCACTAATTGAAGTGAAGAAGGGAATTAGTGCCACTAATTGAAGCTGAGGAGGGAAATGTCACTTTTGTTTGAGATGTTGACTAAACAGTGTAGACAGGAGGGGTCTGGACCAATGGTCCTCAGTGTTTGAATGGATGAGGAACAAGTGTGTTGTATATGGATTGAGACTGGTCACTCCAACCCTGGAGCCTTGGAGCAAATAACAAAGGAGATAGGAGTGGCTGGTGAATGGGGAGAACCCCTGGGCCAGGTCAGTTCTCTGCCCCACTAAGTGTCCTGCCTAAGGGCTTCACAGGAATGGCTTGAATCCAGAATATGAACTGGATTGTGGCAAAAGGTGAGTCAGTGCTCCTTGACAGCAAGTTAGATATGAACAGATAACTCCATAGCAAGGAGGAGAGAAAATAGACAAGAGCTTCTAAATCTTCACTTCTCCCCATTCTCATTGGTCCAAGCCATTAGGATCTCTTACCTGGATGACACCTCCTAACTTTTGTCACTTTAACACTCACACCTCTCACCAAAACCTTCAGTGGCTTCCCAGTGTCTTTAGAATTAACTAACCCAAACTCCTAGCCATGTCCCCTGCTGCCCTCTAGATCATCTCTGGATCTCTTCTTCATCCTTCCTCTTCTCTAATTAACACTTCCTTTTCCTTCAGACCTCTTCAGGACACATGTGGGGATGAATGCCCAGGACTATACACACATAGAGAGAGCTATACCAGGATATGCTCCAGGGTGACCAAACTGGAAACTCATGTCAAAAGGTGAAATGAAAATGTAGGCTGAATTCTATTAGTAATACTGCAGTAAAGCTCTCTGAAATCATGTCACCTACCCAGTCCGCCAATCTGAAATAAACTCTCGATTTCACCTGTAAAACCTGGGCACAGACTGTTGGGCCACTATTGTGACTAAACAGTTCTGCTTCCATCTGCTGGATTACCTACTTCCTGTGAGGTAGTTGTTCCCAAACCTGTTTATCCAATTGTTCTTAAGTTAATAATTTAATCCACTATCAAATGTTAATGTGGGGCTGGAGTTGTGGCTCAATGGTAGAGCGATTGCCTAGCATGTGTGAGGCACTGGGTTCAATTATCAGCACCACATATAAAATAAATAACAGTTCATCAATGTTTAAAAAAATTTTTAAAAATTAATGTAAGAGTTCTCTGTATGCAAACAAGGTTACATTGGAAAGAATGAAGATGAGTTGTTAGAAAGAAAAAATGCTGCCAAATTAAGTGCAAGCAAAGCAACTGTAAGTGATTTAATGGATAAGCTCATAAAAACCTAGCAAGAATCCACTCTTAGTTTGCTTCATAAATGTGTTCAGGCTCTCAAGTCACTTAAAGACTTAATTAAAAGTGAGATCACTCATTGTGGTTTGTAAGCATAGTAAAATACAAGAATATGATGCTGTATGCTAACTGGGAGACCAATACTGAAAGAAAAGGTCTTTGTTCTAAATGGAGCTGAATGTCTGTTCAAATGGTCTTGATTAAAATAAAACATGTAAAGTGTTAAGATGGTAATTAGTGCTACTTGCCATGTATTTCTAGTACTCTACTTGCCCAGAAATTGAACCTCCGTGGTTGAGCAGGATAATATATGAGCAGAAATGACATATGTACACCTCAGGGCTACCTGAGAGGCAGGAAGGTAGCAAATTCAAGGTCAGCCTGGGAAATTTATCGAGACCCTGTCTCAAAAGAAAAATTTTAGAAAGGGCTGAAGATGCAACTCAGCAGTAGAGCACTTGCCTAGCCTGCATGAGGCCCTAGTTCCATCCCCAGCTGGGTAAACAAACATCAAAACAAAAACAACCAAAAATCCCATCTTGATTCACGTGAACTCAGCCTGGCACCAAGCTGACACTTAGCGCAGCGTGAGAGAAAATCCACTCTTGCCATTTCCAGCCACTGCAGCTAGAAGGCGTTACTGCACAACACCAGGCCTGACCCGACAAAGGCACGTCTTTACAAATGGTCCTGTTTTACCCAGCATGAGTTTAAAGTCAGCTGCCCGTCTGAGTTTCCTAAAAGGATGAACTGGGAGTACATAGAGGAAGAATGTTAATTATGACAGACAAAAGACATGAAGACACACGGACAAATAAATAATACATTTTTATACTGAGAAATGACAGTTGGAGGATCTCTGTCTTGGGTTATTTTTTCATTTTCATTTGCAATTACAAATGATGTATGATTAAAAAAAAAGTCTGGCTGATATATGCTCCACAAGCTCTGTATATTCTACCTTTAATGTTCTCCTCAGAATTTGTAATTAGATGGGGAACAAGCCGAAACTAAAAAACTACCTGCTGGGTGGATGGTGACATAGCCCCCAGTCACAGAGCGCCCAAGGAAATCTCTGTGACCTCTAGGCCTCCCTAAATATATACCAGACTTAGAACACCTCCTCCACAGGGCTGGGCTGGTAGCTCGGTGGTCAGGTCCTTGCCTACCTTGTGGAGGCCAAGTTCAACCTCCATGACCACCAAAACCAAAATAACACCCCCCAGCCAGTGTACCCTTTGCCACCCAGCTTCTCATCCTGGTCATAAGGAACCCACCTGCCCCAGCTCCCCTAGAGTTTATTCAGGAATGACCTGAACAGACCTCACAGTGGGAGCATGATGTCACTGGCATCATTTCGGGTCCCAAGCAGTTAAGGGCAGGGTGCACTCCCCAGGATCTTGCTCTATTGCTCTTGTTCCCAGTGTCCCTTGGAGTAGAGGGATGACTGGTTACTGGGTGAAGGCCTGGAGGGAGGAGCCTGACCAGCTCAGTCAGGGGCATGGGAGGGGGAGAACTCTAATGCCATCGCTACCCACCCGGTGCCCTGCCTCCAGGCCTTTGCCTATACAGTCCTCTCACTCAGGCTGCCCTTCCCTCCAACTGTACCTCTCAAAGAATGACCCATAATGGTGGACAGTTACAGTAAGTAACCAGGAAACTGAGTTCTCATTCAGTTTTCAAAAGGGTCCCTCAAGTTCACCTCAACAGACACAGTCAGATCTTCACCTTACAGTTCAGATGAATGAACTGCAAATCTGTGACCTCTCTCCCTTCTTTCCCCCCCCCCAATACAGTCTCACTAAGCTGCTAAGGCTGGCTTTGAACCTGCAATCCTCCTGCCTCAGCTTCCAGAGCCACGGGGATTACAGGTGTGAGCCACAGTGCCAGGTTTACCTGCTGTTCTCTAGATGCGTTCAGCCCCTTTGCTGTGCAGCAGTAAATATGTGTTATGATGAAATAGTGCTCTGCCTGCAACACCTCATTTTTTAAAAAGATTCTTGGAAAATCAAACAGTTAATGATTCGTTTTTCTTTTTCTTTTCTTTTTTGGTTTTGGTTTGGTTTTCAGTATGATAGATGGCACCCAGAGACTCGCACATGCCAGGCAAGCTGCAACCTCAACTCTGAGCTACATCCACAGCCCTTTTTTATACTGAGACAGGGTCTTACTAAGTTGCCGAGGTTGGCCTTTTAATTTATACTCCTCCTGCCTCAGCCTCTGAATACTACCCTCATTTGAATGGGGAAAACAAAGCTCAGGAGGCAAAAGGCTAAGCTCACAGACTGAGATGGGGATGGAGGGAGTGGGGCCAGGTGTTACCTGAACATCAGCAGAAGCTGCTGGTACTCACTTGGTGGGAAAAATATGGGGCACGAGCAGTGAACACCCTCACCTTTCATTCTGACCCACCTGTGACTGTCAACACAGGGCTGGGACATCCCCACTTCTCACTGCAGCCTTTCACAGCTGCTGCTCAGCCACCCCAGCATACACCACTCCAGATGCTCCTGGGCTATAAGACCCAAACCCAAGGCGCTCACTTCTCACATCAAGGGCAAGAAGCGCTGAACCTGCCACGCACTGCCCATCCCCATGGCTGCCAGGTGGTCCACACCAGGTAAAGTGGTAAGAAAAAGATTGGTACAGCTGTTGATGGGCAGCATGGAAATGCCTTATGGAAGGGGTGAGGTGTCAGTTCCATCTCAGTTTAAAATAGGGTACTGAAGGGACTGGGGCTGTGGCTTAGCGGTAGAGCGCTTGCCTAGCACATTCGAGGACATGGATTTGATCCTCAGCACCACATAAAAATAAAGAGAATAACGGTATTGTGTCCAACTGCAACTGAAAAATACATATTAAAATAAAAAAATAAAATGCAATAGGTACTGAGGGCTGGGGATGTAGCTCAGTGGCAGAGTCCTTGCCTAGCAGGCGTGAGGCCTGAGTTCAATCCCCTGCACCACCAAAAGCAAAACAAAATAAGCACTCAAAGGGTGTGGTAGCAAATGCCTATAATCTCAGTGACTTGGGAGGCTAAGGCAGGAGGATTGCAAGTTCAAGGCCAGCCTCAGCAACTTGGCAAGGCCCTAAGCAACTTAGTGAGACCCTGTCTCAAAAAATAAAAAGGTCTGGGATGAGGCTCAGTGGTTAAGCACCCCTGGGTTCAATCCCTGTACTAAAAAAAAAGGGTTGGGTTGTGGCTCAATGGTAGAGCACTCACCTAGCACACAGAGGCACTGGGTTCAAACCTCAGCACCACATAAAAATGAAATAAAACATAGTGTCCCTATAACTAAAAAGTAAATATTTTTTTAAAAAGGCACCAAAAAAGATCAGAAATATCCTCAATGGACAGCAATAGGGGGCTGATTGAGCCCAGTTCAAGACCAGCCTGGGTAACGCAGTGAGGACCCATCTCAGAGAATGAGAAAGGGAGCAAGGGTGAACGAAAAAAAAAAATATGGCACATACATAGGAGAGACCTCTCTGCAGCCCTGAAGATGGATGAGGGCTTCTGTTCGGGTACAGACTCTCAGATATGTTAGAATTTAAAAAAAAAAAAAAAAAAAAAAAAAAAGCATGGTACTGGCAAAAAAAAAAGAAAGACACAGAGACCAATGGTACAGAATCGAAGACACAAAGACAAACCTACAGATACAGTCATCTGATCCTTGACAAAGGTACCAAAAATACATGTTGGAGAAAAGACAGCCTTTGTAACAGATGGTGCAGGGAAAACTTGTTATTCATACGTAGAAGACTAAGACTAGATCCTATCTCTCACCTTGTACAAAAGTCAACTCAAAATGGATCAAAGACATAAGACATAAGAATTAGAAACTATGCAACTCCTAGAAGAAAACATAGGGTCAACACTCCAACATATAGGCTCTGGCAATGGCTTTTCAATAGGACTTCTCTAAAGCTTACGAAATAATGCCAAGAGTTAATAAATGGGATGAAATCAAATTCAAAAAGCTTCTGCACAGTACAGGAAACAATTAAAAATGTGAAGAGAGAACCTAGTCTTCTGACAGAGGATTAATATCCAGAATGGATAAAAAACTTAACACCAAAAAAATCAAATAACCCAGTTAATAAATGGGAAAATGAACTGACACTTCTCAAAAGAAGAAATACATATGTCTAACAAATATATGAAAAAATGTTCAACATCTTTAGCAAGTAGGAAAATCCAATCAAAACTTCATCAAGATTCATCTCACTCCAATTAGAATGGCAGCCATCAAGAATACAAACAATAATAAATGCTGGAGAGGATGTGGAGAAAAAGGAACACTTACATTGCGGATGGGACTATAAATTAGTATAAGCACTATGCTATGAAAATCAGCATGGAAGTTCCTGAAAAAACTAAGAATGGAACCACCATATGACCCAGTCATACTACTCCTTAATATTTATCCTCAAGAAATAAAGTCAGCATACTATAACCATACTTGCCCACCCATATTTCTAGCAGCACAATGCACAATAGCCAAAGTAGGTATTTGCCAATGGATGAAGGGATAAAGAAAATGTGGCATATGTACATGATGGATTTTATTCAGCCATAAAGAATGAAACTATTTCATTTGCAGGAAAATGAATGGAACTTGAGAACATTAATTGAAACAAAATAAGCCAAACTCAGAAAACCAAAAGTCATATCTTTTCTTTTNAAAAAAAAAAAAAAAAAAAAAAAACCATGAAGCTGGAGAACAGAGTAGGCTGCCTCAGGGCAGGAACACCAAAAAAAAAAAACGCATCCGCTTCTCTATTTGCTTCCTCCCATTGCGTATCTCTCTGAAAGGACACATAAGGAATTGCTAAGTGATTTCTAGAAGGAGCTGGGTTCGGTTCTGGAACCAAAGTATGAACCATTTTGAAAACTATGCAAAAATAAATTCAATATTTGAAGGCTTATAAATAAAAATAAAATTGGCACATTCGATTTGAAATATTACTGTGAGGAATGTATTCCATAGGAATGCCTGCTCCAGTGAGCAAACACTCACACACACACACACACACACACACACATCCCTGCTCACATTCACTCACACCCACACTCCTCCTTTGGAGCATTCTGGAGAACATGAGGAATTGCACGGCTACCTGGCTGCCACAAATGATGTGGCAAGCAGTCTGAAGGATGGCTGCCTCTGGGACCACCCCCAACCAAGATAACTGTGCTTTTGTATCATCCTCTCAGCTCGAGAGTGGGCCACATCTAGTAATTTATAATGAACAGAATATGGCAGAGGCAATGGGCTTAGAGTAAGGTACAAAAAGACTGCAGCTTCCACCACAGGCACCCTCTCTTCTGTCTAGAGAAACTGGTCACCACATCCTGAGCTGCCCTAGAAGAGGCTTAATAATGGTAAGAAACCAGAGATCCCAACCCTCAGCAAGCATGGGACTGGACTCCTGGCCCACAGCAAGTGTGGGACAAGGAATGCCTGTTCTCCACCAAGGGCTTGTGGTGGGGTTTGTCATAATCCAACAGATAACCTACACAAGTAGGTTGGTTGTAGACTTGCAATTCAGCCATGTAATGGACTATTTTTTTTTTTTTTTTTTAATATTTATTTATTTTTTTAGTTCTCGGCGGACAAACATCTTTGTTTGTATGTGGTGCTGAGGATCGAACCCGGGCCGCACGCATGACAGGCGAGCGCGCTACCACTTGAGCCACAGCCCCAGCCCCCATGTAATGGACTATTAATGGCAATCACTTGAAAACAGGACACAGAGCCACAGGTAAAGATGTGGACAGGTGACCATTGCTTAAGTGGGCCAGGTTGGGGGTGGGGAGCTGAAGAAGAGCATATAGACGACACCACCTATGTAAAAAGATTAAGAAACTATCAGCCATGTGAAGTGGTGATACGCCTGTAATTCCAGCAACTCAGGAGGCTGAGGGAGGAGGATCACAAGTTTTAGGCCAGCCTCAGCAACTGTCTCAAAGTTAAAAAAAAAAAAAAAAATTTAAAGAGGTTGAGGATGTAGCTTGGTGGTAGAGCACCCCTGGGTTCAATCTCCTGTGTCACACACATACACAAAATTATGATGAAAAACAAATTATGATGAATATTTCCATAATTGCATGCATGTAAATTCAATTTCATATTAGTATGTCTCCTCTGGGGAGGAAAAAAGAACCCCTCCCTATGATGCTGAGAGGGAACCCAAGGCCTCAAGTATGCTAAGCACAGCTCTACCAGAGCTACATCCCAAGTCTTTTTTTGTTTTTGAGACAGTCTTTCTAAATTGCTGAGGCTGGCCTCACTGAGTATCCTCCTGCCTCAACCTCTGGAGTCCCTGGGATTACATGTGTACACCACCATGCCTGGCTGTAACTCGATTATGTTTTAAAAACCAAGACTGTGAAAACACATACTAGTGACTTTTGTGTACCTCAAAACAAATACTCCTACCTGCTCTTCTTGGGTGTAATTTTTCTTTGGGGATGGTGAGTGGGCACTGTCATTCACCTAAGATAGACTTAAAAGGATTAATGAGCCAATGTTTTACCATTTTTACCTCAGACTGTTTTCTTTTTAATCATGCCCAGCCACTCTTGCCAGACCCACTCCTTTGGGAGTTTTCATGAGTTCCCCGCCTTGCCTCCAGCCACAGGCACATGAACCCACAAGAAAACTGGTCAAATTGGTCAAAAATGAAATGTTTCCAACCAGTCACACACTCTGTTCTAACCTGCACAGGCTCAACAGTGATTTCTTCTTTTTTTCAACGCTGGTGATCAAACCCAGGGTGGGGCACATGTTGGGCAAACGCTCTACCACTCTACCATCCCCAGCGTCTTTAAAATTTTCAAACAGCGTCTTGGTAAGTTGCCCACTTGGCCTCAAACTTGCCATTCTCCTGCCTCAGCCTCCCAAGTTGCTGGAGTCACAGGCCTGCCACTGCACCTGGCTGTTCTACAGATTTCGGTGTGTTGCGGGTAGTTTGGCCCACGTTTTGCTTCTAAGAGTGATTCTGGCTAATGTTAACAATGGCTGCCACCACCTCTCCTGTCGGGGACTGGGGCAGGCCAGAAAATGTGTTTCTTGGGATAATTCTAGGAGATACTCACAATTTGATATATGGGAAAAGTGAGGCTCAGAGAGAGACAGGGACCTGCCCCAGGTCTGAGTTCATGGGTGCAGAAACTGGGGGTCAAGTCCAACTGTTGTATTTCTTCTATACTCACATAGCTTCAGTGGTTCCCTGTGTTCTGAGAACTGCTTCCCCCACAGACCCGTGGCCTCAGTGCTGGCCGGTTTTCAGGGGCTCACTGACACCTGCATGGTGACATGGGGAGAGGAGATCCACATCTGGATCCGCTCTGCAGGTGTTCTTCTGCCTCATGGGGAGTGTTCAGGGCACAATCAGGCCACAATAGTCCCTGTGGCTCATCTGAATGTTAAAGTCAGGAAGGCCTCACTGGCCAGAGATGGCCAAACCAGCAACCAGAAACATTTCTTTTTGACCAAGTTGTTTTGGATCTAATCCCAGGTTTCCCCACAGGGATTCCACCTCTAAGAAACAGCACAGGCTGCTTCCAACCCCTCCTCTTTTCCCCTTCCAGCAGATTCTGACACAACAGATCACTCCCTCCTCAGAAAACCGCTCGGCTTCCACAACACCACACTTGCCTGGTTCTCCTTCTGTCTTCTGGCTCCCTGCCCACCCTTACACATGGGTCTTTCTCAGGGTTCTGCCCTTGTCCTGGGGTCTTCTTCTTCCAGAGGTCGCAAAATGGTGGCCCAATGGCCTCATGAGACCCACAAACAGATTTTGTTTGGTCCTCAGTGTTTTTGTTTTTAATTTGAAGGCCATTAGGCAGGGCAAGCACTCTCCAAGTTCGCCACAGTCCCCATCATTCCCTATTGTCTTACACCCGTCCGCGTCACACATTTTCATCACCTGCCTGGTCCCTTAAGTCATCTGAGTTACTACACAGACTGCCTGGGAAGTCTCACCACCTTCACGTCTTAGAGTGTCTCCTACTCCATCTTTCTTATGCATCAGAATCACCTTGGGAGCTTGTATCAAATGTGGGTTCCCAGCCCCCTCAAGGCCCCAGATTCAATCCAACTGCTCTGGAGCAGGGATGGGAAGCTCAAATGCCTCCAGGGCCAGGCGGGTCACAGAAATGAGTGAACTCGTCAGGCATAAGAAAAGTCGATGGCCAGAAATATAATCAAATTGGATCTTTACTGAACTATGGTGAAGGCATGGAACACAATACAAACATGTATGATACTGGAGTTTATATTTTAAATTCAAAATTGAAAAAATACAAATTGAAAAATAGAAATATTTAATTATTAAAATTTTTTTCTCTTTTGTTATTCTTTTGCTCCTTTGAGCTGAGGCTGGGAGGCTGACATCTTCCCTTCCACACCAAGTTGTCGGTGTCAGGCAAGGGTGATGGCACAGTGGGACAGCAGTTAGGAATTCAACCTTGAATCCTTCAACTGGAAGCGGTAGTTTGATTCAGGTTCATAACGGAAGCAGCTGGCTTTTCACACATGTGGGTACCCAAAATATGGACATTCGGGTCAACTACTAGATAGTGGCAGAATCTCCCAATCTTCCAAAACTACTGCATCTAGGAACCAGTGCCCATCGCACTGCAGTTTAGAAACTACTACTCGATCCACACCAACCAACAAACACAAACCAGACGGTGTGAGTTCGTTTTCATAAAGTGTGGCTGCAGGAAGCCTCTGGGGACTTGATTTCTGACCCCACAATCTGGGTGGATGCAGTCCGGGCCACCACTTTCAAGAAACCAACTGTAGCAAAGGAAAAGGTGCCAAATTATTCTTTGCCAATGGCTTCCCCCTTTTTGCAGGACTGGGCCAGTACAATCATACATTCAAGGAGTGGTTTGTGAATGTTTCTACAGACACATTCAGTGTTCAAAGGGTTGTAACCTTGACCAGAAGTCTCCAACTGACCTTATCAGGAGGTGTGGCTTTTGTATAACCTGAAATGAACCCAGGTGATGAAGTGATGAACTTCAGCAGTTGGCGTTCTTCCATACCCAGGTTGTGGCGCTTCTGTGAAACACACCTGGTCAAGCCATCAACCCGCCGGTGGCCAAACAGAGGCTCTAAGTGTCAAGGGCCTCCGTGGTGGGCTCTACTGAGCTTCTCAGAACTATTCAATGCCTGGTGATTGAGGCAAGGACCTGACCTCTATGTCCTTGCCAAATGCTGTCACTTTGGATCAAGGCACCTGGACACATCCCCCAGTGACAGCTTTACTACAACTGTCTATAGCTGTGCTTAAGAATTCTGACCAGTACATATGAAACTCTTCAATTCTCTCCTTACACAAAAAGTAAGCCATCCCCCAGCGCTGGGCCTGCCTCGGCACCACATCACAGACTTCTTCGGTCACATCAAATTTCTCAACACCACAAATAAATAAAGCTAACTGGATGGTAATAGTTTATGAGCAGCGATAGGAAAAGGCCACAATTGATTCAACTCTTTCAGGCAACTGGACTTGTAAAGCCTTTTGATTTATCTTCAATTCACTGTGCGACAAAAATGCCCATTAGACTCAAGCAACAGTTGGCACAGCGGTGCTGCTGTCCTGGACGCTAGCCTGCTCCTCTTTACCAACTCACGTTCCGCTGCAGGTTTTAATGCCCAGGTCGTTCTTCTCATGTCATTTCAGAACTGCTCCTGGCAGCCGTCCACTTCTATTCTTCACTCTCCAAAGCAAACCCTACTGACACTTGAGTCCCTTTTTCAGTTCGCTGAGGATTGCGTCCCGGGTCTGCTCCGTGTACTGGTCGAAGCTCTTACTGTGCCGGGACTCGTAATGGCGTTTCAGGTTGTACTCTTTCAACACAGACATGATTTTTTTGCATATTAAACACGTAGGCATGCTCTTCACTTCCACAAAGAAATAGTCTCGTTCCCATTTTTCTCGAAACACGCGGCCCTCTCCTTCTCTCTTTCGTTTTGCCGCTTTTGACAGAGACATGGGTACAAGAAAGATTTCACTCTTCTCTGAACACTACCACAGAACAACCACAGTGCCAGCCCAGTGACAAAGGCAGTGCCCTGCTGCCTCCTGGTGGGGGAGGAAGAGGGAGTGGTGGGGACTTTGGCGAACTGGAGAGCACACGCCCCACTGAAAGGGGCAGCTCCAGCCAGCTATTGCCGGGCAGAAGGGTGGGCCCCAGGGTGCCAGATCTTCCAACTTATCAAGAGGAGCCAAGACTGCAGATTGTTTGAGTGTGTGTGTGTGTGTGTGAGAGAGAGAGTGTGTGTAAGAGAGAGAATTATCCCAATTTTTACAACTAACTCGTAAGAAAAAAAAAGTGCCACATTTGCTAACATAAGGAAGGCCAAACAAAACTCATCTGCAGAGTGGCCCAAGGGCCACCAGATTGCAACCTCTCTCCTGGGACAACCTGTGAACCTGCCTTGCTATCCGGCATCCCAAAGCTGGGTGGCTGTGGTCCAGGTGCGGACCACACTGTACAATTAGCTTCTGGAGTCTGACGATGGACAGCTCACTCTGCACTGAGGAGACGGCCTGTGCCCCAGACCCTCCTGTATCCAGCTGCCCCAGACAGCTGACATTCTTCAAGACCCTCGCCTCACCAAGTCTCACTCAGCCCTGTTCCTTGTCAGGTCTTCCACTCAGGGATGGCCCCACTTTCTGCCTCATCCGTAACCACAGCAGGTTGGTCTCTGACTGGGGCCCAGGGCCTGCCCTCTCTTCCCATGCAATCTTACAGACTCCTTTTGTGTCAACCACCAAGCACACACTGTCCCTACAGACATGTCCTGAGCTTCCACCATGGCATCTGTCACTTTGACATCCCTTGGACTACTGACACTCACCACCTGACATCACCCAGGCTTGGCCCTGAGAGCTGACCTTGCCCCTACCCCACCTTCTCAGTTTCAACCTTCCTGGCCTCCTGTCCTACCTCAACACGCTTCGTAGCCCAGAGGGATCTGACAACAGGACCGGCCCAGACTTGCCCCTGGCTCAGAGCCTCTCATGGCCTGGTGTCCCCGAGACAAACCTCAAGCTGCCCAGTTTGGAATCTGAGACCCTCAAGTTCTGTCACGTGCCTAGTACTCTAGCTCCTCCCTCCCTCCCTCACACTCACAAACCAGAAGCATCCACTGTCCGGCTCTGCCCCTGCTTCCTCCTACCGCCATGTGTCCCCTTCTGCTACTCTCATACCAAGGTCCCCCCTAGCCTTGCTAATTGCTGCTTCTCTTTCCAGACTCCACAGGGGCCTGGCTAGGTCAGATGTTCTCCTGAGTGTCTTCTACAACCTCCCCAAGAGCACGTGCTGCCAAGTGCTGCCTGCCTCCTAGTCTCCCCCAGAACCCAGCTGCACCAGACTGTCTCGGACTCACTGCCGAGACAAGACCGGGAATCATCCAGCCCAGGGCCCAGGAAGTCTGCTGAAGTGAGAACAAGGACAGAGATGTCTCCCCAGGTCTCTTCCTGCCCAGTCCTGGGGGACGTCAGTGACGGGAGCCGGGGTGTGTGTTAAAAGGAACTTTATTGGGTGATGGGGGTTCAGATGAGATCCATGAGGATGTCGTCCTCCATGACGCTGGGCTGCAGGCCCGGTTGGGGAACCGGGCCCCGGGGACCCCCGCTCAGCAGCATCTGACCTGGGGGGCAGTGGGGAAGGGACTGCATCTCCCAGTAGACCCTGGGCCGTGGAGGGCCCTGGGCCTGCTTCCTCCCTCCTCCTTTGGGAGCCCAAGGCACTAAAGTACCTAGGAAGTCCTGAGGGACCAATCAGAAGCACCTTATGACCCCTTCTGGTTGCAAATACACTATTTCCCATAAGCCTTTGGGAGCCCGCCCCCTAAACTACTTCTCTGGCCCCAAGATCATGTTTTCCAGCACCCCCAGGACACTTGAGAGAAGAGCAGAGAAAGAGTTCTCCTCCCACTAGGGCCTTGGTCCCATTGGCTACACTTCCCAGTCGCCCTCAGAGCCCCCAAGGGCCACAGGGTATTGGCGCTCTTGCACAGGGGATGCTGGGACACTCAGTCCAGACCCCTGCCCTCCCCCGGAACCCCCTTACCTGGCAGTGGTGCCCGTGGGGGAAGCTGTGTGGGCCAGGACTGGGTGGGTGGTGGATGCAGAAGTGGTGGCCCCAGTTGGGGCTGCCCCAGGCTCTGATGCGGTGGGGGCAACAGTGCAGGAGCCCCTGGTGGCTGGAGATGATGGAGGGAGGCCTGGGGTGGGGGCACCCCTGTCTGGGGCTAGGGGAACACAGAGTGGCTCAGAGGCCCCTGCTGGAGAGCTGCCACCTCCCACCATCCTGCCTCTGCCTGAGAGGCTGCTCGGAAGAGTCTCAGTCTGCAGTCTGGGAGGTCTTTGTCCTGCTGGGAGCCCTCTTGGGTCGCCATTCGAACCCTGACCAAAGTCAAAAGTTCCTCCTCCCAGAGGAAAGCCCCAAACCACTGGGGCCAGGATCTACAGACCCTGGCTATCCCCACCCCCAAATCTCACCGGTGGTGGGTTGAGGAGGAGGCTCCGTAGCTGAGGGTTGGCCCCAGGGTTCTGGGGTCGAAGAATGGGTCCAGGAGGGGGTGGGCCAGGGGCTGCTCCAGGAGGGCCTTGGGGAGCCCCTGGGGGTGCCTGGGTGGTACCCTGGGGCTGAGGTTGCCCTGTGGCCCCAGAGGCCCCGACAGTACCCTGAGGCTGGGGCTGAGGTGGGCGGAGCTGGAGCTGGTAGGAAAAGAGATGGGGGTGAGGGAGAAGAGCAAAGTCCCCAGACCCTGGGCCTGGGAACCAGTGGCATCCTGTGGGGCCATCCTAACCCATCCCTACCAGCCCTGTCCTCACCAGATTCTGCGAGGGCCTCGCTTGGTCCTCCAGAATGGGGCCCAGACCAGGGGGTGCCTGCTGTCCCCCCATCTGCACGGGGAGAGAGAGAACAGATCAGTGACAGGGAAGGAGTGGTCCTGAACCCAAGCTAGGGAAGATCTGAGCACACATGGAGTTGGGAACATTCTCTTGGAGCACAGCAGTCTGATAGCAGGTCACACACTCCCAGGTCCCTGAGAGGACACCACGCATCAGGGGTTTCATGTGGACATGGAAGATGTGAGAGGACTGCCAGGAAAGGTGAGGGTGTCCTGGAACTTGGGGGCCATGTCTTGGCAAAAGGACCACCTGAGTTCTGGGGCCCAAGCAGAAAGGGGCAGGATGCTGGGTGAAGACGCTGCTCACCCCTCGCTGCTGCTCCAGCTTCTGTTGCTGGACCTGTTTGTGGTTAGTGATGACCTGCCGGATGCCGTTGACGAAGCCGCTCTGGTCATAGGGGATGAGGCCCATGAAGATCTTCTTCTTGGACGAGTACAGGAGCATGAGCACGCGCACCTCGCAGGGGGCCGTGTGAGGGAAGTGCACGCAGCCCGCCTGCAGACAGAGGCTCTTCAGAACTGTTCAACCCTCGGGAGGCAGCACCCCATCCCTCCCCATTCTAGAAGGTGCTAGAAGTAGTGAGGTTTCCACCATACATCTGAGGAGAGGTCTGCTGTGGGTGGCTCCAGGAGGACTTAAGGGGTGAACTGGGTACTCAAAGGGCAGAGCAAGACTGGGGTTCCTGTCAAGTGCTAAGTCGTGAAAGAAAGGACCCAGATACAAGATAGGATCCAGCACTCTGACCTTGACCCAGTCACCACATATGTCTCATTTCCTTGGCCACAAAACGCCAGGGCTGCCTCCTCACAGGGCTTCTGGAAGGAGGCCCGGCGATGAGTGAAGGGCCCGAAGGCGGGTTATGGTAAAGGCAAATCCAAGAGAGCTCAGCGGGCGGTCATGCTGCGCTCTGCCTTGGTATCTGCCAGTGCAAAACAAGGCAAGTGACACTGACATGTCAGGGACATCTGGTACACATCAAGCTCCCTGCCCACCGCTCACCCCAGAGGAAGCACACAGCAAACACTCCTGTCCTCAGTGCTGGCAATCACACTGTGTTTCCAGCAGGGCTCTTAGGTTGGAACTGGCCTTGAACAGCCTCAGCCTCCTCCTGAGGCAGGCCTGCTCATGCCTACCCAGTGGCCATGGGTCCCCCTTCCCCGCAGAACCCAGTGCTATTCAGGGAAACAATGTGCCCTTCCCCACTCCTGCCTCCTCTGCAACTAGGGGTCTGGCCCCAGAGATGGAAAGGAGGCCTGCCAGAGGTTCTAGAACATTTTCTGGTTTCCTGAAGAATGGGAAGTACACAGTCGAGGCTCCTCCCCTTGCCTTCCTTCATCAAGTATACAGGATGCCTAGAAACGAGAACCAACCTGTGACCATGAGGGAGAGGCCAAGAGAACCACAGAAACCCTGGTCTTGGTGTCACAGAGCTGTAAAACTAACCCCCAAAGCTGCCCATTTCCAAGGGTCCTATTCTGTGATAAAAATGAACACTTGCTCTTGGAACACTCCCTCTCCAAACCCAGTTGCCACACTGTGAGGAAGACTAAGCCACACACTTGGGCCACGTGCAGATGTACTGATTGACGATTCCAGAGGACAGCCAGGAGCAGGTCAGCGGGCCAGTGTGAACACCCAGCCCAGTTAAGCTTCCAGATGATCAAGTCTCGGCTGCCATGGGATGGCAACCACATGAAGAACCCCCAAGCCTGACCCACAAAATCGTGAAAGGTAACGTGTTTGTGAGCCAATGATTTATTTCTTGGGAAAACTATAGCTGAAAGTGTTCCCAGCTCTCACAAACATCATCTTCATGGTTTTTGTGTATGTGGTACTGTGGGATGATCCCAGTGGGTTTGTTTTTGTTTTTATTTTGAGATAGCTCTCGATAGTTGCCAAGGCTAGCCTCCAACTTGCAAACCTCCTGCCTCAGCCTCCCAAGTTACTAGAACCACAGGCATACACCTCCACACTTGGAGCCTTGGTGGTTTCTGAGAGGCATCCATGAGGCAGTCCATCTAAAGGCCTCGCTCCTAGGAAGTGACAGTGCATAGGAAGTCAGTGGATTTGCTCCTACACAAAAAGGCCCTCCTCCGTGTTAGGACTTGTTGAAGTCCTAATCCTCTAGCACCTCTGAAGGTGACCCTATTTGGAAACAGGTTTTGTGCAGATGCAACCAGATGAGGTCATTAGGGTAGGCCCCAATCCAATATGGCTGATGTCCTGATAAGAAGACAACAACAGGCCGAGGGGGTGCAGTTCAGTAATAGAGTACTTGCCTAACATGTATGAGGCCTTGGGTTCAATCTCTGAAGTAAAAAAAAAAAAAGGACACAGACACACTTCAAAGCCATGTGAAACATGAAGACAGGCCTGAGTTTGGACAGAATGATGCTGCCTGACGCCAGAGGTTCCCAGCTGGAGGAGCAGTAAAGAGGGTTCCCTAGAACCTTCAGAGAGTACGGCCCTGCCTCCCGCTCATCTGCAGCTTCTGGTCTCCAAAACCACAAGACAATAAGTTGCTGTTCTAAGTCCCTCAGTTTGGGACCATGTGTTACAGCAGCCAGAGGAAACAAACATATCCAACGAGCCTGTCAGAATCAATGGCATCCTCCTAACTGATCCTGCCACACCATGGTCACACTGTCACCACGGGATTTACCTCAATCTATAATATAAATATATATATTATATATAATATAAATAATATATAATATAAATAAAGTGAAGAGTCTGGGAGAAAGGGGGAGCCCAAGCTCACTAAGTCCATCACACTCAAACATGGCTGCAGGCTGGGGTATACCAGAAATAGAGCACTTGCCTACCACATGCAAGGTCTGCGTTCCATCCCTGGCACCACAAAAAGAGAAGCGCTCCTAGGCCCAGCACCCTGAAGGTCCCTGTCAAAGGCCAGAAGCTGACTGGGGAGCCAGGGCTCAACGTCCCTGCCGAGGACTCACAAAGCCATTGCCCATAATGCGGTAGAGGCCTTTGAGGGACTCCAGGTCCTTGTTGGTGAAGTGGAACTGGACCATCCTCGAGTTCCGGAACAGAGGGCCCAGGGTGGTCTGGGAGACACAGAAGTCAGCGTGTGGGGAGTGAGGAGGGGGTAAGGAGGCAGGGAAGAGATGGGGAACAGGGTGGGTGCCAACCAACAGCTGGGCAGTCCCCTCCCCCACCACTCACCAGCAGTTGCTGGGGGATAAGCTGCATGATCAGCTTCTGGGGCCACTGCTCAGTCTTCCTGGGGACAAGGCCAAAGAGGGGTCAGAAGGGTGCAAACCCCAGCCGCGCCCCACCCCCACCGACAGTCACCTACAGGTTCTCTCCATGATTCACGTAGACCTGGCAGGGCAGTGACCGTGTCAGCTTGGTGTTGGCATCCACCGAGGCAGGCTTGGGTTTCTGCGGGGAGAAGGATGTCACAGTAAAAAGGGCCAGAGTTTCAGTTATTTCCCCCTTCTGTGCCACTCTGGTAGTTCCAAAGCTCAAGTTGTCCCTCAGTTTAGCCCCCACAAACCCTGAGCTCCTCTACCACCCATCCCATGCTCCTCTAACCTCTAAATTCCACAAATATTAGGGCTCCTCCTCTGGCCCAAACCCCATCATCTATTTTCCTGCAAGGTCACACTGCCTGGGGCATCTCTCTGGACCCCTGATCCTAGGCTTTCCTGGGTTCTCCACTTCAATACAACTCTTAAACTCCCCCAGTTCTAAACTCTGAGCCACAAATCCCATGTTTCCTTGGGACCCTCCTCTGGCCACAGGTCCCCAGGCCTGACCCTCCATTCCACATGCACAATGGACCTGCAAGCCCGCTTACCTCCTGCCACTCAAGAACCCCACTCCAGGCCAGGAGTTTATTAGAGACCGACTGCTGCCCACCGAGGGCTGGAGCCCCAAGCTGCGCTGGTGAAGGGCCACTTACTCCACCTGGGGCCACGGTGCCTGCCTGCAAAGGAAAACAGAGGCAAGGAGTGGGGCCAGACCATCTCCTGGGGGGAAAGGCAAGGTGAGTGGGACAAAGGTCTCTTCCTCTACACATGTCCAACAGCACATGGCCACTCATCCTCCAAGCCTGCAGCACACGAGGACTCTCTAGTCCCATGATGCCTGGCCTCCTCCGAACAGTTCTGACACACATGAAACCTCTCGCCTCACAGCACATAGGACATGCTCCTTGAACCCCAGCAGCCCTAAGCCCCAAGGCTACGTCCCTGGACACTATTCAGAAGGTAAACGGCTCCTCTCACCATCTTCACCCCACCACTCACAGCGCGGGCCTAGCCCAGCCTTCTGGTTCTTAGCAGCTTCCACTGCGTTCTGGGCAGCCACCTGAGCCGCACTCAGATTCCCAGGGACCTGGGAACAGAGGGGAGGGGGCTGGAGAGGACCACACACCCAGTCCTTGTGGGCCAACAGCCCCACAGAGCACACCACCCTAGCTACAGTGTCTCCTAGGAGCTCAGAACTCCCATCACCAGCCCCAACAACCTCACCCTCTCAATGTCCCAGGCTTGTCCCACCCCACACGCCCCACCATTCAATTAGGTCTATCCCATGAGGCCCTGGCTCCTGCAGAGCCCCAGGAGCAGGCCTGTCCTGGCGACATCCATACCTGGTACTGTGGTGGGACTGGGGGCAGGGACTGCTGGGGTGCAGCGGACAGTGTGGCACCCGAAGGGGCAGCAGGAGGCAGAGGGACCGGCTGCTTGGGCTGGAGGGGGCCTGGGGCTGAGCCACCCCCAACTGTGAGCAGGATGCAGGACCAGGCCCCCAAGAGAAAAAGTTGGAGGTGAAGAGGGAGAAGAGAAATCCAAAATCCCAGTCAGAGCGAGCTGAGAAAACCCCCCAAGCCCCCACCCTACCACCCTGGGCCTCACCAGGCAGCACCAGCCCCCGAACCAGCACCATGTGCCTCGGGTCCTGGCTCACGTCTGTCGGAGGCTGCAGAGGCTCCAGCAAGGCTGGGGGAGCCGCCTTCTCAAATAGGAGCCGCAGGGCAGGCAGCTTTCGAGGAGACACAATGGAGAAATGGATCCCACGCTGCAGGAAGAGGGATGGGTTAAGACAGGGCCCCACCATAAGCCTGCAGGAGCCAGCACCCATGGAACCACACCATGGTGACTAGATGACCTGGGCCCTAGAATTATTAATTCCCACCAGGCTATGGGGCAGAAAGTGAGGAGATCTGGTATTAGTTGCCCCAGGGGACTCTGGGATATAATTCTTTCAACAAGCCTAAGTAAATAGCTGGCCAAAGAGTCCCCAACTGTTCTGTGAGCCCAGACCCCAGCCCTGCTCCCTCAGGCCAGAGGTCCTCACCTCCCCAATCTGCTGGACGAGGCTCTCAGTCGTGTACCCCGAGTATGTGGTGCTCTCAACAGCAGGCAGCAGATATGGGGGTGAGTTGCAGATAAGGAGACATACTCGGTGTGTCTGGCCACTACCAGGGACAAGACAAGACATGGAGCAGGCCACAACAGGGGCTCTGAGAAGGGACCCAGACCTAGCACCAGCAAGGTTCATACACTCCACCCACAAGAAACCAAAAGTAATGCTACCTTACAACTGATGACACTGTGGCTCTGAGAGGTTCAGGAACTGAGATACCCCAGAAAAGGCAGGCAGGAGGAATTCAGAGCTGAGGCCTCCTCTTGATAAGGGGACACATTTCCTCCCTCCCTCCTCCCCAGGGTGAGGCTAGAGGTGGAGTCACAGGACATGCTATGTACAAACAGATGAGGAGGGGCTAGCAGGGGTCAACAGGAGGACTCACATCTGCTCCCGCATCTTCTTGAAGTCATCAAACAGCTGCAGGGCTGTGCTGAGGCCTTCCGCGATGAGGCTACAGCTCTCTCCGCCCCCACCCATGAACCTGCAGGGTGCCAGGCAGTCAGCCCCAGGGTGCCCCCGACACCTGAAGCTGCTAGCATCCCAGCCCTGCACACAGGACTGTGCACCTTGGGACAATGGGACACAGTTCTCTGCTCCATCCCTGATGCTGGTGGGGTCCCAGGCTGAGAAGAACAGGAGACACTTGACCTTTTAATTATGAGGCCTGGGAAGGAGACCTTCAGTATAGGAAGTCATAAAGCACCCAGGTAACCATGCCTGGGCCTCTATGCTGTGTCCCAGTCCTAGTGTGACTAACCCCTATCTGATCCGTGTCCTGCCATCCCTCTCTAGACCATGTGCCTCATCATTAAAGCAGCCCTGGCTTCACTTCTCCTTCCCAACCAAGTGAGGGGGGCTTCCTGTCCACCTAGTGCTATGGGTTGAAATGTGTCTCCCCAATGACAGGCTGAGGTCCTAACCCACAGAGCCTCAGCACGTGACCTTATCGGAAACAGGGCTTTTTTGTTTAGTTTTTTGTGCTGCGGTTGGAACTCAGTATCGGACATGTTGGGCCAGGGCTCCCCCACTGAGCTATATCCTCACCCTGGAGAAAGGGTGGTGTTGGAGGGAAGTGAAGATCGTCAGGGGATCCTAATCCAATATGACTAGCGTCTATGAAAAGGAAAAGGTTGGACAGACACACAGAGAGATGACGGGTAGACACAGGAGGAGGTGGTACGAAGACTGGGTGGCGCTGAAGCAAGGCAAGACATGCCTGGAAGCAGCAAGGACGGCCCCTTGCCCTACAGATTTCAGAGGGAGCTTGGCCCTGCTGGCACCTTGATCTTGACTTCCATCTTTTAGAGCCTCAGACAATTCTAACCCAGCAGCCTAGGAAACTCACACACACACTAGAGTTCCATGCACCTAGACGGCCCCCATATTGAGGTGGCCCAGGAAAGCATCCCACCCAGCACAGCTACTGCAGCCACCATTCTTCAGGCTGATTTTGCCTCAGAGAACATGCGTGCAGACCAGAGGGCACCAGCCCCTGAACTGTGGTCTCGACATCCATGTCTGCTCCCATCTTCCCCACAGGCAGGAACGGGGTGTCTGAATCTTCGCTTTTCCCCAGCCCTATCCACCACAGCCTGGCATGTGGAGACCTCTGGGAAATGTGTTAAATAAACGAATGGTTACCCAGCCAACAGGGCCTGCCTAGGCTGGATCAGTTCCGTGCCTTCAGCCAAGCACCTAGAGGCCTACATGCCCCGACCCGCCTAGCTCTCCCTTTCCACGTCCTCTGCCTGTGCAGCCTCCAGACCTCTCACACTCCGAGGTCTCCACATCTGCTCCACCTGCACTAGCTCAGACTCTAGCCTCAACAGAACCCTAATTCATGAATTCTGTGACACTCCGCCCAGCATGCTCTCCTCCAGGAAGCTTGCCCTGCTGCCACCTCAATCACATTACAAGTCACCTGACACTACGGCTGCCCTGCTTCCTTCCACAGCCACCCCCTGCCATACCTGGACTGTGCAGTCCTCAGTGAGGGAGTACAAGTCATATGAGCCATCTCTACAAAATGCACCCCAGATGACACAGGCTTTGGGAACCTGCTGAATGAACAATCCCACCAGCGGCCTGCTGTTCCCCACCCACCTTCACAAGCTGATTTCTTTCCAGTCTCACTTGGCCTGGGAGCTCTGGACCTCAGGTCCTTTCTCCCCGTCTCAGGACCCTTGGCCCCCACTGTTGCTCCTTCCCACCCACTCCCTGGCCTCCTCTTCCTCACCTGCAAGGCTGTTTTCCACAGGAATTTTAAGGCCACAGATAGGGGTGGACCTCACCCAAAGAACCAATCCTAGAGTTTGCTGTCTGGATTCCTGCCATGCAAGAAAGCAAACCATGGGGTCAGGTGCAGTCACGCCTGTAATCCCAGTAACTGGGAGGCTCAGGCAGGAGGATCACAAATTCAAGGCTAGCCTCAGCAACTTAGCTAGTTCCTGTGTCAAAATAAAAAATAAAAACTGGCCTGGAGGGCTGGGGATGTGGCTCAAGCGGTAGCGCGCTCGCCTGGCATGCGTGCGGCCCGGGTTCGATCCTCAGCACCACATACAAACAAAGATGTTGTGTCTGCCGAAAACTAAAAAATAAATATTAAAAAAATTCTCTCTCTCTTTAAAAAAAAAAAAAAAAACTGGCCTGGAGGGGCTGGGTTGTGGCTAAGCAGTAGAGTGCTTGCCTAGCACGTGCGAGACGCTGGGTTCCATCTTTAGTACCACATGTGATTGTGGCTCAGCAGTAGAGAGCTCGCCTAGCATGTTCGAGGCCCTGGGTTCGCTGGTTCGATCCTTAGCACCACATAAAAATAAACAAAGATATTGTGTACAATTACAACTAAAAAATAAATATTTAAAATAAATAAATAAAAAGTATTGTGTCCAACTACAACTAAAAAATATACATATTTTTTTTAAAAAGGGTTCTGGGGTTGTAGCTCAGTGGTAGAGCCTTGCATGCCTGAGGCACTGAATTCAATCCTCATCAACACAGACAGATTAGATGTAGACAGACAGACACATAGATTGATAAGGCTGGGTTGTGGCTCAGCGGTAGAGCACTCGCCTAGCACAGGTGCAGGGTTGATCCCCAGCACCACATAAAAAATAAATAAACAAAATAAAGGTATGTGCCTAACTACAACTAAAATAAATAAATAAAAATATTTTTTAAAATAATCTTTTTTTAATATTTATTTTTTAGGTGTAGATGGACACAACACAATGCCTTTATTTTTATGTGGTGCTGAGGATCGAACCCGAGTCCCGCCCGTGCTAGGCGAGCGCTCTACTGTTGAGCCACAATCCCAGCCCAACTAAAAATATTTTTGAAAAATAAAATAGGGGCTGGGGTGGTGGCTCAGTGAAGGAGCACTGTGGGAGGCCAACCTTACTGGTGACTGAGTTACACTCCCCAGCTGGGTGCTGAGGCGCTCAGTCACAGAAATGTGGCAGAGCTTTCCCCCACCTTCTTGGGTTCGAGGGTCGGTGTCTCATGCATGGATGTGTCTTGCTACAGGCCCATGGGTGAAGCTATGCTCACCTGTTCCTTTGTAATGTAACCCCTTGTCCTGTTTAGGATAGAATCTTCCATGGAAGTGCCTTGTGTGTGTCCCCTCCTCTTACTGTGCCCTGGGGTGTGGCCTACCCAGCTGTCAGTCAACCTGCTGACAGTGGACATCATGAAGATACTCAGCCCCTGAAACCTGACCCCTGGCCTCATCTGAATAGCTTCTCCTCAGTAAAAGGGGTCAGCGTGTGATCTCGCTCTCTTTCTTCGGACCCTTAAGGTCAGAGGAGCTGTCACAGCAACCCCAAAGAAAAAGGTATTTGTGTCTCTTGTGTGGTTATTTCTTTTTTTTTAATATTTATTTTTTTTTTAGTTTGTTTTCGGTGGACACAACATCTTTGTATGTGGTGCTGAGGATCGAACTCGGGCCGCACGCATGCCAGGCGAGCGCGCTACCACTTGAGCCACATCCTCAGCCCCTTGTGTGGTTATTTCGTGCAGCCCAGTTAGCCCAGTTTAACTAGAGTGACCCCTGAGCCTTTTAGTCGCGAGAACAGAAACCCAGCAGAGCACTTGCCTAGCATGTGTGAGGCACTGGGTTTGATTCTCAGCACCGCATATAAATAAATAAAGGTCCATTAACAACTAAAAAATATTTTTAAAAAATAAATAAAATGAAGCCTAGTTTGGTGGTGCATGCCTGTAATCCCAGCATCTCAGGAGGCTCAGGCAGGAGGATCACAAGTTCAAAGCCAGCCTCAGCAAAAAGTGAGGTACTAAGCAACTCAATGAGACCCTGCCTCTAATAAAATACAAAATTGGACTGGGGATGTGGCTCAGTGGTTGAGTGTCCCTGAGTTCAATCCCTGGTACCTAAAAAAATTACTTAATTAATTAAAATAAAAAGTGTGGGATGTAGCTTAGTGGTGAAGCACCACTAGGTTCAATTCACAGTACAAAAAAAAAAAAATCAAACAATAACTTTGGGGGAGCCTTTTTAGACTTGAGCCAAGTGCTGGGAGGAATGAGGAGCAATTTTCTCATGCGTGTGTTATCTCCTTTTGGGTGATGAAAACATTTTGGATTGAGACAGAGGTGAGAGGTGCACAACATTGTAATGGTCCCAAATGCTGCCAAATCATACTCCTTTAGATTTTTGCTTTGTTTTGTTGGGATACTGGGGATTGAACCCAGGGCACTTAACCACTGAGCCACATTCCCAGCCCTTTCTCTTATATTTTTAGAGACAGGATCTTGCTGAGTTTCTTGGGGTCTTGCTAAGTTGCTGAGGCTGGCTTTGAACTCGCAAACCTCATGCCTCAGCCTCCCAGGTCGCTAGGATTACAGGCATGCGCTACCATGCCTGGCTAAAACCTGTTTGTTTTTTTCCAAGAGAATGAAAGAGGCAGAAGTGCCTTTTTTTTTTTTAAATAGCTGTAGATGGACAGCATGCCTTTATTTTATTTATTTATGTGGTGCTGAGGGTTGAACCCAGTGCTTCACACATGCTAGGCCTAAGTGCTCTGACACTGAACCACAACTCAGCCCCTAAAACCTGCTTTTTCTTAATGAACATTGAAAAGAAATTATGTTACCAGCTCCAAGAGACTGCCAAGCACATGAGGAAAACTTGAAAATGGGGAGCAAAACTATGGCCACTTGTAAAATGTGACTTAAATATTGTCAAATTTCTGATAAATCTTATTCCCATATAAATCCAAACAGAAAAGAGAAAGAGGCTGAAGGTGTAACTTGGTGGTAGAGCCCAAGTTCAATACACAGCACCAAAAAAATAAAATCAAATAAAGGCACCTCTGGACACTGTGGCACTTGCCTAGAATCCCAGCAGCTCGGGAGGCTGATGCAGGAGAATTCTAAGTTTGAGGTCAGCCTCTGCAATTTAGCAAGAGCCTGTCTCAAGATGAAAAATAAAAAGGCTGGGAATACAGCTCAATGTTAGAGCCTCTCTGAATTCAACCTCCAATATCACAAAAAACAACAAAAAAACGAACACTAGCTCCACAAGAGCCAGAACCTGGCCTGTCTTGTGCCATGTGTGCCACAAACATTTGTTCAATTAATGAACAAATGAGCTGCCACAATGCTCCAGGGAGGATACTCAGGTGTACTTTCCTTCTACCTCTATTTTTTCTGACTCTAGGTCAGATTTATTTTTCCTAGGAGAGGGAAAAAACTGTCCTCTTATAAGAATGTTTTTTGTTTTTGTTTCTTTGGTGCTGAGGATTGAACCCAGGGCCTTGTGCATGCAAGAAAAGCACTCTACCAACTGAGCTATACCCCCAGCCCCCCACTTATAAAAATGTAACATCAAAAAACAATTTTCCCAAAGCAAGGACATTTGAAAACTTTCACTGTACTCCTTGTTCCTTGGGTATCAGACATGCTGGGAGAAGGTACGATTTCTCCAAGTTAGAACAAAACAGGCTGAATTTCTTGTGCTGCCTGTTCTGAACCCACCTGGAATGTCACAGAAAATGAATTCAGTTGATTAAATAGGAGCCATCAAAACAATGGCCATTGGAAACATTAAAAAATGGCTTAAGGGGCTGGGTTGTGGCTCAGTGGTAGAGTGCTTGCCTTGCATGTGTGAGGCCCTGGGTTCAAACCTCAGCACCACATAAATGAATAAAATAAAACTATTTAAAAAAAATGGCTTGGGGCTGGGGTTGTGGCTCAGCAGTAGAGTGTTCACCTTGCATATTGGAGACCCTGGGTTGAGCCTCAGCACCACATAAAAAGGTATTGTGTCCAACTACAACTAAAAAATAAATATTTTTTAAAAATTAAAAATAGGGCTAAAGATGTGGCTCAAGCGGTAGCGCGCTTGCCTGGCATGCGTGCGGCCCGGATTCGATCCTTAGCATCACATACAAATAAAGATGTTATATCCGCCGAAAACTAAAAAAAATAAATATTAAAAAATTCTCTCTCTCTCTCTCTAAAAAAATTAAATAAATAAATAAATAATTACTTAAGCCAGTTGGGCATGATGGTACATGCCTGAAATCCAGCAATTCTAGGAGGCTGAAGCAGGAAGATTTGAACATCTGAGGCCAGCCTCCACAAATTAGCAAGATGTGATCTCAAAATGAAAAATAAAAAGGGCTGACCAGGTGTGGTGGTGCATACCTGTAATCCCAGAGTCTTGGGAGGCTGAGGCAGAAGGATTGTGAGTTCAAAGCCAGGCTCAGCAAAAATGAGGCACTGAGCAATTCAGTGAGACCCTGTAATGAGCCCTACAAAGTAGGACTGAGGACGTGGCTCAGTGGTCAAGTGCCCCTGAGTTCAAGCCCTGGTACCCCACACTCCTCCCACCAAAAAAAAAAAAAAAAAAAAAAAGGGCTAGGGGTTGTGGCTGTATGGTAGAGCACTTACCTTGCACATGTGAGGCCCTGCATTTGATCCTTAGCACCACATAAAAAGAATAATAAAAGTATTGTGTCCATCTACAACTAAAATTTTTTTTTAATTAAATTAAAAGGGGAGGGGCTGGGTATGGCCCTCAGGGGTAAAGAGTCCCTGGGTTCAATCCCCAGTAAAGATTTACAAGGATGATGATGGTGATGACAATGACAATGATAATAATAATGGCTTAAAATGTTTACCAGCTGATTAGGGCCCCCGCTTTGGTAAGAACACATAGTTTTATTTGGTTCTAGGTACAGTGCATTCTGAACAAGCAGGGTGGACATGTGATTAAGGCATTCAGATAGCAGTTCCTGCTTATCCTGCCAATGCCCTTGGGGTTTTCTTTCTTCCTTATTTTGAGACAAGATCTCAAAAGATTGCTCAGGCTGGTCTTGAACTTGGGATCCTCCTGCCTTAGCATCACTGGGATCTCGGGAATGAGCCACCATGCCCAAACAGGATTTTTTAATAAGGAAGTCTGGCTGCTTTTCCTAATACTCCACACCTGTGGAAGGTTTGGTTTCTTGATGATTAACCTACCTGTAGCTTTGACTCATTCATTTACCCAGTGAAAGTCTGCTAGGTCTTTTGGGTGCCAGATGGAAGCAAACCACATGAGAAATACTCAGGGACATTCACAGTCCAGAAGCATGGGGCTGTACAGGGGAACACAGGAGGGAGCAACAGACTGCTTGCAAAAATCAAGGCGGCGGGGTGGGGGCGGGGTCTCGTTGTGGCTCAGTAGTAGAGCGCTTGCTTTGCATGCCTGAGGCACTGGGTTCAATCTTCAGCATCTATAAAAGTAAATGAATAAAATAAAGGTATTGTGAAAAAAAATTTTTAAAAATCAAGGACAGTTTCTTAGGCAGGAAGACACTTAAGCTAGTCTGGAAGGCGATGTGGGAATTTCCTGGGGTCATGAGCATGAAGTGTGCTGTGGGCATTCACTCCTTGACTCAAAGTTTTCCTGAGGGCTCCTGTACTGGGAGCTCCAGGTCACAGGGACTCCAGATGTGCCAGACCTGAACTTGGTCTCAAGGAGCCTGCGTATAGTATTATTCAAGTCTTACCACAGTCTAGCCCAGTGGTTCTCAACTGGGTTGGATTTTGCCCCCAGGGGACATCTGATAATGCCTGGAAACATGTTGGCTGTCCCAACTTTGGAAGGGATGCTACTGGCATCTAATGGGGAGCAGCTAGGGATGGTGTTCGACATCATACAAAAACTGGGAGGTAGCTCAGTGGTAGAGCACTTGCCTAGCATGCTCAAGGCCCTGGGTTCCATCCCCAGGACCACAATACAACAAAGGTGCAGCAAACCAGGCAAGTCTCAGCTACTCAGAGGTAGCAAGACACTTACTAGGTGCAGACCATGTAAAACAGTCATGAACTCATTTAATTGTCAAAACATCCCATGAGGTTGTGGTAGCCTGCCCCCAAGAGGGCTCCCAAAGATCCTGACTCCTCATATTCACAACCATGGCTGTCACCCTTTCCGTGAGAAACAGTACATACTTGTCAACCAAACAGAAACTGATGCCAGGTGCAGTGGTGCAGGCCTGTAATCCCAGCTGAGGCTGAGGCAGGAGGATTATAAGTTCAAAGCCAGGCCCAGTAATGGCACGGCACTAAGCAACTCAGTGAGACCCTGTCTCTAAATCAAATACAAAATAAGACTGGGGATGTGGCTCAGTGGTCGAGTGCCCATGAGTTCAATCCCTGGTAATGACCACCCTCCCAAAAGCCAGCACCTGGCAGAAGTGATGATACATGCCTTGCAAGACTTATTAAGGGGTATGGCGTAGCTTCCTTTTTCGTCTCCGTACTGAATCACTCACTGTGAAGAAAGGCAGGTTCTCCAATAGGCAAGTCAAGCAGCCTCGTGGAAAAGACTTATGGCTAACAGCCAGCAAGGAACTGATGTCTCTAGCCATAGAATGATGGCTGTTGGAAGCAGATCCTCCTGCATAGCCCAACACTGGGATGATTCCAACACCATGAAAGACCCCAGGCAAAACCTTGCAGCTAAGCACTGGTGAATTTCTCACAGACATGCTTAAGATAACAATACTTCTATTTTTTCCTTTACTTTTATATTTTCATGCAGTACTGGGAATTAAAATTAAACTCAGGGGTGCTCTACTACTACTAAACTACAACCCTAGCTCTTTATTTTTATTCATTAAAATGGGAATTGAAACCAGAGGCGCTTAACCACTGAGTCACATCTTCACCCCTTTTTTATTTTTTATTTTAAGACAGGGTCTCACTAAGTTGTTGAAATGCTGGCTTGGAACTTGTGATTCTCCTGCTTCAGCCTCCTGAGTCTCTAGGTCTGGAGGCATGTGCCACTGGCAATGATCTATAGTTTTAAATCATTAGGTTGGGGGTGACCATTTTGCAGGAATAGATAATTAACAGAAAAGAACTAATGCAAGTATTAACATCCCCACATGCAAAATGAGCACGCAGGATCCAGGGACTCTTTGAGTTGTGTAGGGAAGTATATCTATGATGTGACCCCCAGCTATCTGACTCCAGAGTTCACAACATGAACTATCAAAGCACAGTACAATCTCTCTAATGTACCCATCAGAAGGACAGGAGGGGACAGGGAAAGGGTTTAAGGCAGGGAATCACATATGGATTGCTTGGCAGCTGTGGTGCTCAACCACACATCCCTGAATGGTAAGTTTTCTCTGTGCCTAAACCGGATGACTACACTGCTGCTGAGTTCTTCCAAGGCCCAGCCTTCTTCCCACAGCCCAGGAGTCCAGGCCCTGGACAAGTGATTTATGGACTAAAACACATGAACCTTCCAAAACACCATTTTCATAGTGCCTCACAGGACCCTAACCCACCACAGTAGGGGGAAAAGCTCACTTAATGCCATCCAGCCAGGTGACAAACTCATAGGCGCTGCTGGTGGGAGCATGACATTGCACATAAGACTCTGGGGCGCAGTCCACAGTGTTGAAAACCACGAGGCTGTACTGGGTCCCTCCATACTAGGTGGGAAAGGCAGAGAAAAGTTTAATCAGGGAACCCAATTCCTTTTCCCTCAGAAAAAAATAAGGATCGCAACTTCCTTCTCTTCCCTCAGACCAGGGAGTCCTGGATCCCAGGCCTCCCTCCACAGACCCAAGAATCCAGACCCCAACCCACCTTCCTTAGACCCAGGGACCCAAACCTCAAGCCTGCTCCCTCAGACCCAGGATCCAGACCTTGCCCTCCTCCCTCAAGATCAGGGATCAGACTCCTGTCCTCCTCCCTCAGACCTGAGAGTCCTGATTCCTAGCCCTCCTCCTTCAGACCCAGGGGTCCAGGCCCAGCCTCCTCCCTCAGATCCAGGGGTCCAGCCCCAGCCTCCTCCCTCAGACCCAGGGGTCCAGGCCCAGCCTCCTCCCTCAGACCCAGGGTCCAGGCCCAGCCTCCTCCCTCAGACCCAGGGGTCCAGCCCCAGCCTCCTCCCTCAGACCCAGGGACACAGGTCCCAGCCTCCTCCCTCAGACCCAGGGACAGAGGTCCCAGCCTTCTCCCTCAGACCCAGGG
>NW_026000205.1:1114311-1133733 GCF_001458135.2 Marmota marmota marmota
AAAAAAAAAAAAAAAAAAAAAAAAAAAAAAAAGTAAGTGATAGATATTTCAGTTAGGCTGCTCTGATCATTACACATTGTATACATTGAAATGGCACTCTGTGGCCCATAAATATATACAATTGTGTCAAAATTTTTAAATGAGGGCTGGGATGTAACTCAGTGGTAGAGGCTTGCCTAGCACGTGTGAGGCCCTTGCACTTGATTCCCAACACCACAAAAATTGATAATAATATAAAATCATAGCCTGGTGTGGTGACCCATGCCTGTAATTCCAGCAACTAGGAAGTCTGAGGCAGAAGGATCTCAAATTCAAAGCCAGCCTTAGTAATTTAGGGAGACCCTGTAACAAAACAAAAATGAAAAGGTGTGAGATGTAACTCTGGTGAAGTACCCCTATCACCACGTTCAATTCCCACTACTGAAGGGGAAAAAAAAGAATAAGGTAGGAGAGTTTGAATGAAATTAGCAGCCTCAGACATTGTCCAGTGGAAGTTGAAATCAAAATAATTTGCTCCGGGGCTGGGGCTGTAGCTCAGCAGTAGAGTGCTTACCTCACACATGACAGGACTGAGTTCGACCCTCAGATGACATAAAAAATAAAATTAGCAGGTCTCGGTGGCACATGCTGTAATCTCAGCGGCTGGGAAGGCTAAGGCAGAAGGATCATGAGTTCAAAGCCATCAGCAAAAGTGAGGCACTAAGCAACTCAGTGAGAGGCTGTCTCTAAATAAATGCAAAAAAAAAATAGGGCTGGGGATATCACTCCGTGGTCGAGTGCCCTGAGTTCAATCCCCCATACCCAAAATCAAAGTAAATTAAATTAATAAAAAAGATATTGTGTGTCCATTGACAACTACAAGTTTTTTTAAAAAATAATTTGCTCCAGGGGCTGGGACTGTAGCTCAGCAGTAGAGCACTTGCCTTGCATGTATGAGGTACTGGGTTCCATCCTCTGCACCACATAAAAATAAATAAATAAAGATATTGTACCAACTACAACTAAAAAACAATTAAAAATATAATAATTGCTCCAATACAGTTCAGCACTATATTTTAAGGCAAAAATGTGCATTCCCTTTCAAACACAGCAGTACTGAAACCACCGGAGTTTTGAGGTGAGGCTAGGTTCCAACTTCACCAATTTCCTCTGGGTTCTTGTCTAAGAAATTTTGAAGAATAAAAGCCACAATCATGGAACGGAAGAGTAAACAGAGCAGGATTTATTTACTTAGAAGAGATAGAATGCCTGCCAAGCTGGTGCAGGAGGGGACTGGATAGCAGAAAAACCCATTTTGGTGTGCCAACTTAGGAGTTGGCATAGGATTCTGCTTAGGGCATGGTGCAAATGTATGTAAAATAGGAACTGAAAAGGTATTCAGGCTATTGCCTTCGGTAACTTCCATCCAGTTTCACCCCCAGTTTTAGTTTTCCAGGGCTTCTGAAACAGGCCTGGTTGGTGCTCCTGAATATGTCTACAGGCTAGCCTCTGCGTGGGAGGCCTGTGTTTGAATAAGACTGACCATTGATATTCTTTTTTTTTTTTTAATTTTTAGTTGCAGTTGGACACAATACCTTTATTTTTATTTATTTATTTTTATGTGGTGCTGAGGATTGAACTCAGGGCCCCGCACATGCTAGGCAAGCGCTCCTCCACTGAGCCACAACCCCAGCCCACCATCAATGTCCTTATTCAGCATCAAAGTATTTTGATATCAAAGCTGTATCACCACTTCTCCCATTTATTTTATCCATAATCCCTTTTGTCTTTCGTTTTCTTTGCAGAAACCTTTTAAAGAAAATTCCTAAAATCATGTAATTTTACCTCCACATGGTTGTCAGGCGTCTTTCAGAATTCAAGGACACTTTCTTATGTAACCACTGTGCCATTATCACCCATTAAGATGGCAAAACCAGACCAGTTGTAAAATTAAATTACAAGGGGCTAGGGATGTGGCTCAAGCAGTAGCGTGCTCGCCTGGCATGCATGCGGTCAGGGTTCGATCCTCAGCATACAAACAAAGATGTTGTATCCGCAGAAAACTAAAAAATTCTCTTTCTCTCTCTTTAAACAGTCTTTAAAAAAATTAAATTAAATTACAAGAACTTTACCTTGAGAAACCTAATTAACTTTGGGTCCCCACCTTTTGGATTGTAAATAACTATCTCTAGGAGTCTTCCTACTCCTTTTTGAAATGTAAACAGCCCTGTCTTGTGGCTCCTGAGAGATTTATCAGGTGCCTGTGAAAAAAAGTGAGTTTCTCTTACTGCTTTTTGTTTTGTAAACAGGCTTCCCAATAGAAACCCCCAGGGAAGGCCTTCTGTCATGCAGACTAGAAATTATAGAGCACCAAATAGCGGTTAAGTATTGTTTGAAACGTGGTGCGGATTTAGTTTGTTTTCCTCTGGGCCCACCAACATAAAATAAAGTTTGGAGTTCTTCTCTCCAAGTGCTGCTTCTCAACCAGTCTGTTGCCCACAGCACTGTAACAAAATTATTTCTTAGTATCATCTAAGGCTAAGTTCATAATCATTTGTTCCCAATTATCTCAAAATATCTTTGTTAGAAAAAAGAGACCCGCTGAATGCAAACTTCACAGATCATTTCAGCTTTTATTCAGGAAGGGGACTACATCTATGGGAATGGACCCACTTTCCTGGTGGAAAATGAGCCACTGAACAAAGGAAGGGACTGGGCTTAAGTAGGTTATCCTGAGAGATGGTCATTTCAGTTTTCTTGGTCACCCAGGAGTTTGGGGTTTGTCCTACCAATCATGAAGGGGTCAGTTTGAGCGTTTAGGAATTTGAGCTCTTGGGTCAGGGGTTTGTGTTCAGCATCTGGAGAGGATTGACTCTGAGGAAGGTCAATGCCCCTCAGAGGCTATCACTTTAGGTGTGATGAGACACCTCCTTCCTGCCTGCAACTAGCACCAGGAAAACATTTGTTCACAGTGTTCTTTTTCACTTTCTTTTCTCAGGCCACATTATCTTGGGGGATTTTTCATTTTCCACATCTATTAGTCTTTTTATAATTGTTTTACTTGAATTAGTATCCAAATTAGCCAAAAATAAGATAAAATTAAAATTAAAATGAGGACTATTAATAAGAGACCACAGAAACCAAAGTCAATGGAGCTAGACACGCCCCCCCCCAAGTAATACAATAGGAATGGACCTGACCCGCCCCCCCTTTCCCCACACACACACCAAGTTTTCTCCCTTAACACAACCTGCTTTTCTGGGAAGTAAACCCAGGGGAACTTTGCCACTGAGCCACTTTCCCAGCCCTCACTAAATTGCTGAAGCTGGCCTTGAATTTGTGATCCTCCTGCCTCAGCCTCCAGGCTCTGGGTGAGCTAAGAGCTTATAATGCTAAGAGCTGCAAAAAAAGATTCCAAAGTGCTGGAAATCTTAGGTTCACATTGTGCAAAAGTGGCAGGGGAAATTGTCTTAATTATCTTGTGCCATGTAGCAGATTACTCCCAAGCTCAATGTGCAATACAATAATATTGTTTCAAGGTTTCTGTAGACCAGATGTCCAGCCATGGCTTATCTGGGTCCTGTGCTTCAGGGGTTCTTCCAGGCTGTAGCTGAAATGGTGGCCAGGGTTGCAATCATCCCTATGATCAGACAGAACAAACCACATTCACTCACACAGTTGTTGGCAGGATTCAGTTCACAGGCTATTGGCCAGAGGCCAACCTTGATTCTGAGTCTTGACTAAGCTGGTCACAACCCAGCAGCTTGCTGCATAACAGCAAAGGAGAGTGCATTCAAGCCAGACAGAAGGTGACTTTATAACCACTCTCAGAAGTGACCTCCCATCACTTTTACCATATCCCATTTATGAAAAATAGATTACATTTATTAAAAATCTGTTCACAAACAAGAAAAGAGGAGAGGGAGTGAATACCAGAGGGTGGACATCACTGCGATCCATTTTAGAAGCAGCTTACTGAAGACACAATCGCAAAACTCAGCCAACAGCAAGAAAATATCAAGAAGTCAGATGCAGGGACCCACCCATATAGTCCCAATTATTCCAGAGGCTGAGGCATGAACATCTCAAGTGTGAAATTCCATCTCAAAACAAAACAAAAGCCAGGCTAGGTGGTGCAGGCCTGTAATCCCAGAGGCTCAGGAAACTGAGGCATGAGGATCACAAGTTCAAAGCCAGCTTCTGCAATTTAGTAAGGCACTAAGCAACTCAGTGAGACCCTGTCTCTAAATAAAATACAAAATAAGGCTGGAGATGTGGTTCAGTGGTTGAGTGTGCCTGAGTTCAATCCCCCCTTACCAAATCAAACAAACAAAACAAAAAAATACATATTGGGCTGGGGATGCAGCTCAATGGTAGGGTGCTTGCCTTGCACATATGTGGCCCTAGGTTCAATGTCCAGTATAGAAAAAAAATACACACATACAAACACACATACACACACACATCTGTATTACTAAAAATGTAAAATTAGGAAGTGAAAATAGCTTTAAAATTTTAAAAACAGGCAAGGCATGGTGGTGCACACTTGTAATTCCAGCAACTCAGAAGGCTGAGGCAGGAGGATTGCAAGTTTGAGGCCAGCCTTGGCAACTTTGTGAGACCCTGCCTCAAAATTAAAAATAATGGCTGGGACTATAACTCAGTCCCACTGGGCTCTATCCTTAGTGCCACATAAAAATAAATAAATAAAATAAAAGTAATTTTTAAATATTTAAAAAAAAAATAAAAAGGAAACAAAATTGGGCCTATGGAAAGAAATATTTTATTTATTTATTTATAGCTGTAGTTGGTAGTTGGACACAATACCTTTATTTATTTATTTATTTATTTATTTTTATGTGGTGCTGAGGATTGAACCCAGGGATTCCCATGTGCTAGGCAAGCACTCTACCCCTGAGCCACAGCCCCAGCCTGGAAGGAAACATTTTATTTAGCAAACTATTTCTTGTAGAAGTTTGTTGCAATTTAATGTGCAGGATAAAGATCTTAACATTTTATTCCTTATTAAAAATCAAATCCAGAATGAAAACAAAACATTTGTAAAGAAACAAATGTTGCCTATTGGTGCTTTCCTGTAATCCCAGTCACTCCGGAGATGGAGGCAGGAGGATCACCAGTTCAAGGCCAGTGTCAGCAATTTTGCAAGACCCTCAGCAATTTAGTGAGACCCTATCTCAAAATAAAAAATAAAAAGAGCTGGGGATGTAGCTCAGTGTTGATTATCCCTGAGTTCAATTGCCAATACCATAAAAAGAAAAGAAACAAATTATTTAAAATTTATTGTATGTTTTCAATATGCTTGCATAAATAAAGGTAACTATTACCACAAAGAAAGAAACAAACTGGTGCTGGGGATATAACTCAGTTGTTAGAGTGCTTGCTTCGCATGCAGAAGGCCCTAGGTTCTAATCCCCAACACCACAAAAAAAAAAAAAGAGAGAAGAAGAAACTGCTAAATCAATGGAGATTTAATATATCACTTTGAACACACACAGGAAAGAATCTAATATGTGTCAATAGAGGATTGTTCAAATCAATTTTTTACATCCATAAAATTGATTTTAAGACAAAAAACATGAAGCACACATACTTTTTGAAAAGAAAAGACATGAAAATGTTGGTATAATGATCACATTTGTGGAAACATGTATGCATTCTGTACATTTTTTGTTGTTTATTTTAGAGAAAGAATTTGAGTAGTATTTTCTCATTTTACATTGTACACTGCCATGTATAAATTTGTTATGAAAGTAATATAATTTTGATGATTCGGGAGAATAAAGAATTCCCTTTTTCTATTAACAAAAACAACTATCTCCTTCGGTGGTTACTAGGCAACGCTTCCCGGACCAAACCACTTTCAAAAGTGTGTGGGGGTTTTTTCTCGATGTTGCCCGAAGGAGGGTGCTGGGACTTGGACAAGCAGCCATCTTTGAGCCGGGCTCGGCTGTTTTTCCTTTCACAATGGAAATTAGAGTGAATGGTGGTTACTAGGCAACAGCTTGCACGGTCGCCATCTTTAAGTGGGGCACAATGTTTATCACCACGAAATGGAAATCCAGAGGGAATGTGGTTGCTAGGCAACACCTTACCACTGTCGCCATCTTTGATCGGGGCAAGTTTTGTTTTAATTAGAATATAAGTTATTAGAGCCCGTAGGATAGTTGCTAGGAAACACTTTGGCACTATCGCCATCTTCACGAAATCCACTTTATTCTTCTCGTTACATAAGTGAACAACCGCGTCAGGAAGAAAGTACAAAACTTTGCCATACAATTAGCTGTCATCTTTGTTGGGGGTAATGTGACTTCCGGCTGGGGCGGAAGAGGAGCTGAGTTGGATGGAAGGCGGGAGTTCAGTCGTCTACCGATTAGCTTCCCATCTCGCCCTCTGGCGGCTCCGGACGGCAGGCCGACTTAGTGTGATTACCACCAAGCTCCCAGACCGGCACTGGGGGCCCCAGCGGATAATCGCGCGCCACGCCGCGGCGGGGGGTGGGTCCAAATGGGAGAGGAGGGGACCGGCGGCTCCGTGCATCTGCTGTGCCTCGCGGCCTCCAGCGGGGTCCCCCTGTTCTGCAGGAGCAGCCGCGGCGGCGCCCCCTCCCGTCAGCAGGTGGGACCTTGACCTGGATTTAAATAGAAGGGGGTGAGGGTGCTTTAGACTCCAAATCTTCAAGGGAGAAGGGTTTGGGGAAACTTCCGGTCTGAGTTCAGAAATCCAAGGGGGACAATAAGCCTGGCTCCTGGAGGAGGGGCTACCGGGAGATATGGAAAGGGAGGGGCTCGGGAGCACAGACACTTGGGTATCTAGGAGGAGGCGTGGGGTGCTCTTGTCTAATGCCTCCAACTCCTCCCCAGCTCCCGTTCTCTGTCATTGGCTCCCTCAATGGAGTCCATATGTTCGGGCAGAATTTGGAGGTACAGCTGAGCTCTGCAAGGACCAAGGACACAACCGTGGTGTGGAAAAGCTTCCATGACAGGTCTTAGGAGGGAGCTTGGGGTGGGTACGGGCCTGGGTGATGACAGCCCATGTTGAAGAAGACCCCAGAGGCCTTGCGGCTGTTCCTCTGGCTGTGGGATCTTTGACAATCTAGTTACTCTTGGATACCTGACTGGCTGAGGGAGGATGTAACTAATATTCTAGGATCAAGGATCAGACTCTACTATACCTGTTGTCCTGTTTCCCAGGCCTGGACTCATTTTCCCTTCTCATCTTCGGTTCCCACAGCATCACCCTCATTGTTCTGTCATCTGAGGAAGGCACCTCGGAGCTGAAGCTTGAGAGACTACTCCAGATGGTATTCGGGGCCATGGTGAGAATCCCCAGTTCTCTTCTAAACCCAGAGCTTTGAGCTCTTAGCATCCTTCTCCCTCAGACCTCGAAGTCCAAGCTCCCAACTTCCTCCTTCCCCAGAACCCAGGAATTCTGGTCTTCAGTACCAGTTGTCTCTCAGACTGGGGAGTTCAGGTACTGTCTCCTCTAGTAGGACTGTTGTCAAGGATTTCCTGCTCTCCTGTGTGGTTCTTCTAGGTTCTTTTTGTGGGACTTGAAGAACTGACCAACATCCGCAATGTAGAGAGGCTGAAGAAGGAGTTGAGGGTGAGGCTATAGGACAGGATGGGAAGCTAAGTTGCCTATGTCCTTCCTGCCATTTGGGGACTACACTCCAGCAGCCTCTGGAGCAGCAAGACCCCATCGTTTTGGGGGCAACTTGGTTATCTGACCTTGGAGCTAGGCCCAGCATTGCCAGTTTTTCTCTGGAGGAAGTAGCAGATCTGGGACCCACTTGGGTCCAGTTTCTCCCTTCTCCCTCTGCCAGGCCAGTTATCACCTCATTGACAGCTTCTTGGGGGACCCAGAACTCATCGGAGACCTGACCCAGTGTGTAGACTGCGTGATTCCTCCAGAGGGGCCTCTCCTGCAGGTATTGGCAAGGCATAGAAACTCCTAAATCTGTCCCTGTGGCTCTGGTTCAGTTTCATCCTCTTTCCCTGGACCATTGTCCAAACTCCTATATTTCTGACCCCCAGTCCAGCCCCTGCTTGGCTCCAGAAGAATCTTTATGCACTGAGAATCAGCTCTGCCCCTTCCCTGCCCACAGCTCCTCCATGGCTTCCACTTCCCTCGGGACAAGCTGCCAGCCCTTCAGCCTGGTTTTTAGGGCTTGTAGAATTTTGCCAAGCTGTTGCAAAATCCACAAACTACCTTCCCACCTGTCTCTCTAGCCCCACAAAATCCAACAACTTTCCAGCTTCCTAACCTTGGAACATGCTCTTCCTTCACTTGGTGAATTTCCATCTACCTTTCCCAAAATACTGCTTTTGTTCATTTACCTGGTGTGGCCACCACTTTCCTCTGGTGACTTGACCTCTCTGAGCTTCAGTAGTTCATCGATTGTGTCTACTTGGCCCATAATAGGAATCATCAGATGTTAGCTGCTGCTGTTAAAAGCATCAGCCTCAGCATGCACAGGTCAGGCTGGTCAGCTTAACCAAGCCTCACAGTGTGAGCTGTGGATTGTGACTGCACAGAAAGGTGAAGGAACTCGGGCTCAGAGAGGGTGAGACATAAGCTTGGCCACTCAGCAGTCTCTGAACAGTGTTTGGGGGTCTCCTTCCCCTCCTTGCACTTCAGGGGTCATTGCTGCCCCTGCTCTTGTCTCCTGACTTCCAGTCTGCCTCCCTTCCCAGGAAGCTCTCTCTGGGTTCGCTGAAGCCATGGGAACAGGCTTTGTCAGTCTGATAGTGTCAGGCCGGGTGGTGTCAGCGACAGAGGGATGGTGGCGGCTGGGGACACCGGAGGCCGTGCTGCTCCCCTGGTTGGTGGGATCCCTGCCACCACAGGCCGCTCGGGACTACCCGGTGTACCTGCCCCACGGGAGTCCCACGGTGAGTAGGCAGGACAGCAGGATCTGTGCCCTGGGGCAAGTGCGCCGGGGTGGCCCCTAGAGCCCTCACCCTATCTCCTGCTTCAGGTCCCGCATCGGCTCCTGACCCTGACGTTGCTACCGGGTTTGGAGCTGTGTCTGCTCTGCGGTCCGCGCCCGCCCCTCAGCCAGTTGGATCCTCAGGTGAATCAGGCCCTTGCGGCTCGGCTCCCCACCTGGTGACACCCTCTACCTGCGCCCCTCCAGCGGCTTCTTCCCTCCGGGCCCGCCCTCTTCCCAGTGCGCACCAATCATTTTTGCCCTAGCTTTCCCACGCCCCCTTTCCCTGGTCCCTGCCTCGCCCCTCAGGGTCGTCCTGCGCTCCTTTCTTCCTCTGTCGCCCCCACCTGACCACACCCCCTGCAGCTTCTGGAGCGCTGGTGGCAGCCAGTGTTGGACCCGCTGCGGGCCTGCCTGCCGCTGGGCCCCCGAGGGCTGCCCGACGGCTTCCCCCTGCACAAGGACATCCTCGGGTAGGGCTTGGCAGGGAGTGGGGTGGCGGTCCTCATTCCCTCTCTTCTGGCCCTGACATCTCCTTTCCCCCAGACTGCTGCTCCTCCACCTGGAACTGAAACGTTGCCTCTTTACCGTGGAGCCTTTGGGGGATAAAGGTGACCGAGGAAGAGGGCTGATGGGGAGGGCGGTGGGCCCGGGAGGGGCCCCCCATCACCGGCTCTTCAACCCTTCAGGACCTTCTCCAGAACAGCGCAGGCGCCTCCTCCGCCATTTCTACGCCTTAGTCACGAGCACACATTTCCCACCAGGTGAGAGGCAATGCTAGGGGACACTGGAGAGACCAAGGAAAACTCAGCCCGCCCTGGCCACGGTTCCCCTTGAGCAGAGCATTGACACAGGCAGAAGGGAGGGTGTGGAGCCTCCCTGGCTTCAGACTTTCTTGGCTAATCCTACTAGTTGATAATAATTACCACAAGGCCTTTTCTCTAGTCATATTTTTAAATGTAAGGACCCACTCTAGGTGAGGGTCACCCTGTTCTGTCATTGTTCCCATATTGAAGGCAGGAGGTTGAAGCTCGGCTGGTAAGGGGCCAAGCCATGATTCAGACCCTAGTGGTCAGGCTCCCCTATCCACAGCCTCTGGACACTCCACACTACAGCTAAAAGCACAGCTTTGCCCAGTGTGGGGAGTGAGGCGTCTGCAGACTCGGGTTAGAAAGAAAAGGTAGTCATAGAATCCATGAGGCTCCAGAGAAGGAAGGGACCAGATGATGATAGCGTAGCCCTGTGAAGACCCAATTAACTTAGCACATCTGTGCAGGGTCATCTGAGGCTAGACCCCTTCTGAGCTCTACAGCGACATCTCCCCCATCAGCTGCTCCATGAAGCTCCAGCTTGGGTGTCACAACCTACTGTCTAGCTTGTGGTATCACCTTCATGTTGCTATTTGTGTTACCAAGAGGACTGCCTAGTGCCACACACAGGATTCCCGGGAAAACAAGGACCAAGGCTGGGCGGGAAGAGCGTGAGTGGAGGGAGGAAGCCACTGGCCCTCTTCAGGTTAAGGACAGCCAGCTGAACTGGAAGGCCTGCTCTGGAAGGAGGCCCCAAAGCCTGCGCCGGGGAGTCCACGCAGACTCCAAACCTGGGCCTAGGGTGGGGAGTGGCTTTCAATGTTAGCAACCTTGCTGAGTCCCACTGGTTGCCTCAGCTCTCCCTGTCCTTCCCCAGAGCCACTGGAAAAGGTGGAGGATGATGTCAGCCGGGCCCAGTTGCCTCGAGCCTGCTACCTTGTGTTGGGGCCCGAGGAGCTAGGCACAGGGTTGCGACTGATAGCTCTGCAGCTGGGGCTGCGGCTGCTGCTGCTGCTGCTGGCTCCTCAGAGCCCCACCCATGGGCTTCGAAGCCTGGCCACCCACACACTGCACACCCTCAGCCCGCTCCTTTGAACCACCCAGGACAGACAGCCAGCAAAGACGCGGGGCTGTTAGCGTCTCTCTGTTTATTCGCTCACAATAATACACAGCCCCTGGATGGGGAGAGGTTGGAGGGGCGACGGTGGGGAAGGGTGGGAGGGGAGGAGGCGCCCACTTCCCTGGCCCCTCTCCCCTCTGTGCTTGGGGGGGAAGGGAGGGAGGGGCTCCCCCTTGCCCCCCCAGAATGTAAACAGCAGCAGATGAACAAAAATAAAAATACAAAAGGCCGGAGGAAGGTCCCAGGCATCCCCCTACCCCTGGGGTCTTCCCTGTCGCCAGTGGAGGTCCCCTCACTGCCCCACCCACCACAGCTGCCTCAGTTCTAGGGCTGCCTGGTGATGGCCACATCCCCCGGGCGGGGTCCAGGGCTCAAAACTGCTGGGCCAGCAGCTCACACAGGTGGCGGGAGACGGGCTCCTTGCTGGTGCGCAGGGTCAGCCGATACATCTGGATGGGGACATTGGGGAAGGACTCAGAGGAAACAGAAGCCAAGCAAGAGGGGAGAGAGCCCAAGAGAGGGTGACATAGGGAAGATGAGAAATGAGGGAAGGATAAAGGAACAAGAAAGGTGGGGAAGACATGGAGAGGCAGAAATTGGGTAAGGAAGAGCAGAGTGTGGAGTAAGATGGAGGAAGCAGGGACACAGGCCGTGTCAAAGAGGGGGATGGGATTAAAACAGCAAGGCCAAGGAGACTGGGGTGCAAGATGCACCCAGACTGAGGGTACAAGTCAGCCTAGGAGTCAGCCCTGGCCTCAGGCCTCCCTCAGCAAAACGCACCTGAGCCTGCGCATTGGGCTCCAGCCGCAGCAGACAGCCCACCTGCAGGGCTTTCGTCTGGATGATTCCAGCTCCCACGAAGTTCTCGGGGTTGGGGTCCACATTGTCCAGGAGAGCTGAACCAAACCCCAGAAGCTGTGTGGGGGAGAGGCTGTCAGTGCAAGAGCTCTGCAAGCTCCCGACAACAGCCCTGTCTCCAAAATCCTTGTTTAAGGGAAATGATCCCACTGTACAGGTGGCAGAACAGGCTCAGGGAAGTCAAGCAGTCACTTCAAAGGCGCGCCCCCAGCCTCACCTTGGCCTTGGTAACTTCGGCGTCCATGGGGTGGTTGGCTTTGAAGATTTTCTGCGCTTCCTGCAGCGGGCTGGGAGGCGGGGGAGGCAGAGTCAGGGACCTGGCACCCTGATGCGCCCCCAGCTACGGCCCAGCCGCCCCGCCCCCGCTGCTCACAGGCTCAGCTGCTTCCAACGCTGGAAGAAGTCCTGGGCCGCCATCTCCGTGGGCTGGAAGAACTTGTTGATGGTCACTGGGAGCTTTAGGGTGAGGGACTGCGGGGCGCCACCATACCTGGCAGGGGAGGAAGGGCTCGGTCAGGCCCGGCACCCTCACCCTGGAAGCCCTGCCTTCCTGGGAGCGCTGTGCCAGTGCCAAGCAACTCACCGGAAGCGAACCGACAGCAGGGGTGGCGTCAGGAAGTCCCGCAGACACTCGATGTTGAGCACTTGCTGCACCTGCGCTCCGCCATCCACCTGCGCGGCCACGCGCTTGGTCTGCACAGCCAGCTGTGTCCCCCAAAGGTCAAGGAAGCCAGGGGTACTGGTGGGATGCCCTGAGGGGATCTTGGCACAACCCTGGATTTCTGGTCTTTGAGGAGCCCTGAAGGCAAGAACCAGCTCCTAGGCAGAAACCTTGGAGCCACCTAGCTGCCTCTGGGGACTGGAGGCCTTTATTGTGACTCTATTACTGGCTAGGGCCTGGGTGGGAGGTGGGGACCCACGGCTGACTCCCTGCTCTCAGCAGTTGGTGACTTAGGGCAAACTAATCTCTCTTGTCCTCATTTGCAAGATGGACATGTGTACAATGTCCTCAGGAGTCAATGAGAGAATTTTTCACAAGTACTTGTCTGTTCCACACAGATGGTGGCCGTTAGTGTGGTCACTGTGTCATTCACACCTGCCACCAAGCACTCCCACCCTAACCCATGTGCTGCACAGAGCTGCCCCCAGATTAATGAATGAAGAACAAAACTGAAAAGGTGCTCTAAGTTTAGGGGTCTAGCCCCTCTAATTTCACAGAAGGGGGAGAAGACTGGCACTGCCAGACACGCTTCCAAAGTTTTCCAACTGCTCTGATCTTCCAGAAGGAAGAGGAGGACCTATGCCCTGCAGAAGGGTTAGGAAGGCTAGGAGAGGCAAAGTGACTCGGCCCAAGTTCCACAGAGAAGTCCCCGGGGGGGCGGGGGGGGGGCACTTAGAGCCAGCTGGGGCTCCCAAGTGCAGGAGGCACTGTCAGTGCAGGCATGAAGCCTGATACAGGACCACATCAGGGCATGGGAGGCCTCATATGGACAAAATAAGGATGAGGGCAGCTGTGGTTCCAAGAGTCACGTCTCCTGCACATCATTCATTATCATCTGTCCCTGGGGGAAGAGACCCAGAAGCCCAACTTACAGATGATGACACCAAATCTCAAGAGATGTAACCACATGCCCAAGGTCTCACAGTACTAGGGCTAAACAAGTCTGGACGTAGGTCTCTCGGTTTCCTAGTGAGCCAGGCCTGAGAGGATATGAGTCTGGAGGTCTCCCGGGTGGACAACGGTGGGCGAGAAGTTTTGGAACTGCACTGAGGTCTTGTTGCCATAGAAGAGATACATGCGACCTGGGGTGGGTGGGGAGGCAGGGCTCCATCTGAGTTCTGACCTCATCCCTGACCACCAGCCAAGCCAAGTTCTCCCACCAACCCTTTCCCTATAGGGCAGTGGAACACACCCAGGTTCTGCCGGAACTCAGACTTGACTCCAATCTGCAGTAGCTGGTTCTCAAACAGGACCCCGTTATTCTTGCACACAAACCTGGACGGGATGGTGGGGAGTTTAGGATGGCAGGGTGCCTGGCTTGGACTCCCCACTTGTCCCTGTCACCCTTGCCCATCTCTCCTGGGACTCACTTATTCAGCAGTTCATCAGCTTCGGGGATGGGAGGGCCGATGTCCTCAGGACCTGGGCTGGGGATGGGGAAAGGAGTGAGACATGAAGGAAATTGGGGGGCTGGAGGAAGAGGGTACAAGACACAAGCCCGAGAAGGTCAGAACCCCAGAATTCACATGCCCAGCCTCTCCAAAGAACCTCAGAGAACTCTAGAATCAGACCAGCAGCTGCCACCAATGCAAATGGGACCCTGGCAAATGCCTGCTCCCCACCAGGGGGCCTCAAGTTTCACTTTCCTCCAATCCCTGCCTCTGCTGATCATCAGAAACCTCTTGACCAGAGTGTCCAGTCCCCCAACCCACCCTGGGACCACCAGAGTCTGCCCCCACCCGGAGTCCACCCCTTACTCAGCAGCTGGAGCTGGGTCGGCCAGCAAAGCCATGGGGCTCTCAGGGGCAGGCGGCTCCAGCTCGCTGGGCCATCCAATCCCAGAGCAGACAGAGAAGACAGGTGCGGCAGGCAGCCAATCCCAGAGAGGCAGCAAAAGGGTCAAGAAAGAGAGAAAGGGAGAGGGAAGGAGAAAAGGAAGAGCAGACTAAGAAATGGTGATGGGAAAGGAGAACACAGGGTGGCCAGAGGGAGGTAGCATGGGGCTGGCAAAGGCATCAGGGACACAGAGGAGTGGGGAGAGGGGCTGAGCAGAAACGGGGCAGAAGCTGAGGGGCCAGCCCTGGGCGGGGAGAAGGGAGCGAGGCAGCAGTACCTGAGGAAGGCCTGCTCAGGGGTGGGCCCCAGGCTGGGCTGGGCAGTCGGGCCATCAGAGAAGACGTCCACCAGGAGGTTCCCAGCACCTGCAGGAGCTGGGGGTGCCGCTGGGGGAGGGGCTGCCCGCAGCCCCAGGAGGTCGGCGGAGGGCGAAGGTGTGGACTGTAAGAGGTGGGGGTGAAGCTAAGCCGAGGTGGCCACTGCAGGACCCAGCCCCAGCCAAGCATGTGGGCCGCTCTCTGGGGCTCACCACGGTACTGGGGGTGGGCTCCACACCCCCATTGATGTCATTGCTGCTGGCGTCCCTCCGGCCATCATCCAGAGCGCTACCGGCCCCTGGCCCCTTCTTGCGCTTCAGCTTGGCCAGGATGGAGGACTCGCGCTCAGGGAAGGGTGGCATCTCCTCCAGCACTGTGGCCTGCGGGGGGATGGGCGGGTCAGGCAGGGGCCCTCAGTCCTAAGAAGAGGGAGGGCCCGTGGAGGTGGGCAGATGCTGACCAGGACATCCGTGCTGGCCACCGAGCTGAGGGTGAGGTACTCCACGGCGCGCTGCTGCAGCTCCACGTCGGCGTTGCGCAGCTGGGAGCCGGCTCTCAGCACGCCCTGGATGGTGGCCTTGGTCTCGGGGAAGAGGTTGATGAACTTGATGTAGGTGGACAGCAGCAGGGCTCGAGTGGCCACGCTGCACAGGTGGAACTTGGAGTGGAGCAGGGAGAACTGCACTGGGGGGCTGAGCAAGGGGCCGGGTCAGCAGCAGCTGGGCACCACCACCCTGCAGAAACCCCTCAGGAGCTGCCTCCCCCGGGAGCCCTCTCCAGGACCATGGGCTGGCCCAAGGGGCTGACACTCCCCACGGCAGCGGTCACTGCATCATCCTGTCCCTGACTCCTGGGACTTGGGTTCTCTCTTACCGGGTCAGGTGCTTGGAGTGAAAGGCCAGGGGAACTCCTGGCGACCCATCATTATCAGCCCTGAGACTATCCTAGAGGTTCCCCAAGCTCTGGACCCCTCAGAAGCTCAGGTGTTCACCCCCCAGCCTGAGGCTCCCTTACCTGGAGCGGGGGTCTCCAGCAATTAGGTTCCCAAACTCCCCGAGGATGTAGCCACCAACCTTCACCATATTCTCATGACAGGCTGGGGCCTGGAGGGCCTGGTGGGAGGAGGCCAAGACAAGGAGAGGGTCAGTGGCTTTGTGCACTGCATGCACCAGGCATAGGACTAGGCCCTGCTTGCTGTTAACAGGTGGAACCTTTGTAACACAGGTGGGACTACAGATAGGGCGACAGGCACAGAGAGGTTAAGGACTGGCCCACGCTCACACAGGGAGGAAAATGGGGTAGCACTGGGCCTCCTTCCGTGGGTACAGGAAATGGAAACTACCAAGACCCACGGATGGGACACTACATGCTGGGACCCACAACCATGCTCTGTGGATTCTCTATCAGGCTCAAGAAGCCACAGGTCCTGCGCCTTGGGTAGTCCAGAGGGGCAAAGGCATGGAGCTTGGGGCACAGTGCAGGGGCAGCAGCAGGATGGCGGCCTGGGTCCCACAGCCCAGCTGTCCTTGCTCAGCATCTGTGTCCTGACATGGGGGTCACAGAGAAGGATGCTGACCTCAAAAACAGTCTTGGCGGCATAGCCCTGGACGTCATCACGATTGGTGACAATCTGCAGCACACGGTACCACACCTCCTCACTCACATAGTCACCAGCAATGCGGATGAGGTTGAGGATGGTGTCCACGTACCAGCTGTAGTCCACCGCATACTTCTCAGCCAGGATGGCCACCTTCAGTACCTGCCACAGGAAGGGAGCAGGAGAGGCTTTTGGTTGACCAGGCGGGAGCAGCCTTTGGACTCACCTGGGTCTTGGCTCACCACAGTCCTCATCTGGAGACCCAGGAGTCCAGGTCCCGGACCTTCTCTCTGACCCAGAAGTCCAGGCTCCAGTCCACTTAAGACTCACAATCTCTTCGCGGATGGCATAGTCAGCCGTTTCCAGGTACCGCAGCATCTCTGACACAATCTGCTTGGCGTTGCTCCGGTCACACATGGCATACAGGAGGTCGGCTGCCCGCTGCCGAACGCTGACATCCCGCTCCGTCTGAGGGAAGACATCAGGGTCAGGCTGGGTTCTAAGCTCCCTTGGGGCACAGCACTGGCCACTCAAGGGCCACTGAGGTGGGTCAAGGGCTTTGCAAGGCCAAACCTTGAGAGCATTGATGACCGTGTCGATGTGGGTCTTGACAGCCTCGTGGGAGAACTCGGAGCTGGCCAGTGTGCACATGCTCTCCAGGGCCAGGTAGCGCAGGTTGGTCTCTCGATGCTGCAGGAACTGACCCAGCTGGTTGCAGGCCCGCACCAGGAGGTTGGGCTCGCTGGCATCGCAGGCAGGGCATGAGGGAGGAGTGGCAGGGGAGGAACGGAGATGGGATGTGAGGCAGAAGTCCAGGCCTCACTGCTCCCCCAGGATCCAGGTCTTAACTTCTGCCCACCCCTACATCCTGGTCCTGACCTTCCTGGGGACCCAGATGAGTCCAAATAAAGGCCAACAGCAATTCTGCCTCCTAGGCAGAGCCCCAGCATAAATTCTGTGGGGTAACATTTGATACCTCCATCCTTGTCTTACCAGGTTCCAGCCCTCCTCCCTTAGGCCCAGGGGTCCAGGCCCAGCCCTCCTCCCTTAGGCCCAGGGGTCTAGCCTCCAGTCTCAGCCGCTCGGTGGACACCTGTCATAGTGGATGATGAGGCTGATGGTCTCAAAGAGGATGGCATTCTTGGCATTGGAGTGCTGCACCTTCTTGGACTTGGGAGGCTCCTGGGCCTTGTTGAGCACGGTCTCCAGACATTCCACCAGCCGTCCCTTCACAGCCGCATCCTCTGGGAAACAGGGGACACACCACACAAAGCTGGTCCTCCCAGTGAGGCAGCAGCCCTGCCACTGCTCTCCTCTTCAGGGGAAGAGCTCAGGCTGCTTCTGGGCCTGGGGATCCTTGCTGCTCCAGGCCAGGGTCTTTGCTTCCTCAACACTTCTCAAGTCTCCAGCCCAGCAGGGGAAGGGACAGAAGGCACCCCTGAGACAGAGAATCCATCTCTAGACTTGAGCTCAAGCTCTCAGCCCCTCTGCCATGACTCCGCTGGGCAAGAGGCTCCACCCCTGCGAGCCTTACTTTCCCCTTGTGCAGCCCGCTGTTCATTAGAATTCTCCCGGGACTAAGAAAGCACTCCCAACCCTAGACCTTCCCAAGGATCATCTGCGTGCCCAGCACAAAGCACTGGCCCTCAGCCGCTGGCCTAGAAGACCACGGTGTGCTTGCCCAGGCTGTGCTCCACCCGGCGCTAGGAGTTCAACAGTGGGAAAGCGCCCCAGTGCCCCCAGAGCTCCCCCTCTGCTGAGACTGAGGGATGCCAGCCAGAAGCCCACAGGAACTCCAATCACTGATATATCCTGAAATGTGATGTGCTATCAAGTGCACAGAATCACTGTCCGGTGTTCTAGCAAAAACCATCAGCCCCAAATCTATTGGGAAATCTACAGAACAGCTAAAAGTCACCCAAAGGCCAACTGGCCAAATCTAAAATGTGGGACACACTGAGGGACACAATTGTCCTGGCTTCTCCCAAAAGAGGTCTGTGTGGCGGTGGGGATTAAGAGTAAAAGGAAAGTGGTAGCCAGGCACAGCGAGCGGCACAGTCCTGTAATCCCAGCAGCTGGGGAGGCCGAGACAGGAGGATTGCGAGTTCAAAGCCAGCCTCAGCAAAGGCAAAACACTAAGCAACTCAGTGAGACCCTGTCTCTAAATAAAATACAAAATAGGGCTGGGGATGTGGCTCAGTGATTGAGTGCCCCTGAGTAAAATCCCCAGTATCAAAACAAACAAACAAACAAAAAACCCACCCAGGGTCTCACAAATGCTAGGCAAGTAAGTACAGGGAAGTGTTCTATCACTGCGCAACATTCTCCAGCCCATTTCACTTCTTTCTTTCTTTCTGTATTTATTTATTTTTGTGGTGCTGGAAATTGAACCCAGGGCCTTGAACACTCAAGGCAAGCACTTTACCAACTGAGCTATATCCCCAGCCCTTCTTTATTTTTTTTAAATTTTTTTTTCTTATTTTTTTTGGTACTGGGGGTTGAACTCAAGGGCACTCAACTACTGAACCACATCCCAGCCCTTTTTTGTATTTTATTTAGAGACAGGGTCTCACTGAGTTGCTTAGTGCCTTGCTTTCTGCTAAGGCTGGCTTTGAACTCATGATCCTCCTGCCTCAGCCTCCTGAGTAGCTGAGATTACAGATGTGTGCCACCGCTCCCAGGTACTTCTTTATTTTGAGACAGGTTCTTGCTAAGTTGCTAAGGCCAGCCTCAAACTGGCAATCCTCCTGCCTGAGCCTCCCCAGTAGCCAGGATTGTAGGCTGGCTTTTGCAAATCTACTTTCACAGTCATTTGGCAAGTGTGTGTCTGAGAGCAAAGGGGGGTACAAACAGAGCAGTGCTCTAATGGCCACTGAATCCGGAGGGCAGTGCTTGGTATTTGTGACACTGTTCTCCAAAGCTATTAAGTTTGAAAAGTTTTCATAATAGTAAGGACAAAAGTTAATGTTAGGCAATAAAATAGGCAACTCTTTCAGGTAAAATGTGAGAAATAATACTCAAACTCAACCTTAGGCCTTGATAAGATTCTGCTTTACATCAACTCTGAAAGACATTATGGGGAAAATTAAGTAAACAGTAGGGAATCAGCCTGACGTGTGACAACAGACTTGTAGCTGTGACTGAAAATGCCCACACAGTTTTAACAAATATGTAACAAAACATTTAAAGATAAAACTGTTATTTATTTCTGCTTTTTTTTTTTTTTTTTTTACTG
>NW_026000205.1:1134019-1137150 GCF_001458135.2 Marmota marmota marmota
TTTTTTTTTTTTTTTTTTGGTACTGGGGATTGAACTCAGGGGCACTCGACCACTGAGCCACATCCCCAGCCCTATTTTGTACTTTAATATTTAGAGATAGGTTCTCACTGAGTTGCTTAGTGCCTCGCCTTTGCTGAGGCTGGCTTTTAACTCACGATCCTCCTGTCTCAGCCTCCCAAGCCACTGGGATCACAGGTGTGTACCACCACACCTGGCTATTTCTACTTTTTTTAAATATTTATTTTTTAGTTGTAGTTGGATACAATACCTTTACTTAATTTATTTATTTTTATGTGCTGCTGACGTCGAACCCAGGGCCTCACATGTGCTAGGCGAGTGCTCTACCGCTGAGCCCAACCCCAGCCCCCTATTTCTACTTTTAAGTATTTCAGAAAAATAATTTTTTTCCAGTGCTGGGGATGAAACCTGGGGCCTCAAACATGCTAGGCAAGAGCTCTGTCCCCATTCAGAACAAAACAGAACCAGATGTAGAGACACAGCAAAATATGAAGTCTATGTAATGGGATTTTTTCTCTTGGGAAACTTTTCATAACACATTGGAAATAAACTGCAGGTAGTCCAGTGCCACCTGGTGGAAGAGTTGGCACTGGATGGGATTCCTCCAGCCCCATGCAGGAGCAGGGCCATGTGTGCAATTCCTGGAACACAGAGAAGGCAGGAGACCCCAGACAATATTTCATCACTGGCCTCACTGCTGGGAAGGGCCTTTGGTGTCACCTGCATCATATGTTCAGTTGGTGACTCACATACACATACGTAGGGACGCACATGGACACAGGTGTGCACGTACACAGGTATTCACACAGACATGTAGACAGACGTGTGCACACACAATACAGATGCTGATGTGCTCACACCCAGTCATGCACACGCAGACACGTGCACACCTGGCCGTGGAGACTGCACACAGCAGCCCTGGCCTGCAGCAGGTGCTGGGCACCAGCTGTCTCAAGGGAACTTGTTCTGTGACACTGCCTGTGTGCAAGCACCTCAGCACAGGGTCCCCCCACACTGCCTCTCGAGGCCACGTGGTGAGGCACTGAAAGCTTGGGGGAGCCTGGCCAGGTGTCCAGGGAGGGGTCAGACTCTGCCTGGGATGGCCACATCTTACCACCAGGCCTCAGTCTCCCTGTTTATATAACATGGACTCTTCTCCCAGACAATTATTCCTCACAGCTCTACTGGGGGCGTGTGGAACAGCCCTGCCCAGCACCTGGCTCACTGCAGGAGTTCCATACAGGACAGCTGTCACGGCTGTGGGCAGTGGGAGAAGGTCCCCCTACCAGAGGTGAAAACCTCAACAGACCAGCCAGGAACTGTCCTCTGACCAGTTGTGCGACCCTGGGCCAGGAGCCCTCTAACCCTTGGTCTCCTCCCGTACAGAACAGGCCTGCTAACAGCCCCTGGCTGCGGCGCTGCAGGGAGCCCAGCCAGGGCAGGAAGCACTGGGGTCTGAGCCGCCCCTCACCCCTGCAGCAGCACAAGAGCTAGAGGTGTTCACCCAGCTCAAGACAAAGCCCGGGCGGAGTTCCGAGCCATGGACAGCGGGCCGTAGCATTACCTGGAGGAGGGTAGCACTGCAGCAGCCGCAGGAGCTTCACGGACAGCCAGGGCGCGGGCACAAAGTAGTAGGTGTAGTCCTGGAGGTCGGTGGAGGCCGAAGAGACGATCTGCGGGGAGGAGGCCAGGGGTGGGCATCGGCCGGGGTGGGAGTTAGTGATGGGGGCTGTCAGCACCGTGCTCTGGAGCAAGTACCGCCCTCCAGGGGATGCTGAAGGAGTAATGGTTCTACAGAGCAGGAAACTGAGTCCCTTGAGCACATGCTAAGACAGTGGGACAGGGACCTGCTGGCTCCAGGGGGACAGAAGTCTCTGCTGGTTCCCTTCTGTGACAGTCCCCAGGCTCAGGCATCTCACTCTTGACTCTGAGCCTCCCCTGCCCAGGACTCGTCCACTAGAGCCCGTGCCACACTGGCACTACTCGGGAACCATAACTGGGTCCCACACTTCCCTGGTTCCTGGGCTTGACACAGGGGCAAAATGGAGGCGGCTGGAGGAAGGGCGCAGGGAATGCGTGAAACATCGGATCCTGTGACTTTTTCCTCATGGCGAACTCCTACTCGACTCTGAAAACCCTGTCTCCAGGAAGCACTCTCACAGTGCTCTGAGCCACCTCTATGACAGCATGTGCCCCACCCCGTCTCTGTCTTGTGTCTCTCACAAGGGCCTGGCACAGATGTGTGGTGAATGAATGAAAGAAACAGGAACAGAATGAAAGAGTGGTCTGCGCCTTTGCTCAAAAATCCAGGCCTTGCTGGGCCTGGTGGCACATCCCTGTAATCCCAGTGGCTCAGGAGGCTGAGGTAGGAGGACCACAAGTTCTTGACAAGCCTCAGCAACTTAGCGAGGCCTTAAGCAACTCAGTGAGACCCTTTCTCAAAAAATATAAAAAAGGGCTGGGGATGTGGCTGAGGGGTTATGTACCCCTGGTTCAATCCCCAGTAAAAAAAAAAGGGGGGGGGGTTGTAGCTCAGTGGTAGAGCGCTCACCTCACATGTGCGAGGCCCTGGGTTCGATCCTCAGCACTACGTAAAAACAAATAAATAAAATAAGGGTATTGTGTCCAACTACAACTAAAAATAAAAATAAATATCAAAAAAAAAAAAAAAAAAAATCCAGGCCTCCTCCTATGGGCACAGGGAATATTTTTTTTAGGAAACACTCATATACTTCAAGCATCAGTTCAGAACTACCTCCCCCAGGAAGCCCTCCTGGGCTCCTCAGCAGGTTACATGCCTCCACCGGGCACCTCCAATACTCTGAGCTCCCTCCATGATGATACAAGGTACCCCTTATGCACAGTCTGACAGTCACCTCCCCTGCCACACGCCCTTCTCCCAGCAGGACAGGGAGCTCTTCGAGGTCTGACAGTCGGACTCATACATGTCCCTGATGTCATGCCACAAAGACCCAGGCACAGAGGAGGCCTTGGGGTCCTTCAAGGACAGAAGCAAAGGTGGTGAGAGGGACAGGAGAGGCACAAGGGAAAAGCAGCATGGTCAGCAGAGGCAGAAGAGGAGGCAGGGGGCGGAAGAGGGGAGGTGGGGGGCA
>NW_026000205.1:1138667-1143844 GCF_001458135.2 Marmota marmota marmota
GGGAGGCGGGGGGCATTAGGTGGGCGGCTCTCGCTTGGCAGGCCCCAACGCAGGCCCCATTCCGGGTGCTTTGTCTACAGCAGCTGTGCTATGACTGCTGTTCCCACTGAACCTATGGGGCAACCAAGGCCCAGAGAGGCAACCACTTTGCCCAGCACCACAGAGCCAAGAAGTGGCCACACTGGTCTGAACCCAGATCAGGGCCTAAAATTGTGACCACAGGGCTGGGCTGCCTCTCAGGGAGGAAGGGGGACCAGAGAGCTGTCAGAGGCACAGGACACCTCTGCAGCCAGCACGGAGCCCACACCTACCCGGCTTAGGCGAGACACAGCCAGGGAGACACAGGTCTTGAAGTCGTCAGGGTTCTTCTTGCAGAGGCAGGTGATGAGGCTGACAGCGGCTGTGACCACGCCCTGTGGACAGGGGAGGGGGCCGGTCAGGTCTGGGGAGGGTCCCCCCAGGCTGGGGCCCTGCGGAGGACCTAAGGGCAGAGGCTCCACAGCAGGGTGGGAGGATGTGCACAGGAGGATGTGGGGGAGCGGGGGGCTGCACACGTCATTATGTGGGGTTTTCTACAGGGGGGATAAGGAGGCTATGGGGCCTCAGGGACCACGGCCCACACAGACCTCAGTGTCCGGGTGCCCTGGGAAGGTCCCCGACATCTCTGTGAGGAGTCTGGAGGGCTGGAGACCAGGGAGGGGCTGGGAGCCCTGGGGTGGTGAGGACTCGGGTCTCTGCTGCCAGACAAGCGGTAGGGCTTGCTAGGGGGTCTCTGGGAGTCGGAAACAGGCTGACATTTCCTGAGGGGTTGGGTCAGGGATGGGTGTTAGGTGACGGGGTCATAGGACATGATCCCTGGGTAGCCAGGGGGTGTTGGGATGGAGGTGAGAAGGTTTCTGGACAGTTGGGCGGGTAGTGCGTACTCGGGACACCAGATCAGGGTCTCCGGTGCCTGGGTGGTATCAGGGAAGAGGAGGGGGGTTCAGGCATCCAGGTGGGCTGGGAACAGAGGGGGCTTCAGGGCAGCTGGGAGGGGCCGGGTCTTGGGGCAGTAGCCAGGGCCTCACCATGTGCTGGTCATTGAGCAAGTGTACCACACGGGCCGTCCACTCGCCCATGGGCACCAGGTCAGGTGAGGCCTTGTAGAGCCGCAGCAGACACAGGGCTGCACTCTGCTTCACGCTGTCCATGCTGTCCCTGTGGGGACACAGCACAGGGCAGGTGGGGGAGTGGTCAGTGCAACCTGGGCTCCCCACACTCCTCTCTCCTGCTCCTCCCCTGAGACTGCTGATGGCCAGCAAGGGATGCAGGAAGCCAGGTGGACAGGGATCCAACCTGCGCTGCCCTCACAGGGACTCAGTTTCTCCATCTGCAAAGTGTCTGCTCCTCAGTGACCTCCTAGGTCCCTGCCAGGACTAAGCAAAGTGCCCAGCCTGGCACTGCGCCTTCTTCCATTCACATCTCCAAAGCACCTCCCAAGGCACAGGCACTGCTGCAGGCCCGGTGGACAGTGGGGCCACCTCAGTGCACGTCTGTCCTCCTCAGACTTCCTTCCAGAGGGTGGCCCACTGCACCTTGACACAGAAGAGGTGGGTGGCATTCGGGGTGTGCACAGCACAGAGGCAAGTGGGAGCATGAGGCACAGGGATGATTTTGGAGGAGTCTCTCTGCTCCGACAACAGAGGTACAGAAAACCAAGTCAGGGAGGAAAGACAGAAAAACGTCTGCAGTGCACCGGGGCGCGGCTGTGCTCCCAGCAGCTCAGGAGGCTGAGCGGGGAGGACCACAGTGCTAGGCCAGCCTGAGCAACTTAGCAAAATAAAAGGCTAAAAGGGCTGGGGGTAGCTCAGTGGGAGAGTGCCCCTGGTTCAGTCCCGCGAGGGTGGGCGGAGGGCTGTGTGGGGGGAGAAGCAGGAAGGGCCAGAGGCTGCAGGCCAGTGAGCGATGGAGGGAGCACTAAAGACCCCAGACAGGCGACGAGGGAGCTGCTGGGGGTGGTGAGCGAGAAGCAGTGGGATCCCAGCCTGACAGCAGCCAGTCACCGCACAGCCCTTCCGCCGTGGTGCGCTACCCTATGCGGAAGAACTTGTTATTTCACCTTCACGATAAACTAAGAAATCAGTACTATTATCGAGCGTGGATCCCCAGATCTGCCGTTTGCTCAAAGGTCCCTCTGGCTGCCATGTGGAGAAGAGGATGTGGGAGGTGACAGCAGAAGCAGGGAGGCCAGAGGAGGGCGCACACCCATCTGGGTGGGAAGGTACTCAGACAGCAGGCAGCGATGCAGAGGGCACGGCGGCACGCTGGGGGTCTGCCTTCTGACCCAAGGGACGTATGTGGTAAGTGGTGACACCGCGACATGAGTGTGGGGGGGCTTGGGCAAGGAGGAGGGCTCTGAGTGGGAACCCAAGTTCAATACTAGAAGGGTACAGACCCCTGGGAAGATGCTGAGTGGATAGGAGGCACTGGAATCCAGAGCGGCCAGGGAGGGCCCAAGCTGTGTGACATCCATAAGTCCATTTCTCTCTCTGAGCCTCCATATTATCCTCTGAAATGTGGGACCCTGTTCCTCACCTATCAATTCCTGTATTAAGCGGAATAATGGTCTCCAAAGGTGCCAACTCCTAATCCCAGCACGTGTGAACATGCTCCCTTACATTCTGAAGGGTCTCGGGGGCAGGGATATGGCTCAGTGGCAGAGCACGTGCCTAGCATGCATGAGGCCCGGTTCAATCCCCAGCACTGAAAAAAACAAACGAACGGCTGAGTGCGGTGGCACACTCCTATAATCCCAGCAGCTCAGGAGGTGAGGCAGGATGACCACAAGTTCACTTGATCTTAGCCAAAAGGCCGAGAAACGAAGACGACCACAAGTTCAAAGCCAGCCTCAGAAACAGCAAGGCTCTAAGCAACTTAGTGAGACCCTGTCTTAAAAGAACAAGGGCCGGGGACGTGGCTCAGGGTAACGCACCCTTGGGTTCAAGTCCAAGTATCAATAAATGAATAAATGGATGGATGGGTGGGTGAATAACAGGGGATGTGGAAGATGTGACTAAGAACCCTGAGACAGGGAGGGGATCCTGGATTCTGCGCGTGGGCCCGGTGTCATCGAGGACCCTTAGAAGAGGGAAAGATGGAGGGTCCGAGTCAGAGAGAGACAAGGCGTGAGGGTGGAAGCAGAGGCCACAGGAGGAGACGCCGCCGCTGGCTCTTTCTACGATTCTGGGGATGAAGCCAGGCCGGGCACGTGCCAGTCGAGCACTGGGCTACAGCCCCACCTGCTGAAGTTGGCTTTAAAGATGGAGGAAGGGGCCAGGAGCCGGGGAATGAGGCGGCCTCTGGAAGCTGGAAAAGGCAGGCAAATGGCTTCTCCCCTGGAGCCTCTGGAAGGATCAGCCCTACCCTCAGGTTGCTTTCAGCTCAGGGAGGCTGGGACTTCGGACTTCACTCTAGAACTGAGAGAGAATCAGCTCGATTTAAGCCACCACCTCGGGGGCTGACTCTGTGTTGGACTATTACCCAGTCCTGAGCAAGACTAAGAAAATGGTGCTGTTCCAGAAGGTTCTCCAAGGCTCTGGGGTCAGACACACCTGCTGGACATTCTGGCTGTGGTGTGTGATCCGGGGAAAACCACGGACCCTGTGAAGGGCAAGCTGGTTTCCTCCGCAGGGAAAGAGGACTCCTGGAAGGACTGAGGGTGAAGAGGGCTGGAATCTAGGAAGCCGGTGTGGCCGAGCACAGGGGAGGTGCTTGGGCCTCTGGGGCCTTCAGTAAAGGGTTTCTCCCCAGAAAGGACCCAATAGGTGGCAGAGGCACACGGCAGAGTCCTAGGAGGGGAGACTGACCCGAGCCAAAGGCTGGGACCAAGCTGCTTCCCCAGATGTGCAGGAGAAAAGTGCACAGCACAACAGCGCCCTCCGGGCCCCACGTCTGCAAGGCAGGGAGACGGGCCTCAAGCCTACAGCCAAGGGTGGCCACAGGACTGGCACTCTGAGGAGCTGGGCCACCTCTGGTAAGGGACCACCACCCTGGGGCATTGGGTTAAAACCAGAAGCCAGCTGAAGGTGGGCCCCAGACACCGCGGTCAGTGGTGCTTCCCACCAGCGGCCAGCTGCACCCCAGCGCTTACTCTGGGGACTCTGCTCCAAGAGCCTCCCTATGTTAACCGCAGCCTCCAAGGAGGCAGTCCTGCATTTACAGGTCAGGAAGCAAATGCAGTTGAAAGCAAGTAAAGGAGTAAGAGCTACTCATCAATGCTGTGCTGTTTAGGTCAAGTTTCCAGCTAGGGAGGCAGAGCAAATCCGGGGGCAGAAACCTCTGAATTCATGCGCACAGGGAAGGAGGGTGGAGAAGCACGGGACTCTGTGAGGGACGGAAGGGAGAATGTGGCTCACTGATTTCCCTTTTCAAAAAGGTGTTGATACCCAATACCAGCAATTCCCCTCTTAGGCACTGACCCTGGAGAAGGAAGACAAAGGGACACAGACCAAAGGGGTCACAGAGGAGCACATCATCTATAGAAGCCAAAAGGTGCCACCTTTATGATGCACAGATAAGATACTCTCTTGCTGTGGAGTATTACTTGGCCTGAAAAACAAACAGATGTTGGCATAGGTGCCACCTGGGTGAAGCACATGATGCCAAGAGGATGATGCCAGGCAGAGGCGCCCTGGTCTGGGACAGGCAAAGCCACGGAGGCAAAAAGACAGGGGCTAAAGGGGTGGGAGGATGGGGTGACTGCCAACAGGAAGGGGGTCTCTTGGTAGAGGTGAGGAATTGATGGTTGTGAAGGATGGACAACATCTTAATTGTACATGCTAAGATAGGGAATTGTGTCTCAACTTTTTAAAAAGTTTACCCTTAAAAAAAGTTCCTTCAGGGGCTGGGGTTGTGGCTCAGTGGTAGAGCACTTGCCTGTGTGAGGCACAGGGTTCAATTCCCAGCACCGCATGTAAATAAGTAAAATAAAGGTCCACTGACAACTTAAAAAATATTTTTTAAAAAATGAATAAATAACATAAAAATATTGTGTCTATCTATAACCATATATATATATATAAATATATATATATATATATATATATTTTTTTTAAGGTCCTTCGGCACATGCCTGTTATCCCAGTGGCTTGGGAGGTGGAGGCAGGAGGATCACGAGCTCAAAGCCAGCCTCAGCAAAA
>NW_026000205.1:1144201-1152535 GCF_001458135.2 Marmota marmota marmota
ATGTATGTTATTTGTTCCTTCAATAAAAAAATGAATACTCTGCCCAATGTTTACATGGGCATGAGTTGATCTGATGAACAAAAAATTACATGGAATCAAGAAAGAACTAAAGTAAACTAAATTTTTCTCACATATAGCACTTTATTTTATAAAGAAGTAAGGCACAGGGGATAATAAATATTCACTGCCATCCTAAATCTATTTTTAACATTAATTCATAAATCACAGAACAAAGGCAAATCAAATTGGCACAGGGAAAGCAATTGAGGAAAAAATTGTAAAAGATGTAGATAATTATCCATAAGCTGGGAGGGTGGTGCTGGGGCTGAGGCGGAGGATTGCAAGTTCAAGGCCAGCCTCAGCAACTTGTGAAACCCTCAGCCCCTGTCTCAAAATAAAAAATAAAAAAAAAGACTAGGGATGTAGTGCAGTAGAAAGCTCCCTTGGGATCAATCCCCAGCACCATAAAGAGAGTTCTAGAAGACAGAGGTTAACATACTGCTATTTGGAATTCTGGAATGAGGAGGGGAGAGTGTGGCAGAGGCACTGTTTGAGGAGATAATGGCCAAGACTATTGCAGAATCAATGAAAGAGGCTGATCCCCAAATTCCAGTAGCACAGGAAATCATAGACGGAAGTCCAGCGGGTGGGTGGGGGAAGCAGGAGACAGCCAGGCACCGAGGCTGTGTTGGAGCTGGGGCAGGTGGATCAGCCTTGTGGCAGTGTGGTGGTTAGAGAGGGGTGTGCTCTGGAACAGTGACAGGAGAGTTGGGAGGTGGAGGCAGGAGGATCACGAGCTCAAAGCCAGCCTCAGCAAAAAAGAGGCACTGAGAAACAGGGAGAACCTGTCTCTAAGTAAAATACAAAATAGGGCTGGGGATGTGGCTCAGTGATCAAGTGCCCCTGGTACCCACCCCCCCCAAAAAAGGAGTTCCTTCACACCCCAGGTGCTGCAAGGCCAAGCTTCTAGTGCCCAGAGGTCAGTGGTGAGCCAGGTTACCCCACCCTGGCCCCTGACCCTGGCAGGACACTGCCCTTGCTCACACTGGCCTCTGCCCTTCTCAGGTGGCAGGTGACCTGCTGACTGCCTGTCCTTACCTTATAGAAACTACTAGTAGCAGCTGCCACCACCAACCACTCCTTCCTCCACCAAAGCTCCTAGTGTCCTGTGTCACCGCCTGTGCTTCCTCTTCGTCTCCACCCCACAGCTCAGCCTTCAGGCCACTTCTCTTTCCTGTCACATCCCCTGCTCCCAGGGACTTCATCCAGGCTGTGACTTTAATTACCATCTATTCCTAGGTTGCCCAGTGCAGTAGCCCCCAGTCACGTGTCACCTCTGAGCACTTAAACTGAGGCTAGTTCAAAAGGAGACGTGATGCATGTGTACACTACATGCCAGGTTCCAAAGACCCAGCAACAAAACAGGATGCCCAGAAAATGGCTCATGAATAATTTTTTTATGTTGATTCAGTGTCAAAATGACATTGTGGATGGATGAGGTTAAACTGAAGTGTTAAAACAGCAGGGCAGGGGTAAGCGCATTGGTGGCTGCCACTCACTCTCCCACTCTGGTCCTGACTCCTCAGGCTCCAGCAGCCCATGGACATCTTTATGCAGATGCCCAACCCAACACTGGTGCTCCCAGCTCAAGGCTCCTCCTCTCCCGGGCCAGGCTCTTCCCCAGTCTCTGTCATCCCAATGCCAGTCTGCTATCACCCACCCACCACTTCACCTCCCAACTCTCCTGTCACTGTTCCAGAGCACACCCCTCTCTAACCACCACACTGCCACAAGGCTGATCCACCTGCCCCAGCTCCAACACAGCCTCGGTGCCTGGCTGTCTCCTGCTTCCCCCACCCACCCGCTGGACTTCCGTCTATGATTTCCTGTGCTACTGGAATTTGGGGATCAGCCTCTTTCATTGATTCTGCAATAGTCTTGGCCATTATCTCCTCAAACAGTGCCTCTGCCACACTCTCCCCTCCTCATTCCAGAATTCCAAATAGCAGTATGTTAACCTCTGTCTTCTAGAACTCTCTTTATGGTGCTGGGGATTGATCCCAAGGGAGCTTTCTACTGCACTACATCCCTAGTCTTTTTTTTTATTTTTTATTTTGAGACAGGGGCTGAGGGTTTCACAAGTTGCTGAGGCTGGCCTTGAACTTGCAATCCTCCGCCTCAGCCTCCCCAGTTGCTGGAATGACAGGTGAGTATCACTGTCTGTCTACTATGACTCTTATCTTTTTTTTTATTTTTAATAACTTTATTCTAGGACTGGGGATGTGGCTCAAGTGGTAGCACGCTCGCCTGGCATGCATGCGGCCCGGGTTCGATCCTCAGCACCACATACAAACAAAGATGCTGTGTCCACCGAAAAAACTAAAAAATAAATATTAAAACACTTTCTCTCTCTCTCTCTCTCTCTGTCTGTCTCAAAAAAAAATTAAAAAAAAAACTTTATTCTACTTATTTATTTAAATTTTATGTGGTGCTGAGGATGGAACCCAGTGCCTCACATGTGCAAGGCAAGCGCTCTGCCACTGAGCCACAACCCCAGTCCCTCTTTTTTATTTTTTTTTAATATTTATTTTTTAGTTGTAGTTGGAAAGAACACCTTTATTTCACTTATTTATTTATTTTTTTATGTGGTGCTGAGATCGAACCCAGGGTCTCGCACGCGCTCTAGCACTGAGCCACAACCCCAGCCCCTCTTTTTATTTTTAACAGTGCTGGGGATCAAACACGGATCAAGCACATGCTAGGCAAGCACTCAACCACTTTACCACTGAGCTATAGCCTCATCCCAACCTCTCTCTCCCTCTCTCTTTTTGTGTGTACTAGTAATTGAACCTAGGGGCACTGTACTACTGAGCTACAGCCAGCCTTTTTAATTTTATTTGAGACAGGGTCTTGCTAAATGCTGAGACTGCCTCAAACTGATGAGCAATTAGTGGCTTATGCTGGAACTGACCTCCTCACACCTCAACACCAGATGAAGCTGGCCCCAGAGTCACTAGCCATTGGGGTACCTCGTGAGATACATGAAGATCTCCCCATCTCCTGCCACCATGTGACACAACTACTGCCATGGTCTGGGGACACATCTATCAAAGACAGAAAAAAAAAAAGGCATCCTCCTGCCTCAGCCTCCCAAGTCACTGGGATTATAGGCATGCAGCACTACCTAGCCCCAATTTCTTTCTTTCTTTCTTTTTTTTTTTTTTTTTGTAGTGCTGGGGATTGAACCCAGGGCCTTGTGCATGCAAGGCAAGCACTCTACCTCAGCTTCAATTTCTTTTTAAAAAAATCTCTATTTTGAATTGTAATGGATTCTGCTGTCATATGTAAATAAAAAAACATATACAACCAGAGATATGAAAAATTGTGCTCTATATGTATAATAAGAATTGTAATGCGTCCTGCTGTCATAAATAAAAAAATCAATCAATCAATCAATCAATCTCCGTTTCAGCTACATGCAATGGCACACACCTGTAATCCCAGCAACTTGGGGAGCTGAGGCAAGAGGATCACAAGTTCAAGGTTAGCCTCAGCAAATTGGCAAAACCCTCGGCTACTGAGAAAGACTTTATCTCAAAATAAAAGTAAAAAGAACTGAGAATATAGCTCAGTGGTAAAGTGCCTCTGCTGGATTCAATCCCCAGTATGTATGTATGTACATATGTGTATAAAAAGTAAAAATAAATCTCCATCTCTTTTTTTTTTTTTTTTTATTGGTAAATCTCCATCTCTTGATTTTTCTGGGCTATATTCTGATTACTTTAAATCCTTAGTTTTACTCTCTGTTCACTAATTCTTGCTTTGGTTACATCTGCTCTGCTGTTAAACTGGATCACTTATTTTAATGACATTTTTCATTTCTTTTTAAATCTGCTTAGTACTTAGTTCTCTTAATTTCTTGAAACACATTAAGCATATTTATGTTCCTTTCTGGTATTATTTTCTAGTTTTACTGTAGTGTTCTCTTTCACGGTGTCTCGTGTCCTGTGTTTGGTGATTTTGTGAATGTGGGCTACTCATGTGACCTGGAGCTTCATCTGTGGAAATCCCTGAGGCCTGGGCTGAAGATAGGATCACTTTAAACTAAAAGTTAACTAAGGGATGTTTGGACTACCAAGGTCATACAAAATCAGGCTAAAAGCCAGTCTCAGGGATGCTCTGGGCCAAGGTTTGAGACAGGTAATTTTACACACAGTCCCCGAGGGGATTTATTTCTAGGTCACTCTCACTTTGAAGTGTGGCCTTCTGGAGCTCCTCTTGGACAAGTTTGGTCCAGGAGGCTGCAGGGTCCTCAAACCAACACTCAGACCAGCGAAATCTGGCTTTTGCACTCTGTTCATCCCCCTGTGCACTGGGTCTTATGTGTCCCTTATTTTCTGGCTACTTCATGGATCTATTAAAGAATATTCTTGGGGGCTGGGGTTGTGGCTCAGTGGTAGAGCGCTCGCCTAGCACACGTGAGGCACTGGGGTCGATCCGCAGCAGCATATTACAAAAAAATGAAATAAAGATATTGTGTCCACCTACAACTAAAAAATAAATATTAAAAAAAGAATATTTTCTTCTGGGTGCAATAGCACATGCCTGTAACCCAAGCAACTCCAGAAGCAGAAGGATCATAAGTTTGAAGCCAGCCTCAGAAATTTAGTGAAGCCCTAAGCAACTTACTGAGATTCTGTCTTAAAAGTTGGGTGGGGGTGGGGGGTGCTAGGAATGTAGCTCAGAGGCAGAATACTCCTGGTTCAATCCCTAGCATGCAAAAGGGAGCACACATAGATAGATAGATGCCACTTCCTCAAGGAAGCCCTCCCTGATCCCCCGCTGTTAGACACATTTATATGCCCCTGCACCCCACAGCTTGAGAGATGAATACCACATTTCATTCTGCAACGATTTCAACCACCCATCAGTATGGTGCCTGGCACAAAGTAGTTGTTCAATACACGTTTCTTAAATCAATGGAGAAGCAACAGAAGTAAGATTATAACCATTTTTATACTAGATGCTAAAGCTCCATATATCAAAGAGAAAGCCCCGTGGTTCTGTGGAGAAGCCACCTCATACCTTCCAGTCAGCTTGGTGGGAGAAGAGATAATCACAGGGGTACTGCTGGAACCTCTGAGGTTCCAGCCTAGTGGTGGTCCACAGCCTGGCTGGGAGACCTCAGACAGGTTTCACAACTTCCTTGGCTGCACCTCATGGCCCCCAGCCCTCCTCCCCCATGGATCCTCAGTGCCTTACCCAGCCACCAGGATGCGGGGGATGTCAGCAGCGAAGGCTTCGCCCATCTCACGACTGCCCACGTTGGCGATGCAGTGCAGGGCCAGGCACATGAAGGTGGGGTTGCGGCTGGCCAGGTCATTCTTGATGGCGTTGTTGATGAGCCGGATCAGCTCAGAGTTAGAGTTCACCAGCACAGAGATGAACAGGTAACCCTGGGCCGGGAGGAAAATGAAAGGTTGGGAACCTTGTGACCAAGTGGCCCTAGAGCCAACCCTCAGATCCTGGAACTGTACTTCCAGCCCCTCCTCCCTCAGACTCAGGGGTCCAGACCCTGCCCTCCTCCCCCGACTCACTATCTGCTTCTCTGTGTACTTATTGGAGCTCAGCAGGTTCACAGCTTCCATGTGTCCAAAGTCAATGTCATGGCCAAGCAGGAAGATGAAGAGCAATTTGCATACATATTTTTTCTTACTGTAGCCATCCAAGGCCTTGTCCCCTGGGGCAGAGGAAGGAGTAAAGGAGAGCTAACAGTGAGGATCTCAGGACAAGTCCCCACACTCCAGCTCCCAGCTCCTTCCTCCCTCACAGCCGAGAGGTCTGGGGTCCCAACCTACCTTTGAACTTGGAGCGGATGTTGGCCAGTTCCTTGTTGATCCTCTTAATCTCAGCCTCTTTGCTCTTACCTGGGGAGAGGACAAGGAGGCTGGTTAGGGCAGAGTTTGGCCACCTGCCCTCACTTCTCTTGCTTCTCTGGCCTCTGGGCTATAAGGACCAAATCTCTGCCTAGGGGTCTCTACCTCAGAGGTTTGGGGAGAATGGAGGCTGGCTGATCACCCCGCTGGGCAGCTGTGACTGCCACCCTCTCTTCCTCCTGCTGTCGCCCCTGCAACGTGGGGCTCCCTGGTTGGCCTCTCAGGTTCTGAATGCCCGATGGCAGCTCCCCTTCTGATGCTAGCACTGACAGGTCCCAGAGTGGCACCCAACAGACACATGACAGAGAGCTTAGCCACCCTGCAGCAGTCCCACAGCCCTGAATCAGAGGGGCCTCCTGGAGGAGGGCAATCTGAAGTGGGGCTTGTGGGAGCGTCTCCAGGAGTTGGGAGTGGGGCGAGGCAGAATTTCTAGAGAAGAATGGCACATGTGCTCACTCGCTCCTTCCTTCCTTCATTCATTCACACCTGAGCCGCCTGGGGGCCAGGCATAGGTGGCCCAGATACGGGTCAGAGCAGGTTTCTGCCCTTTAAATAACCAGAGGTTTACAGAGCGCCTGCTCATTAAAATGTTAAAATATCAGGCTGGGGTGTAGCTCAGTGGTGGAGTGCTGGCCTAGCATGAATAAGACCCTGAGTTCAATCTCCAGCACCACAAAATAAATAAATAAGTAAAAATAAAGTTACAATATTCATTACATGTTGAAATGATACTATTTCAAATGCCTGGGTTACAGAAACAGTATTAAAGTTAATTTTTCCCCCTTCTTTCTAATGAACACAGGGCTACTGGGGAAGACATACAGGTCATGGCTATCTGCACCCGCCTCTGTCTCCCAGGCCAGCCTCAAGGGCAGCAGCTCCATGTGCCAAGGGGCAGTAAAGTCCATCAAAAGGTGAATGATGAGCAGGGCGCAGTGGCTACACCTCAGGAGGCTGAGGCAGGAGGATCACAAGCTCAAGGCCAGCCTGGGCAACTCTTTGAGACCAAGTTGTAAAATAAAAATTAAAAAAAAAGAGCTGGGGATGTAGCTTAGTGGTAAAGCACCACTGGATTCAATCCCCAGTAAAAGAAAAAAGATGTGAATGATGGGTCTTGGGAAGTGCAGTGTGGTGATCCGCTCCCCACCCTTGAGAAAGGGTGGATGGGCCAGTGCGGTGTGGGCTTGGCTCAGCTCAGGGGGCTGAGGCAGGAGGACTGTGAGTTCAAAGCCAGCCTCAGCAATGGCGAGATGCTAAGCAACTCAGTGAGACCCTGTCTCTAAATAAAATACAAAATAGGGCTGGGGATGTGGCTCAGTGGTTGAGTGCCCCCGAGTTCAATTCCCAGTACCCTCCCCTTACCACCAAAAACATGGGTAGATGGTTGGGACCAGGGTGAGAGTTCTCTGGGGTCCAATCAATAAAACCACTACTTCACCACGAGCCTCATGCAGCCTATGTCACCTCAGAGGCCACCTGATTCTTTTAACTTATTAATTATAAGTTTCCTGTAGTCTCACAGGCCAGACTGGAATAGGATGACGCCGGGAGCCCTGGTCTAGGCAGGGGCCCTGGGCAGTCCTGGCCCGTGAGGGCAAGCATGCAACATGTCAGTCAACCTAAGTGAGACATACAGGGACAGAAGCTGCCCAGGCGCGGCCTGGGGCCTGGGTAGAAGCTTCCAGGGGAGAGGACATTTGAGGAGGGCCTTGAAAGATGAGGAGGGCTCCGCAGCAGTCACCAGAGGGGCACGGGACAGATCCTGGCAGGGTGTGCCAACAAGGGTGGCCAGAGTTAGCAACACCTCCCTCGGGGCAGGACAGAACAGGTGACAGAGGAGGCACACTGGTCACTATTCCTGCCTCAAGTATAACCACACATCCACTTTGATGGCTTGCCTGAAAATTATTCTGTAGGGGCAAGAAAATCGACACGTGTTATCGATGGGCCACACAGCATAAGATGCTTAGACTCTGCCACCTGGAGACTGGCACAGCAGGAGTGTCCCAGGTTAAGCCCTCTCTGGCTTGTGTCAAAACCACTTTAAAAAGCTTCTCAAGGAGGGTTGGGGCTGGGGCTGGGGCTCAGTGGTAGACGCTCAGTGGTAGACGCCTGCCTCACACATGTGAGACACTGGGTTCGATCCTCAGCACCACATAAAAAATAAATAAATAAATAAAGATAATGTGTCCATCTACAACTTAAAAAAGTATATATATAGGGGCTGGGGATGTGGCTCAAGTGGTAGCGCGCTCGCCTGGCATGCGTGCGGCCCGGGTTCGATCCTCAGCACCACATACAAACAAAGATGTTGTGTCAGCCGAGAACTAAAAAATAAATATTAAAAAATTCTCTCTCTCTCTCTCTCTCTCTCTCTCTCTCTCTCTCTCTCTCTCAC
>NW_026000205.1:1153016-1162028 GCF_001458135.2 Marmota marmota marmota
GCCGAGAACTAAAAAGTAAATATTAAAAAAAAAAATTCTCTCTCTCTCTCTCTCTCTCTCTCTCCCACTCTTTCTAAAAAAAAAAAAAAAAAAAAAAAAAAAAAAGTATATATATTAAGAAAAAAAAAGGGCTGGGGTTGTAGCTGAGTGGTTGAGCGTTTGCCTCGCATGCGTGAGACATTGGGTTCCATCTTCAGCACCATATAAAATAAATTAAAAAAAAACCACAGATTAAATAAATTTCTTAAGTTCATCTAATTAAAGTGGGTTAAATATATCTACAAATATGTGTATGTATGTATAGTCTTTTAATATTCCTCAAGTGATACATACTTTAAAGAAATTCTCCAGAGGCCCTCCAGGACCCCTCAGACACCAAACCCAAGGATCCGCAAGTCCTTCACATGATGGCGCAGAGTATCCTCTGAATGATTTACGTCTTCTCTACCTGACTTAGAATACTTAAGCTGCTGAACAGGCTTTACTGAGATTTGCTCCTGGGCGAGACCCTCCAGTCCAACAGAACAGAGTGGGCCGGGGAATCGCGCCCAGGCTCAGCCAGATTGGAACTGGATTGGGCTTAGGGAGGAAGGGAGGGCTTGGGACAGGAAAGGGAGGTTTTTAGGGTCCCTTGTCCTCCTGGCTTGGTTGGGGGATCTTGCTGAGATCCATGCCCTTCCAGGATTAGTCAGGAGAAGTGGCTGATTGACAGGTGGCTATCACTGCTTGTCTGTGGGTGCCTGGTGCTTTGTTCCCTTCGCCACCTCAAGCCGACCTAACAGTAAATATTACAAAACAGCTGCTAGGCTGCAGTGTTAAGGGAATAGTGACGAGAGAAAAGGCTGTACCTGTTCAGTACCCCGCAATTTCTTTTTCAAATATTTTTGGTCCGCAGCTGGTTGAATCCAGATGAGACACTCATGAACACAGAGGGCCGCTGTGTGTGTGTGTGATTTTCTTTAAATTGCCCCATCTATTTGGTACCATCTTCTGCATAACTGACATACTTTGCTGTGAAAATAATCTAGAGGAAGCAAAAGCACAAGGCCTCCCAAAGAGAAGACACGGCCTAGGTACAGATCTAGGGGACCCAGGGACAGCACACTGGGGCTGCTGAGTGACACATGGCAAGATGGGGCTGAACAGAGCTGCAATGGACTAGGCTAAATGACAAGGAGGACTGCCCAGCACCTAGGACCAGCCAGCAACAGGAAATGAGCTCCCCATTGTAGGCAGCATGCAAACATGCCAGGGAGATTTAAGGGATCCTCTCACTCATGAAGAGCTCTGTTTTCTCTTTTTGGTACCAGGGATTGACCCGGGGGCGCTTAACCAGTGAGAAACATCCCCAGGCCTTTTTTATATTTTATTTAGAGAGAGGGTGTCACTAAGTTCCTGAGGCTGGCTTTGAACTCGAGATCTTCCTCACATGTGGACTGCGCACTGGGAGCCTCTGGCCGGGAGGGGAGGAGACAGGAACAGGGAGCAATGTTTTGAGGTAAGAACAATGGAGGCTGGGAGGCAGGAATCAAACAGGGGAGGAAGCTTCCGGGTACAGCGGTACAGCTCCCGGGGCTCGAGGGTCAGAAGGGGAGGCTGGAATGGACCCAACGAGCCAGGTGTGCTCTGGGAGGAGGACCAGCACGCACCCCCGCCTGGAGGCAAAGGGGAGGCGGAGGTCCGGAGGCACAGCACTCACATCACCGCACTCGGAGTGAGGACAGAGGGGTGGCCAGAGGCCGGCCAGACTGCGGAGCCTCTGCTCTTCCAGTGGGTGCTGGGGAACCACGGGAGGAGCCTGTGGCTGTCGCTGTGATGGGCTGCAGCAACAAGGAGGCCACCCCGCCGCCACCGGCTGGAGCGGGCAGAGTGGAGGGAGCTGCTGATGCCTGGCGCGGGGCTCCTGGTCAGGGGAGATAAAGCCGCCCCAAGCACGCGGGCCACAGCATCTGCGGCATCAGGGTGGGACTGTCACTACCAAAGACATCCCAACAAGCTGGCCCCGGCCCTGGAGGAACCAACATGCTCTGGAGGAGGAAACCCGGGCATCCAGCAGCGCAGCACCACGGAGCCCCTGAAGTTCCCGCGGGGACTGGACTCCACGAGGCCCCGCACGAACCTCAAGGGCCCTGGGTTCTGGGAGATGCTTAGACCCTGGTGACATTTTGGCCTTTCCATCCCCAAAATGGAAGCCACCAACAACAAGAGGCTCCTGGGCATCTGAAACGTGGCCAATGCAACCAAGGGACTCAATTCCTCATTTTATTTCATTTTAATTTGTTAAAAACTGATCCTAAATTTGGTAACTGAAAAAGTATATCTAGAACCACTTGGGAAATTTGTGAATCTACGTTTTCAACTATACTTTTTAAAAAGTCTTTTTTTTTTTCTCTAAATGAAGGATTTGCCAGTAACTTTTTTTTAATATTTATTTTTTTATTTTTAGGTGGACACAATATCTTTATTTTACTTTTATGTGGTGCTGAAGATCAAACCCAGTGCCTCATGCATGCCAGGCGAGCACTCTACCACTTGAGCCACATCCCCAGCCCAGTAACTTTTTTTTAATATACCTTTATTTTGTTTATTTTTATGTGGTGCTGAGGATCGAACCCAGTGCCTCACATGTGCAAGGCGAGCACTCCATTGCTGAGACACAGCCCCAGCCCCAAGAAATCTTAATCCAAAGAAATTGATTCTGTTGTGACTACAGGTCCCCAAGTGAGATTCACTGTGAGTATGAAATACACACTAGATTTTGAAGACTTAGTATAAGAAAGGAACATAAACCACAATCAGTAAATCTAGGGTTGGAAGTGAAGCTCAGTGGTATTATGCTTGCTTAGTTAGCATATACAGGGCCTTGGGTTTGATCCCCGGTACAAAAAAATAATAATAAAAACTAATAAGCTAGGGATGAAGCTCAGTGGTAGAGTGCTTGCCCAGCATGCACAGGCCCTGAGTTCAATCCTCAGCACTGCAAAATAATTAAAATAAAATAAATTGATCCTAGATAGGCACGGTGGCACACGCCTGTAATCCCAGTGGCTCAGGAGGCTGAGACAGGAAGATCGTGAATTCAAAGCCAGCCTCAGCAAAAGCAAGATGCTAAGAAACTCAGTGAGTCCCTGTCTCCAAATAATACAAAATAGGGCTGGGGATGGGGCTCAGTGGCCGAGTGCTCCTGAGTTCAATCCCTGGTACATAAAATAAATAAATAGATCCCATGTTGAAACAATATTTGGATAAATTTCATTGGGAGTTTTGATTTTTAAACGTGGTGAGAAAACTTAAAACATACATGTGGCTTGCATTACAGTTCTGGATCACACATTGCTCACATTGTCAACGAAGTTGCCATCCCTGAGTGAGGAAATATATTCTCCTTAAACAAGGCCGCGCCCTGTCACTCCCTGCCTAAATCACCAGAGCCTGCATAAGCCGAGGCTCAAAGTGTGAGGATGCTGAGGGTGCTGATGTGCAGACCCTCCCCTCCAGAACATGGACACCAGAGCCCTGACAGCAGGGATGTATGTGCTGCCTCTGTTCTGGCATGTCCTCAGGGTCTACGCCGCTTGGCACAGACCGAGGTGCTGAACTCTGATCTGTGGACCAAGGCCATGAGACAACACCCAGACGGTGGGGGCGGTGGGGGTTGGGGATCAGACTCAGATCTCTCTAGTTCCTTGAAGTGCAGACCTGGGGTTGGGTCACCCCAAAGGCTCACTAATGCTGAAGCACCATCAAAGTGGCACTTAGCATCTCTCTGCCCTCTCCACAGTGGCCAGGGGAGCCTGTGAAAACTTGAATGAGCTCTCATGCCCTCCATGTTCCAAACCCCTCTGCAGGGCTCCCAGGGGTTCAACATAAAAATAAAGTCCTCTCCCTGGCCCATAAGGGCCTGCACCATCTGCACTGGTCCCTCTGTGGCCGAATGTCCTGTCCTGCCCCACTGCCTCTTTCTCCTTGTCTGAGCTCTTTCTATACCCAGGCACAATCCAGCCTCAGATTTTGCAGAGATTTAGGCCTGCCTGACTCACGTACCAAGCTGATTCCCTGCTCTAAGACCACCCTTTCACCCAGACTCTGACCAGCCCAGATAAGAACAGGGTACCCAAATTCAGCCCTGCTCCAGCTTAGTCTCCTCCCAACACCTACTGCTACCTATCTGGACACCTCAGAGTTACTCGAATACTCGTCCACCTCCGTCCTCCGGTGTGAGCACCACTGCGCCAGGGCCTCTGTAGCTGCTGGAACCCATCCCCAAACCCGTGCCTGGCACCAGCTGGTGCTCAGTGAAGGCTGGTTCTTGAAGCCTCCCAAGGGCCAGGACTGCAGAGGGCAGAACTGGGGACCCGGGGAGGGGGGTGGGTGAGACCAGGTCCTGAGCTCCAGAGTCAGGAGAGATGTCACAACACAATGGATCACGACCGGGCTCTGCCTCACAGAGGAGCTCAGGACACGGTGGCATCAGCACTCTACTCGGGTCACTCGCTCGACGCTCAGCAAACTCCCCCGGCCCCTCCAGAGCCAGACTCTGCTCTGGGGAAAGTGGGGCCCTGGATAGGAGGCGGCCGCACCCTGGCCCCAGGAGCTCCCTGTCAGATAAAGGACTTCAGCTGATTCCCGCTCAAGGCAGGACAGAACCACGCCCTCAGGCTGGGCCGGCCTCAATCTCTCCCTCTTATCAGCAGAACAAGTCTTCCCTCCTCTCCTCAAAGCCGGCCTTTCAGCCCTCCAGAGCCCAGACGCCCGCCCTCAGGATGGCTCTGCGCTCTTCCTCCTGCTCCTCTTCCTCCTGCTCCCCACCCTCAGGATGGCTCCATGCTCTTCCTCCTGCTCCCTAATGCATACTCCTAGTCCTTTCTCCTCACTCCCCTGTGCCCTCCAAGAGAAACACCAGCCTAGCCTCTGCCCATCTCCCCAAAGTCAAAGCTATCCCTCTCTGTACCAGCTCCACAGGCCTTTCCTCACAGTCTCAAATGGACCTCAGGACCTTTGCACTTGCCACCTCTGCTTTCACAGCTCTTCTCCACTGCCCTTGGCCTGGCTCATTCCTCCACATCCTGCCTACGTGGCTTTCAGTGTCTTGCAAAGCAAGTCCTGGCCTGAGCCCTGCAATCCATCAGAGTCCCGGCTTCTCAACACTGTGGCCCTCTCCTTCTCCCTGATGGGGTTATAACAGTTGCAGTCGCAGATGTTCTTCATTTTTTTTGGCCCTGGGGATTGAACCCAGGGGCATCAACCACACCACTGAGCCACATCCCCAGCCCTTCTTATATTTCATTTAGAGACAAGGTCTTGCTAAGTTGCTGAGGTTAGCTTTAAACTCATGATCCTCCTGCCTCAGACTCCTGATCTGCTGGGATCTCCACTTTGTAACTTATTTAACTTTATTTTTGCACTACTGGGGTTTGAACCTAGGGGCATTCTACCTCTGAATTTCAAATGCTGTCCTTTTTATTTTTCATTTTGAGTCAGGGTCTTGCTAAGTTAGTTGCCCAAGTGGGCTCTGAACTTATGGTCACCCTGCCTCAGCCTCCTAGGTAGCTGGGATCACAGGCGTGGGCCACCACACCCAGATGTTTCCCACTTTTTAGAAAACTGAGATATAATTCACATCCCACAAAATCCGCCCATGTCTACTGTAAAATTCAGTAGTCTTTGTATATTCACAATGTCGTGCAAACATCACCACTAATTCCAGAACGTTTCATTAACCCTAAGACTGTACTCAGGAGCTGTCACTCTCTACCACACCCCTGCCACTGTGCTGGGCAGTCACCAATCTTCTTTCTTTTTTTGGTACCGGGGATTAAACTCAAGGGCACTTGGCCACTGAGCCCCATCCCCAGCCCTATTTTGTATTTTATTTAGAGACAGGGTCTCACTGAGCAGCTCAGCACCTCGCTGTTGCTGAGGCTGGCTTGAACTCACAATCCCCATGCCTCAGTCTCCCAAGCAGCGGGGATTACAGGTGTGCGCCACCAAGCCCAGCTCCTTCTTTATGTCTCTATGGACTTCCTATTCAGGACATTTCACCTACAGGGAGTCACACACTGTATGGCCTTCTGCTTCTGGCTTCCTCCACTTGGCTAAATCATGAAGGCCCACCTGTGCTGTGTCATGTCAGTGCTGTGTTCCTTTATATGGCTCAGTAATATTCCACAGTGGAGACAGGCCACCTTTTGTCTATCTGTTCATCAGCTGCTGGACATTTGGGTTGCTTCCACTTTTTGGCAATCAGGAATCATGCCATGAGCATCCATGCATGAGTCTGTGGGGACAGCTGCCATCTGTTCACAGCATCTTCTCCCATGTGACTGGTAGCTTCACAGGGGCATGAACACAACTGCCCTATTTGCCACTGTGTCCCCAACACCAGGATAAGACTGGAAACATATCAGCCACTCCACATACACTTGCTGATAAGAGGACAGGAGCGACCCTGACCTTCCAGTAGCTCAAGTACTTCCACTTCTGGAGCCCACACCCAAGCCTCCCTCCAGCCTCAGCCTCCAGTTGAGCTCAGCAGCAACACCTGCCTGGGCTCTCCTTCCTCCAGACTCACTCCCACCTCCAGGACCTGGCAGATCCCCTCAGCTCTTCCTTCACAATGTACCCCAAGCCCAATGCTTCTCGCCATCCAGCCTACCTCTCTCCTTGGCTCATGGTGTCACTCCAAACCGCGACAATCTTTCTCACAGCAGTCAGAGAAATTATTTTAAAACATCATTCAGCCACATCCCTTCTCTGTTCACAATCTTCCCGTGGCTCCCAATTCACCAACAGCAAGGCCAAAGTTATCACCACAGTCCACAAAGCTCTCCTGGCGGCTGTCCCCTCTGTCCTCATCTCTTCCCCCTCTCCCTTGCTTGGCTCCAGCCACACTGGTCTCCTCCTTCTTATTTTATTTTTTTGGGGTAGTGGATATTGAACTCAGGGGCCCTTGACCACTGAGCCACATCCCCAGCCCTATTTTGTATTTTATTTAGAGACAGGGTCTCACTGAGCTGCTTAGCACTCACTTTTGCTGAGGCTGGCTTTGAACTCACAATTCTCCTGCCTCAGAGGCAATGGGATTAAAGGCAAGCGCCACGGCGCCCAGCTCATCCCTCTTATTTGAACACACACTGACCATGCTGTAACCTCAGGACCTTTGAACACATGGTTTCCTTGCCTGGACCCTCTCCCTCCAAAACCACAGGAACTGCTCCCTCATGTTGGTCATCTCCACTGAGATGTCACCTCTGTATCACAGCCTGTGCTCAGCACCCTCTCGTGCCTGCACCCTCTCCTCCTCGCTTACTTTTTCTTCATAGTACCAGTCGTCATTTGACTTTATATCATTTATTGCCTTCTCTGTTTATTATCTATCTCCCTCAGAGAATGGAAGCTTCCAAGAACAGAGGTTCTTGTTCCCAGCCACAGCCCCAGTGTTGAGAACAGGGCTCAGTACACTGTGGGGATCTCAAGTATTTGCTGGGCGAATGAATGAATGAGCTTTTAGGGAAAAGAAGCTATTATTAATGGAGTTTGCAGACAAAAAGGCTGAGCCTAAAAAAAAGGTTTGCCGAGAGACACAGCAATGTTAGGTACTGAAGCAAGGCACACCTCCCTTTAACAGCTGTCCCACCCCCCAGTCTACCAAGCCTTACAACTCCAACCCTTTTCATAATAACCACATCATCATTCCTCCAAAAGAAACCCAAGTTTCCACCCCTCCTGTTCACTGAGCACTTACTAAATGCCAGATCCCTCCATGACTACTGAATGCTAAAACAATAAGTAGGTACCTCACAGAATCCCCCTTAAAGATCCAGCCGAATAACACAGCCAAGATCCACAGAGAGCCTGACATGTGAAAGATCTCACATGTTACTGCAGTTACCCCCAGGAAGGTGTGATCACCAGTCCCCCCTGACAGATGAAGAAACTGAGAGCCAAAGTCTCTCATTCAAGGTCACACAGCTATGGGGTGGCAGAGCTCAAACTCAAAGCCAGGTCGGGCTGACCCCAAAGCCCATGGATGTAGCTCTGAAGGCTCCCAGCAGCTCCACACACCAACAGCTGCTTCCAGGAGTTGGAGCTGACTTGCTGCCAGCCGTCCCATTGACCCGGCAACCCTTCCTGGTGGGGATCACTATCTCCATAGTGCTGTGGTCAGACAGGGAAGGGTCCAGACCCAGGCCTGTCCTGCTCCCTGACCTCTGGCCTCCCTCTGGAACTAGGCTTCCCCTACCCGGGGATTGATAGATCTCTCCTCCACAAACCCCTCAGGCTCCCTGACCTGTTCCTTGAGGTCCCAGCTCTCCTGCATCTGACATCCCCCCAGCTCCCACATGCCTTTTTTAGGCCCCTGTGCCAGGTCGCAGGTTCTCTTAAGACTCTACACTAAGATTCTAAAGGGTCCCTCCCTTCTGCACTCCCTGGGCCCCTGCTTTTCCCTCAGTCAAGCCTGCTCCCCACTGTCCTCCATATCTCCTATGCAATTCCCCATTCTGGAGGCTCTTTATCCCTCACCAAGGTCCCTCCATAGTCCCCCCCACTTCCCATCTCTCCGACGGAAGTCCACGGACTTCCAGCCACTCCTATGCTTCGTTGATGCCACTCACCAGGAGCCTCGATGACCTATCTAGCCCCTTCCCTTCTATGACATCCCCTTTCCCGGACCCTCAAGCCGTGGCGCATTAGGCTGCCTGTGTTCCACTTCCTCCGGGTCCCCTCTGGCGGTCTCCCATTCCACCAGCCCACAGGGTACCCCCACCGAGCACCCCCTTCCATTTCTCTCTCCATCAGGGATCCCTCCAACCCCACGGTTTGTACGAGCCAACAGCATTTTCATCACTCCCGGGGAACGCCTCTAGGGCCCTATCCCGGGACCTCACTTGCCTCCTGCCCTCTGAGACCCGGCGGACCCCGCTAGCCACTCCGTGTCGTCACCCCGGGAGGCACTCTATGACACCCCAAGCCCCTGGATCTCCCCCACCCTAAAGTTCCCACCAGGACTCT
>NW_026000205.1:1163766-1166539 GCF_001458135.2 Marmota marmota marmota
GGTTTTTTTTTTTTTTTTTTTTTTAAGAGAGAATTTTAATATTTATTTTTTAGTATTTGGCGGACACAACATCTTTGTTTGTATGTGGTGCTGAGGATCGAACCTGGGCCGCACGCATGCCAGGCGAGCGCGCTACCGCTTGAGCCACATCCCCAGCCCGCCAACCCGGTCTTCTGCAGAACACTGGCACTGTTTGATCCTGGGCCAGTGGCCTCATGATGCTGCCCACAGGGCTCATGGGCTGACCCCTGTTGAGGGACAGCGGCATTGTCCAATGGAAACACAATGGGAGCCACTTAGGGACTTTTCCATGTACTCTAGCCACCTTGATAAACAAATGAAAAAGCAAATGATGGCTTTAATTACTTTTAGTAATAGAATGCCCTTACTTATGGTGGGGTACTGAAAATATCAGAACTGAAAATGCACTGAATCCACTCAATCTACCAAACATCAGCACTTAGCTACACAGAGCACCTGGAGTCCAGGTTGTTTCTAAGTCTTGGCCACAGGACTGACAGGGAGCTGTGCCCGCCCAGCCCCGCAAGAGAGGGTCTTATGCTTGGGAAAAGATCCAAATTCAAAACTCCAAGGATGGTTTCTCCTATCACTTTCACACCACCGTAAAGTCAAATGTGTGTGTGTGTGTGTGTGTGTGTGTGTGTGAGAGAGAGAGAGAGAGAGAGAGAGAGAGAGAGAGAGAGAAACCATTGTAAGACGAGAATCATCTGAACATTTTCTTTAACTTGGTTGTACAGAGATATCAGTTCAGCATCTTGTGCGCTCTGGTTTTCCAAAGTCTTTGGAATCTGGTGTTTTATGCCCACAGCACATCTCACCTTTGACTGGAGACTTTGCAAGTGCTCACAGACATGAGTTGCTTTATTTTTTTATTAATTTATTTTACTCTAATTTTGAAATATGATGGTAGAATGCAATTCATTTCATATTACACATATAGAGCACAATTTTTCAAGTCACTGGTTGTGCACAAAGTATATTCACACCATTCATCTCTTCATACATGTACTTAGGGTAATGATGTCTAACTTATTCCACCTTCTTTCGTACTCCCTTGCTCCCTCCCTTCCCCTCCCTCCCCTTTGCCCTATCTAAAGTTCCTCTATTCCTCCCTTGCTCCCCCCCCCATTGCTATTATGAATCAGCATCCTCATATCAAAGAAAACATTCAGCCTTTGTTTTTTTGGGATTGGCTTACTTCACTTAGCATGATATTCTCTAACTCTATCCATTTGCCTGCAAATGCCATGATTTTATTCTCTTTTAATGGTGAGTAATATTCCATTGTGTATAAATACCAAAGTTTCCCTATCCATTCATCCACTGAGGGGCATCTAGGTTGGCTCCACAGTTTAGCTATTGTGAATTGAGCTGCTATAAACATTGATGTGGCTGTGTCCCTGTAGTATGCTGTTTTTAAGTCCTTTAGGTATAAACCTAGGAGTGAGATATCTGGGTCAAATGGTGGTTCCATTCCAAGTTTTCCAAAGATTCTCCATATTGCTTTCCAGATTGGCTGCACCACAACCATGGGCTTCTGACAGTAACTGATCTGACAGCGACCATCAGGTTGAACAGCAAAGAACTAGAGACCTGGATTTGAGTGAGACCACTCGGGTTGGTATACCAAGGCACTCCAAGGGCTGGATGCAACCACTGCTCATGTGGGTTTCATCTAGCCCCCCACCCCAGTGAGCAGGTTTTAAGACCACACCACGAACAAGTCCACATTTTCAAGTTCTAGATGAGGTCTGGGCAAGTTCTTATTGATTTTAAGCTGTCGGGAGCCCCTCCAGGGAATCTTGGGTTGAACTACCAATAGGTTCAAGGCAAGTCAACTCTTGATTGCTTCTAGAAGAAGCAGACAAACCCCAAGTCTTTCCATTTTGGCAAAGGGACCCTACATCAATGACCAGGCAGTCCTGCCAGACCCTTCCCCGTCCCTTGCCTGTGACCTAAGCCAGAACATTTCCTAGAGCTGGTCACTTCCCTCCACGTCACCACCTGAGCCCCCCCATGGAGGCCTGCAGCGCTGCCATCTCTTAATGTGGATCACCAAAGAGACACATCCGGTTGCCCTGCCCCTCTCAGCCTGGCCTCCCATAGTCTGTCCTCCATCCACACCCAGTGTCCTTTAGAAATAGCCACCAGGACAGATGTATGTGGCAGTGCACACCTATTGACAGTAAGTAATCCCAGCAATTCAGGAGGCTGAGGCAGGAGGATTACAAATTCAAGGTCAGCCTCAGCAACTTAATGAGGCTCTAAGCAATTTTATGAGACTAGACCCTTTCTCAAAATTAAAAAGAGCCTGGGGATGTGGCTCAATGGTTAAGTGCTCCTGGCCACCCCCCTACCAAAAAAAAAAAAAAAGACAAGAAATTGGAATCAACACAACTCTCACCACCTCAATGGGGACATTCTGCCTGGACATTTTGCTGAAATCATTGTCATCCATGTCCTTGAGTTCTGCATCCTCAGACACAACTAACCTCTGGTAGAAAATATTCAGAAAAAATTGTGTCTAGAGTACAGACTTTTTTTTTTTTTTTTGGTCATTACTTCCTAAATAATATATTGTAACAAGTGTGCACTTAGCATTTATGTTGCATTATGTATTATACATCATCTAGAGATGATCTAAAGCAGGGCTAGGGATAGAGCTCAGTTGGGAGAGTCTTGCCTTGCATGCACAAGGCCCTGAGCTTGATCCCCAACACCACAAAAAAAAAAAAAAAAAAAAAAAAAAAAA
>NW_026000205.1:1167174-1189429 GCF_001458135.2 Marmota marmota marmota
AAAAAAAAAAAAAAAAAAAAAAAAAAAGAGAAAGAGATGATCTAAAATATACAGGAAGACATGCACAGATTATATGCAAATACCATGACTTTATCACTTTATCTTCCTTTCTTCTCTCTCTTGCTCTTTTAAAATATTTTTTAGTTGTCAATGGATCTTCTATTTTGTTTATTTATTTATTTATATGTGGCGCTGAGGATCAAATACAGAGCCTCACACATGCCAGGCAAGCATGAGCCACTGAGCTACAACCCCAGCCCCTCTCTCTTTTTTTTTAATTATTTATTTATTTTGGCACTGAGGATTTAACCCAGGTAAAATTTACCACTAAGCTACAGCCATTTTCTTCTTCTTCTTCTTCTTCTTCTTTTTTTTTTTTTTTTTTTTTTTTAATGTACTAGGGGCACTTGATCACTGAGCCAAATTTCCAAATCCCCAGCTCTATTTTGTATCTTATTTAGAGACAGGATCTCACTCAGTTGCTAAGCACTTTGCTTTTGCTGAGGCTGGCCTCAAACTCACAATCCCCCTGCCTCAGCCTCCTGAGTCACTGGGATTACAAGCATGAACCATTGTGCCCAGATATGAGCAATTTTAAGTAAGAGACTTGAACATCCACAGACTTTCATAACTGTGGGGAATTTTGGAATCCATCCTCCATGGGTCATGGAGGACCGCTCTACTTGCTCTGTCACACATTTATAAATTGTGATCAAGTGCAGTGGCGGAAGCCTGGAATCCCAAGGACTCAGGAAGCTGAGTCAGGAGGGTCCTAAGTTCAAGGCCAGCCTGGGCAATTTAGCAAGGACTCTGCCAAAAAAAAAAAAAAAAAAAAAAAAGGTACAAATTGTGGATATCAGTATCCTTTACCTCTGTCATGAGTTGAACTGCATCTCTTAAAAGGTCATTGAAATTCCAGCCTCCAGCATTTGAGGATGTGACTTTATTTGGAAATGAATTTTTGCTGATGGTCAAGTTAAGGTGAGGTCATTTGAGCTGGCCTGAACCCAACTCACTGGAGCCATTAAAAAAGGGGAGCTGGGCATGATGGTACAAGCAACTCAGGAAGCTGAGACAAGAGTATCACAAGTTCAAGGCCAGTCTCAGCAATGTAGTAAGGCCATCAGTAACTTAGTGAGTCCCTGTCTCAAAATAAATAATAAAAAGGACCAGAAATGTAGAACAGTGGTAAAGTACCTTGTGTTTAATCCATAGTACCAAACAAACAAAAACAAACAAACAAACAAACAAAAAGCCTAGGGATGTAGCTCTGTAGCTCAGTGGTAGAAGTATACCTGACCAGCATGTATGAGACCTAGGGTTTGAGCCAGGTGCAGTGTCACAGGCCTGTAATCCCAATGGCTTGGGAGGCTGAGACAGGAGGATGGCGAGTTCAAAGCCAGCTTCAACAAAGGCGAGGCGCTAAGCAACTCAGTGAGACCCTGTCTCTAAAAAAGAATACAAAATAGGGCTGGGCATGTGGCTCAGTGGTCAAGTGCCCCTGAGTTCAATTTCTGCTACCGAAAAAAAAAGAGAGAGAGAGAGAAAGACCCAGGGTTTGATCCCTAGTACCACAAAAAAGGAGGAAGGGGCTGTGATTTGGACATGGACAGGCAGAGAGAAGGTCACGTGAGGATATGGGGAGAAGATGTCTGTCTGCAAGCCAGAGAGTGACTAAAGCCATCAGAAGCTAGGAGAGGAGAGAGGCCTGGAGCTGAGGCCCACAGTCCTCAGAGGGAACCATCCTACCCACACTTGATCTTGGACTTCGGGCCTCTAGACCTGGTGAACATCTGTGCTTTAAGGCACTGGGCCTGGCGCTGTGTTCCTGCAGTCTCAGGAAACTGACGCAACCCCAGATACATGCGTGTCATGACTGCGGTTCAGCGTTTGTGGAGATCCTTTCTTAACAGGCAGCATTCTGGTTGAGGAATGCCATCTGCTGTAGATCTAGAATCCTGGACCAGAAGAGTCCACTGTGACCTCCTAGGGGATGCCTTGGGGATGCAGCTCTCCATACTCCCTGCCCCCCACTGGGGCCCAGTGGTTGAGTCCTTTGTGAGGCAGGCCGAGGGGACAGGGGACTCTGAGGGCCAGTGGTCAGAGTAGGTGGTGAGTCTCCCCCTGGGAGCAGGCCTCCAATGCCATGGCGAGTGTGGTTGTGAAGACGATCTGGCAGTCCAAAGAGATCCATGAGGCCGGAGACCCCCCTGCAGGTGTCGAGAGCCGATCCCAGCTGGTCCCAGAGGCTCCCGGGGGGGTGACCAACCCAGCCAAGGGGATCACGAAGAAAAAGAAAGCCGTGTCGTTCCACGGGTGGGTTTGTCGCACCCTATTGTGCATGATCCTAGTGCCGGCACTGCCTCCAACATGGCCCAAGTCCCACTACGGGTGCTAGAGAGGAGGGGGCAGAGGAGAAGAGGAGGGGGGTGGGGGGACAGGCAAGAGGGCAAAGAAGGAGATGGAGGGAGGCAGAGAGAAAGACATAGTGGGCTGAGCTGGGTGGTGGCAGTAATCCTGTCATCCCAGGGAGGCTAAAGAAGGAGGATCACAAAATTTAAGGCCAGCGTCAGCAATTTAGCAAAGCCCTAAGCAACTTAGGGAGACCCTGTCCCAAAATAAAAATAAAAAAAAACGAGCTGAGGATGTGGTAAAGCACCCCTGCGTTCCATTTCCAGTAGCAGGGGAAAAAAAGTACTGGACTGGCATGGGGGGGAGGGAAGAGTCAAGAGAAGAGAGGAGTCTAGGGAAGGGTCTGAAGAAAGCAGGTGGTGAGGGCGAAGAGGAAAGAAAACAGGTGGCAAGGGATGGATGAAGGCAGAGGGCGGAGAAGGGAGTGGAGGGTGAGGGGGCCCTGCAGGCGGCAGGCAAGCTAGCAGCCCCTGGGGCGCATCCTCAGCCATCCCTTGCCTGCTGCTCCTCCCCAGGGTGGAACCCCGGATGTCCCATGAGCCGATGCACTGGTGCCTGAACCTCAAACGGTCCTCGGCCTGCACCAATGTGTCATTGCTCAACCTGGCCGCGGTGGAGCCCACCGACTCCTCGGGGACAGACTCGACCACCGAAGACAGCGGTCCACTGGCACTGCCCGGGCCCCCTGCCTCCCCCACCACACCTTGGGCTCCAGATGACCCGGACATCACGGAACTTCTGGTGAGGGACTCTGGCAGGGGCACACCAGTGTCCTGGCCCTGGTGGCAGGAAATGCTGAGGAGGGGGAGAGGTGTTCTTGGTGTGGAGCCACTGCCTCCTCCTTCGACAGCCAGCATGAATCTGGGAGTGGTCTTTAATGCATGGGGTCACTTTGCAATGTCCCACGTGAGGCTGGAGTCATAGCTAAGAATCACACCAGACCCTGCCCTTAGAGAGCTTCCAGTTGGCGGGGGGGGGGGGGACAGACCCAGACCAAGGGGATGTATTCTGTAATGGAGGGGATCCCAGCGAAGGAACCCCCAACCTAGGCTGGAGGTCTCAGGGAAGGCACCCTGGAGGAGGCCGTGCAGAGTTGAGTAGGAGTTCCTGAACTGGGTCGAAACGGAGAGGTGAGCAAGTTGAGGGTAATTAGGGAATTCCGGACAGGAGCACGGAGAGCTACAACTTAGACCCTGAACTCTGCCTCCCTCTACCCCATTCCTGGGCCAGGCTTGGCTGGCTCCACACAGACACTAAGAATTGCATTTACATAACAGGATCGTGATCATGGTTATTGCTCGCATTTACTGGAGCACTTTCTAGTTCTGAGAGCTGACATTTCCTCATCTGTAAGATGGAGATGCTGCATTTGTTCTTTCAACAAATATTTCTTAAATGCCCAAGATGTGCCAGCTGAGCCAGATGTGGTGGTGCATGCCTACAAGCCCAATGCCTCCTTAGAAGGCTGAGACAGGGAGAAGGCAAGTTTGAGGCCTGCCTGGGCAATTTAGCAAAGCCCTGTCTCAAAATTAAAAAGAGCTGGGGATGTATGTAGCAGCTCAGTGGTAAAGTGCCCCTGGGTTCCACCTGCAGGACCAGAAGGAATAATAAATAAGTAAGTAAATAAATAAGGAAAAGGAAAAGAGAGGGGCTAGGGATGTGGCTCAGTGGAAGAGAGCTTGTCTAGCACGCTTGAGGCCAGGGTTCAATTCCCAGCCCCCACATGTGTGTGCCCACACACACACACACACACACACACACACACAAGAAAGGAAGGAACAGGGGAAAAAAAAAAAAAAGCAGAGCAGATCCCAGGCCGGAGTGTAGCATGTGAGAGAGACAAGCTAGAGGGACAGCGGGGAGGGCACTGGCCACACAGATGATGGGGAGCCATGTGGGTTCATGGGGGCAGGCGGCTGGGCTGGGCACGAGGCTAAACTGGAATCCTCTCCTTCCCTGAGGCTCCTCTGTGGCCTTTGGAGGGAAGGTAGGGAGGCCAGGGAGGAGTCCAGGCAAGGGTGCGGGGGGAAGGAGGACAAGGAGATGCCCTCGGGAGACTTCTCCTCCCCCAGTGGGAGCAGCTCTCCCTCCTGCCTCAGGAGCCTCTCTCCGCAGCACTGCAGCTGTCTGCCTCCCACCAGAGCTATTTCTGAGTCCTGTCCCCCGGTGGCTGGTGACGCCTGAGAAAAAGCCCTGGGCAGCCAGATCCAGGCCTGAGGCGTGGTGAGCTTGCTGAGGCTGAGGGAGCACCAGCAGGTTCCTCCTCTCAAAATGGAAACAGTAAAGACAACCGCCGGGGGGGTAGGGGCAAGGGAGAGAGAAGAGGGAGGAGAGCAGACACTGGCCCCTGCCCAGGTCTGAGCTGCATCAAGAGAGAAAGCTGGAGAAAGTGGGGAGGAGGGTGTGAGAGGGGACAGAGACCCAGAGAGGGGCCCTGGGAGCCAGGAGGCCATGGAGATGCTGGCTGAGAGAGGAGTCCCAGGCCAGAGGGACACAGGTAAAACTGGAAGGATGACTCTCACCTTGGCTGCACCCCCTCAGGGGCTGCAGGCTGCTGTTTGGAAGTTCAGGATTAATCAGTGGCAAAGACTGACAGGGTAGATTTTTGGACCTCTGCTCAGGGTCTGTTTTGCAATCTGCATATTTTCCTGTGGCCACTATGAGGGTCCATGTCATCAAGGCCCCTTGCTATAGGTCCTGTCCATTGTCATTTTTAAGGGCCAACACTAGTCACTGTGCTTGGCTACCAATCTATTGAGTCATTGACCCCGATGCCATCAAGCTGTCATTATTCCCATTTTATGGGAGAGGTTAACAGAACTGCAGAGCTGAGAGTGGGACAGCGCATGGGTGGCCAAGGAGGAACTTGTCCCCAGGACTCTCGCTCCCCAACATACTCTGTGCTTCTCAGCCGAGCAGGTGGGATCAGCCTTCCCCACTCCCCTCCCTCTGCCAGCAGAGCTGCACCCCACATCCAGGGTCTGCAGCTGCAGAAGTACTGACAAGGGCCTTTCAGGCCAGCCCACCTTCATCGCAGGAGCAATTCTCCAAGAGTAGCTGTTAGTTGCCTCTCCATTTCACATGTTGGGAAACAGAAGCACAGGAAGGTAAAGTCCCCTCCCTGAGGTTGTACAGCCAGTGGGCGGCAGAAATGAGTTGAACTAGGACCTGTTCCCTAGGTCGCCAGAACAGTTACCCACAGGAATGTTCTGAGTCTTCAGTTTAGAAAGACGCTCTGTATTGGTTAGCTACTGCTGTGAGACAAATACCCCCCAAACATAAAACAACACACCTGGAGTGGTTTAGTTGAGAAATTCCAGCCAAGGGGTGTGTTGAGGTTACAATTAAGATTTTGGCCCAGGCTAGAGTCATCGGAAGGTTTGATTGAGGCTGGAGAGATGGTGCCCTCCCATGGCCCTTGGGGAGGTTTCAGTTCCTTCCTGCCTTTTGGGTGGAGGCCTCACTTCCTCAGGACACTGGTTTCTCCATAGAGGCTGTTTCTTACATGCCAGCTGTGATTTCTCCAAGCGAGAGACAGTTCCTCTTATGAACTCATCATTTCTTTTAAGTTATACCTTACCACTTTGTGTGTGTGTGTATGTGTGTGTGTGTGTGTGTAGGCGGGGTGCTGGGGATTGAACCCATGGCCTTGAGCAAGCACTAGAGGCAAGCACTCTACCAACTGAGCTATATCCCCAACCCTACTTCACCACTTTTGCTTGACTTTACTTACGTGACCCCAGTCACCTAGTCCAGCACATTCAAGTGAGGGGACTAAGACTCCAAAGGAATGTCAAAGAATTTGCAATCATACTTTAAACCACCGTATTTTGTGAGAATCCTCAAAACATTCTTCTTTGGAAGTTTTAAAATTATCTTTATTACTAAATCTCTTTACTTATGAAGGAGTCTATTCATATTCCTTTTATCAACGTGAAGAAGTTCTCTGCCATTCTTAGTTTGTTGGGATTTTTCCTAATGAAAATGTGTTGGATTTCATCAAATGCTTTTTCTCCATGGACACATCAATCATTTGATCGTTAATGTTTTCATTACCAGGGATTGAATCCAGTGACCCAGACACACTCCAGCCATTTTTTTTTGTTTTTTTTTCATACTGGGAATTGAACTCAGGGGCACTGGGCCACTGAGCCACACCCCCAGCCCTATTTTGTGTTTTATTTAGAGACAGGTCTCACTGAGCTGCTTAGCACCCCGCTGTTTCTGTAGCTGGCTTTGAACTCATGGTCCTCGGGTCTCAGCCTTCCGAGGAATACAGGCCTGTGCCACTCCCCCGGCAATACGTTGATTTTCATAGGATAATTCTCACTTGGTCATGGTATATATTGCCAGAATAAGTTCCAGTATTTTGTTGAGGATTATCCCAGATATATTAATAAAAAATACTAGTCTATGAATTTCTTTTGTGATGTCTTTGAGAAAGTACTGGCCTTATAGAATGAGTTAGGAATTGCCACCATGTACCACCATGACCAGCACCTCCCTCTTCTATTTTTTAAGAGAATTTGAGATGGATTGTTGACATTTCTTAAAAAGATTGGCAGAATTCACCAGTGAAGCCATCTGGTCTTGAACTTTTCTTCTTTGGAAGTTTTAAAATTATTTTTGTTACTAAATCTCCTTACTTATGAGTCTATTTGTATTTCCTAGTTCTTCTGGTGTCAGTTTTGGTAGTGTGTGTGCTTCTTTAGGCATTTTTCTATTTTTTTTTTTTGTTTTGTTTTGTTTTGTTATCTAGTTGGCATGCAATTATTCATAGTAATCTTTTTGTTACTCAGTGATAGAGTGCTCACCTAGCATGCAGAGACACTGGATTTGATCCTCAGCACCACATAAATGTAAAATAAAGATATTGTGTCACCTAAAACTAAAAAAGAAATATTAAAAATATATGTATTTTTTAGTTGTCAATGGACCTTTATTTTATTTATTTATATGTGGTGCTGAGAATCGAACCCAGTGCCTCCCACATGCTAGGCAAGCACTCCACCACTGAGCCACAACCACAGCCCCTCAATAAACTTTTTTAAAAATGCATTTACAGCTATAAATTTTCCTTAGAGCATTGCTCTTTATTCATTCCTTAAGTTTTAGTATGTCATATTTTCATTTTTCTTCATCTCAAACTTTTTTTTGTGGTGGGGGGCACTGGGTGTTTAACCAGGGGTGCTTTATTACTGAGCCACATCCCCAGCCCTTTGTATTTTTATATTTTGAGACAGGATCTTGCCAAGTTGATTAGGGCCTCACTAAGTTGCTGTGCCTGGCCTCAAACTTGCTATCCTCTTGCCCTGGCCTCCTGAGCCTCTGGGATTACAGCCATGTGCCACCGCATCCAGCTTAATGTTGTCTTTCAGAAGTTTGTTTATGATGTATCTAGGCACTGTTCCTTTGGTTTGCACTATTAAGGGTTCGTGGGCTTCCTGGATGTGTTGAATAATTGGGGAAGTTTTCAGCTATTGTTTCTCTACCCTTTCTTCTCCTTTTGGGGACTCCCTGACCCATAGTGTCCTGGCCTCTGTTCAGTTTTCTTCATTCTTTTAATGTTCCTCAGATTAGATCTTTTTTGTTTGTTTGTTTTTTGGTACCAGGGATTGAACTCAGAGGCACTCAACCACTGAGCCACATCCCCAGCCCTATTTTGGAATTTGTTTAGAGACAGGGTCTCACTGAGCTGCTGAGGGCCTCACCATTGCTGAGGCTGACTTTGAACTCGCAATTCTCCTGTCTCAGCCTCCTGAGCCACTGGGATTAAGGCACGTGCCACCGTGCTAGACTGGATCATCTCAGTGAACTACGTTCAAGTTTGATGATTCATTCTTCTGGATACGACGAAAACCTGCTATTGAGCTCCCTCTTGTGAATTGAATTTCTCACTTCACTTATTGTGCTTTTCATCCCTGGAATTTCTAATTGGTTTCTTTCATCTGGGAAGGGGGAGGTTATATAATTATGTCACTGTATTTATTGCTGGGTATAGTGGTGCACATCTGTAATGAAGTGTGTTCAGGAGGCTGAGGCAGGAGGATCACAAACCAGCCTCAGCATCAGAGCAAGGCCCTAGGCAATTTAGCAAGACCCTGTCTCAAAATAAAAAATAAATAGGGCTGGGAATGTGGCTCAGTGGTAAAGCTCTTGGGTTTAATTCAATCCCTAGTACCCAGCCCAAAAAATGAATATATGCATGTGTGTGGGGGTGAGGTGGGGTGGGTGTGTATGATTTTCCTCCATGTAAGCTGGATCACTTGGCACGTTCTCTTCTTGTTTCCTCCCAACTCAAAATTTGTGCATCTCTCTTTTTTAAAAATATTTTTTTTTAGTTGTTGATGAACCTTTATTTTATTTATTTACATGTGGTGCTGAGAATCAAACACAGGGTCTCACACATGCTAGGCAAGTCCTCCACCACTGGGCCACACTCTCAGACCTTTTTATTTTACTTTGAGACAGGATTTTGAGAAGTTGCTGAGGCTGGCCTTTAACTTGCAATCCTCCTCCCTCAGCCTCCAGAGTCACAGGGATTACAGGTATGCACCACAATGCCTGACTTCTACTTGGCTCCTCTTTATAGTTTGTATCTCTTTAGTAATAAGCTGTATTTAGTGAGAGATCATTCTCATATTTTCCTTTGGTGTTTTTTGATATGGTTTCCTCTAGTCCTTTGAAAATACTTCAAATAGTTGATTTACAGTCTTCAATTGTAAATCCAAATCCAAGCTTCCTCAGGAACAGATTCTACTGATTGCTTTCTCCTCCAGCACCAACCCAGTGGATGGGCCATAGTTGCTTGTTTTTCTTTGCATGAATCATGATTTTTCTATTAACAACTGGACATTTCAAGTATCATGATGTGGCAGCTCTGGAAATAGATTTTTTCGACTCCTGAGGGTTTATTTTGTTAATGCTTATTGTAAGTTGCCTTTTAAAATTTAAATGTTATTTAATTAATTTGGTGTGTGTGTGTGTGTGTGTGTGTGTGTGTATGTGAATGTGTTTCTGAGGACTAAACTCAAACCCTCACAGATGCCAGGCAAGCACTTGCCACTGAGCAATACCCCATCCTAGAGGTGCTTTCTTTTTTTTTTTTTTTAAGAGACTTCTGAACTAATTCTTGGGAGGCTGAGGTAGGAGGATTGAGAGTTCAAAGCCATCCTCAGCAAAAGTGAGGCACTAAGCAACTCAGTGAGACCCTATCTCTATAAAATAAAAAATAGGGCTGAGGATGTGGCTCAGTGGTTGAGTGCCCCTGAGTTTAATATCTGGTAGCTGCCCCCTTCCCCCAAAAAATAATAATATAAACTATAGCTGGGCATGATGGCTGAGACAGGAGGATCCCAAGTTCAAGGCCAGCCTCAGCAACTTAATCAGACCCTAAACAAATTAGTAAGATCCTGTTTCAAAATAAAAAGAGCTAAGTATATAACTCATGGTAAATTGCCCCTGGGTTGAATCACTAGTACCATGAATAAATCAATAACTGTGATTAGTTTACAAATTTCACTGTTGTGACAGACACAGAATTATAGTTTGCACAAGACAGAAGAAGCCCTCTGACCTATAAAAGTTTTCACAGGTGTTGGACTTGAATGGGCAACCTCACAGTGTTGAGAATTCAGGTCTGGCTGTCAGCATCTATCTTAGCTGGCGACCTAATGCTGGGTTCACAAAATCTGACTATTTCAGTAACTCAAGAAAACGACAGAGAAAGCACAAAAACACACAGAAGTACCTTTTCAATATTCCAGAGACGGCTTTATGAGCTTAAGGGCCCATGGAAAGAAAGAGAGCCACTGGAATTCTGTATTCTTATCTAGGGAACACACAAGTGGAGGTTTCATGGAACATCCTATCCCAAAAAGGGCAAAGGGGTAGGATTACAACGGAACAGGGCGGGTGACACCTACACCTGGAGCCACACCTTGCTGTCTGAGCTGGGTCAACACCCAAGTCACTATGAAATGTAGTAATTGGTCAGATCCTCAGGCATCAGCACTTGAAGGCATGTTCATCCATGGAAGCTCCTGGCACTGGTCTCCATCTGCTCGTCCAAGATAGCTGTCAACTTTGCATTCCAGACAGTGGGCAGAGAGAAAGAAGTTTTTACTCCTTTTCTTTTAAAGGCATAATTCTGAAATTGACTACCTATTTTCATCCAAGTTCCATGGGCCAGAACTTAGCCCCATGGAACTGACCATACCTAGCTGCAAGGGAGCCTGGGAAATGTAGTCTCTGGCAATTCAGTGTGACACTAAGGCTTCTGTGGCAGTGGAAATGGGAAGAATAGAGCCTGCCACATGCCTCCTTCTTGGAACCATAGTTTGGCAGAAGTCACAAAGCATTTTATGGTGGTATAAAATATCGATGGCATATGTCTATAATCCCACCTACTCAGGAGGCTGAGGCAGGAGAATCACAAATTCAAAGCCAGCCTCTGTCTCAAAATAAAAAATTTAAAAAGGGCTCGGGGTATGATTCAGTGGTCAAACATCCTTGGGTTCAATTCATAGTACCCCTCTCCCCAAAATAAAAAGGATTGGGGATGTCACTTAGTGGTAGAGCCCCTCTGGGTTCAATCCCAAGGACCACAAAATTTTTTTTTAAGAGAGAGAGAGAGAGAATTTTTAATATTTTTTTAGTTTTCGGCAGACACAACATCTTTGTTTGTATGTGGTGCTGAGGATCGAACCCGGGCCGCACACATGCCAGGCGACCGTGCTACCGCTTGAGCCACATCCCCAGCCCCCACACAAAATTTTTTTTAAAAATCAAGAAATGATGGGGCTGGGGTTGTGGCTCAGAGGTAGAGCATTCTCCTAGTACTTGGGAGGCCCTAGGTTCAATCCTCAGCACCACATAAAAATAAATAAAGGTATTGTGTCTGCTGAAAACTAAAAAATAAATATTTTTTAAAAATCAAGAAATGATGATCAGAAGCCACATGGTGTCATGGTTTAAAATAAATTTTCTGAGTTTAAATTCTGATAAGGTCACCTAATGTGTTGTGTAGCTGGGAGTACAGGAATGTCACCCTTCTAAGACCCTTTGCAAACGGGGCTGTAGAACCTCACACAGTGTGATTGTGAAGAATGTAAATGCTTGGCCTGGTGGAGAATGTGCTCATGATCTGAAAAGTGCTGGGAGAGGAAGTCAGAGTATGTGTTTTAACAGTATGTTTTTCCTGGTGAAGTCCTGCCTGCCTGTCATTCCAGCTACTTGGGTGACTGAGGCAGAAGGATCATAAGTTTGAGGCCACCTCCGGCAACTTAGTGAGACCCTATCTCAAAATAAAATTTACAGAAAGGGTTGGGGAATCAGTCCCCAGTTCACACACACACACACACACACACACACACACACACACACGAAAGTGTTTGTTGAGACCATCCTCCTTCCCCTACCTGTCTGAGCACCCTACCCTTGCCCCTCAGTCCCTCTTGGATCCTACTCATTCTTCTCCCAGTCCACCATGAAGAAAATTAGCTCTCCCTTGGGTTTACCAAACAGGTGCACCAAGAACACAAGAGGTGCCACCTCTGGCTTAAGGCACACATTGTTTCAGGGCAAAATCAGGGTGCAAAAAGAGCCTCCACAACCCACTAACCACTGTCTCCCATTCTTCCCTAGAGCGGGGTCAACAGTGGATTGGTCCGGGCCAAAGACTCCATCACCAGTTTGAAGGAAAAGACCACCCGGGTTAATCAGCACGTGCAGACCCTGCAGGTATGAGAACCGCCTCTTCTCCCCAGACCTCGGCTTCCTCCAGGGCGGATTTCTCGTTAGACAAGCCTGTACTCTGATGCATTCCTAGCCCAGATGGGAACTCGAGACTCAGAAAGGAAAGGGACATTCCTAACCCCAGATCCCCCTTCCGTGGGCTGTCCCCGTTGACCTCGGTAACCCTGCTCTCTTTCGGTTCCAGAGTGAGTGTTCGGTGCTGAGCGAGAATCTAGAGAGAAGGCGGCAAGAGGCTGAAGAGTTGGAAGGGTACTGTAGTCAACTCAAGGTGAGCCACTGGGGGCGGGAGTCGGGTGAGAAGTGAGTGGGGAAGGAATGGAGTCCTAGACGCGAGAGAGATGGGAGGAGGCGGAGGAGCAGCACAGCGCAGTTCTGGCGAGGCCAGAAGCCATTCCTTTGGTCAAGGGACCACGACTAGTAAGTGGGGTTCTGCCTGCGGGGTGGAGCCTGCTTGGAAATAGCCAGCCTAAGGGTAGGGAGCGGAACTGGAATGGGAAGGCAGGGCCCCCGCCCTGGTGTCCTGACCCAGGAGAACTGCCGGAAGGTGACCCGGTCGGTGGAAGATGCTGAATTCAAAACCAACGTCTTGAAGCAGAACTCTGCCCTACTGGAGGTAAGACGGTCCGGAGATTTGTGGGAGGAGGATGGACACCTGAGGGACTTGGGAGACACCGCAGGTGGGACTTCCTGCCCTGCTGCCACCATCACGATGACACTGCCCCTGCTTTCACGGTCACACTTAATAAGGAGGATCCGAAGGAGGCTTCCATGCCCAGAATGGGGACTCCAGTCCCAGAGAGAGAGACCTGAGCTGGACTTGGACTGAGAAGGCTGGTCCTGCTCACATGCTCGCTCATTTTCCAACGAAATGCTGAAAAAGTTGCCATCGTTCTTCCTAAGGGGCAGGGACTGGTCTTTGACACCTAAGAGGACTGGAGTTGGGGTGGAGGGGAGGGCTGGATGGAGTCGCGGAGGCAGACAGGGGAATTTCCGAATTGGATTCCCGTGGAGTTGGAATGGCACATTCCCTCCCACTTCACGTGGTACTTCCTAATATTCTCTCCGGGGCCATTTACTTTCCAGTCTCCGATTACTGGGGCAGATTTGGGGGTGGAGTTGGTTTCGGGAGGAGAAGGGTTGGACACCGTGACCCGCTCTCTCTCCGGGTCCAGGAGAAGCTGAGATACCTGCAGCAGCAATTGCAGGATGAGACGCCGCGGAGGCAGGAGACCGAGCTACAGGAGTTGGAGCAGAAGCTGGAGGCCGGCTTCTCCCGGCTCGGCCTGGGCTCTGTTGCTCCCAACCAGGGCTGCTCCGGGCCACCAGGGAGTCCCGAAGAACCCCCTCGGCTGCGCGGCCTGGTGGGCTGGGGAACCGCGCCCCGGTCAGGAGAGAGCCCCTATGGGAGCGATCAGGAGCTGCAGAAGGTCTCCGCCGGTCTTGAGGAGTTGAGGTGGGCGGGGGGCCTAGGGATGTCACCTCGAGGTGATACGCAGGCGGGACCTTGCTGGTGGTCAAATATCTTGGGGGCGGGGCCTAAGTGTTGTGGGTGGTTCCATTCCAAGTTTTCTGAGGACTCTCCATACTGCTTTCCATATTGGCTGCACCAATTTGCAATCCCACCAGCAATGTATGAGCGTGTCTTTTTCCCTACGTCCTCACCAACACTTATTATTGCTTGTATTCTTTTTAAAATTTTTGTTTTAGTTGTTGATGGGTCTTTATTTTATTTATTTATATGCGGTGCTGAGAATAGAACCCAGTGCCTCACACATGCTAGACAAGCACTCTGCCAATGAGCCACACCCCAGCCCTCTTGTATTCTTCATAATTGCCATTCTGACTGGAGTGAAATGAAGTCTTAGGGTTTTTTGGTACCAGGGATTGAGGGGCACTCAGCCACTGAGCCACATCTCCAGCCCTATCTTGTATTTTATCTAGAGACAGGGTCTCATTGAGTTGCTTAGTGCCTCGCTTTTGCTGAGGCTGACTTTGAACTTGCAATCCTCCTGTCTCAGCCTCCCCAGTTGCTGGGATTACACACGTGTGCAACCACTACCCCTGGCTCTTAGAATAGTTTTGATTTGCCTTTCTCTAACTGCTAGAGATGATGAACATTTTTTTTTTCCATGTTTGTTGATCAGTTGTGTTTCTTCTTCTGCAAAGTGTCTGTTCAGTTCCTTAGCCCATTTATTTATTGGGTTGTTTTTTGGTGTTACGTTTTTTGAATTCTTTATATATCCTGGAGATTAGTGCTCTGTCTGAGGTGCGTGTGGTAAAGATTTTCTTCCATTCTGTAGGCGCTCTCTTCACGCAAAGAACTAATTTTTGAGTCGGGGTTGGTAGGTCTACCTCCAGTGAAACCGAGGTGGGCGGAGCTTCAGGGAAGCCGGGCCTAGTGACCAATCTGAGTGGGCAGGATAGGGGGGAGAGGTGTCTGGAGAGATGGCGTCTGGAGGCGCAGTGGTGGAGACTGGGGACCTGACAGGGAAGGCCCAGGCTAACTGACAAGGCAGAATTCTGGAGGACATGACCAGATTTCAACAAAAGGGTGGCACAAGAGAATTTGGGGACCGGCTGGGTCTGGAGCTCTGGGTGGGTATAGCGCAGCGTGACCAAACCTAATCCCCCGCTATTCTATCCCTCTTTCCCTCTAGGAGGGAGGTGTCCTCGCTGACCGCACGGTGGCATCAGGAGGAGGGGGCTGTGCAGGAGGCCTTGCGGCTGCTTGGGGGCCTGGGCGGCAGGCTTGACGGCTTCCTGGGCCAGTGGGAGCGGGCGCAACGCGAGCAAGCTCAGACCGCCCGAGGCTTGCAGGAGCTTCGCGGTCGGGCCGACGAGCTGTGCACCATGTGAGGGCTGGGGCCGGTGCGTGGGGTGGGGCTGGTGTCCGCCACGAAGGGGTGGGGCGAAGCCATCGCGGGGGCGGAGTCTTGAGGGAAAAAAAAAGGGTGGGCCAATCAGCGGGGGTCTGAGCGTTCCGGATCTTATACTGACGTTGGGAAGCGCCAATTAGATAGCAGGAAGAGTTGTATGCACGTTAAAGAACGAGGGATGGAGCCAATTAGAGAAGAGAAGTGTTCCAAGCCCTAAAGAGATAAAGAGTGGACACCAGGGATCAGGGAAAGTCATCTAGAAACAGGGCGAAGGCAGTCCAGATGTTAAAATACAAAAGGAGGAGCCAACAGAGCAAGAGGGGTGGGCAGGGCAGAGTATTGAAGACTTGATGGAGACTCAGGTGCTGGACCAATGGTGGGTGAAGTCTACCACACAGCATTGGTTACGCTCATGCTCAGGGTGGAGCGGTCAGCTGTGTCTGTGGCTTCACTGAGGAGCGAATTGGAGGGGCTTGGCCCAGTGAAACCGATTCTGGAGGAGTTGGGGCGGCAATTTCAGAACCCCCGAAGAGGACCTGACCACTCCATGAGCCTGGATCGATCCACGCAAGGCTCCTGTGCCCGCTGTGCCAGGTATGGGGGTGGGGCCAGCTTCCTGGTGCATTCCGAGTCCCAGGGAGGATAGCGCATTGAAGGAGATGTGGGGTATCAGCAAGGGGGAGAGGGGTGTTCATTGTGGGAGACAGCATGTTGTAGGATCAGTCAGTCGTGCTGAGTAATGGGAACGACATTTCTTACCTTCCCACAAGCTAAATATAGCGTTTTGCTACATTTGGAGCATGATGTATGTCCAGTGCATTGTGGGAAGGTCGGGATGTGGTACATGGTAGGAAGCGGGGTTTCTCCCTACATGGTGCAGAAAGTGAGACCTCGTGTGTGGTGGGAAAAAAAGGCTACCACACTGGGTTCATTGTGGGAAGGGGGAATTCCTTGTACAACTTGAGATCAGGTTTAACTTGTGCACTAGAGGAAATGTGAGTTCTTGATGGCTTTTGGAAACCAAGGACTGATGGTGCCCTTAAGTAGTAGGAACCAAAGGACACCTGATACACCATGGGGTATCCCCAGTGCGTGGGTGGAAGGTTGTATGGGGTGCATAATGGAAACAGGGCCAGGTGGAGTCTGGGAAGGTGTGCATGGGCATCCTGAGGATGGAGTTGGTACTGGGCCTCTTTCATCTGGTGACCACCCTTCCCGCCCCCAGCCAGGGGCAGCAGTTGTCTTCGGAGTCCCTGCAGCATCTGCTGGAGCGAGCGCTGACCCCGCTAGTGGACGAGGTGAAGCAGAGGGGCCTGGCTCCTGCTTGTCCCAGCTGCCAGAGGCTACACAAGAAGATTCTGGTACCAGGGACCATGGGCTACCATGCCCCACTTTACTTTTCTGTCAGGGCAGGGGACACGGAGTCCTGGGCACGAGGGTACTGCTGGTGTGTGACCAGAAGGGAAGGGCTGAGCTGTGGGCAGCAGTTGTTGGGGGTGGACTTAATTCTGATGCATAGGGGGAGGGGCAAGCAGCTTGGTGGTTTGAGTCATAGGCCAATCATTCTGGAACTCTGGGCTCTAGATTTGGGCCCAAGACATGATGGGACATTGCATCTGGCGTACTGGGGGACCAGGAGGCAGATAACCAGTGTAAAAATTCATGGGACATTGGCCTGATTTCCCCGGCCAGACCTTCAGAGACGCAGTGAGATCAGTAATCAGTGAAATCAGCGAGAGATCAGTGAGGCCGGACAGGGCACCCAGTGACTTTTGGTCACCATAAGCTACTGCATCATGGAAAATGGAACCATATCTCTTCTTGGGGCAACAGACTGAAGCCCAGTACCTGCTGGGACTTGAGTCCTGGTTCATTATGGGACATGGAGACCCACTGTATTACGGAACACTGACCCCATGGATGATAAGCAGCATGGGATGTTGATGTGGCAGAGCCACAGGACAGGTACAGGGGAGCACATGGGCTTGGTGCACTGTGGGATAGAGAGAACCAGAGCACTAAGGACTGTTCTCGTGAGAGACTCTGGTCTTGTGGATAAGGAAACACGGGTTCTTCTGGGACATGGAAGGTCACAACAAGGTGGGCACATGCATATCAAATACAGGATGGTTCGTGAGCTTTGGGGGACAACGTCTTAGATGTGACTTAGTGCTTGCTGAGATATAGGCCAATATATCAAGGAATAGACGCAGGGTTAGTGCAACCAGTGCCTTGTGGGATGCCAGGGTTGGCTTCAGCCTCAAGGCATGATGGGATACCTCGGGGAGGAATGTGGGCCCCATGGGACCCTGCCCCTTGCCTCCGCGATCCAGCTCCCCCTCCACTCCCAGCCCAGTACAGCAAGCCCAGCGGCACCTACACTCCTCTCCCCAGGAGCTGGAGCGCCAGGCCTTGGCCAAACACGTCAGGGCAGAGGCCCTGAGCTCCACCCTTCGGCTGGCCCAAGACGAGGCCTTGCGGGCCAAGAACCTGCTGCTGACGGACAAGATGAAGCCGGAGTGAGGAAGGAGGCTGAGGGCATGGGAGGAGCGTGAGATTTTGGGGAAAGGGCCTGAACCCCTCCCTTGACTCCCACACCCCAACACCAAGCCACACCAGTGCTGACTCCCCACTGTCTGTCCTTACAGGGAGAAGGTGGCCACTCTGGACTATCTACACCTGAAGATGTGCTCCCTCCACGATCAGCTCAGCAACCTGCCACTTGAGGGGTCCACGGGGACAATGGGGGGAGGAAGTAGTGGGGGGGCTCCCCCAAAACGTGGGGGTCCAGCCCCTGAGCAATAAATGGCCTCTCATGCTGGCATGAATTCCGTCTCCTTTTTGGCATCAAGAAGAGGGGTAGTGAGGGGCTGGGGTTGTGGCTCAGTGGTAGAGTGCTCGCCTAGCACATGCAAGGCCCGGGATCGATCCTCAGCATCAATAAAAATAAATAAAGGTATCTTGCCCAACTACAACTAAAAATTAAAAAAAAAAGAAGAGGGGGTAGTGAGCTGCGCACACACCACGTGCCACCCTCTGTGCCCACCAGGATTCACTGAATCCTTAGCTGCATGGTGTCTGGGTTCCCAACACCCAGGTTCCCAAGGAGGTGCTAACAATGGCCTGTTCTTGGAGGAGGGGGTGGGGTAGACATATGTTCAGAGGTGTAGTTTGAGCCTGTCAGGCCAACAATTTTTAGGGCAATTTTTACTAGATAATTGTAGCTGCTTAAGATAGTATGCACATGTTATCTCACACACTTTCTGGGAGTCAGGAATCCAAAGGTGGCTTAGCTGGGTGGCTCCGACTCAGGATCCTTGTGAGGCTGCCGTCAGGATGTTAGCCAGGCTGGGCATGGTGGCATATGCCTGGGATCCCCGTTACCCGAGGAGCTGAGGTGGGAGGATTGGGAAATACAGTGAGACCCTGTCGAGAAGGAAAGAAGAAAGAGAAGGAGGGAGGAAGGGAAAATGTCAGCCAGGGTTGCAGTCATGTGTACTGGTTGGAGGACTTGTGTTCTCACAGCACTACCATCTCTGTTATGGTTTGGATCTGGGATGTCCCCAAAGGCCCTTGTTTGAAGGCTAGCTCCCCAGCTGGTGGCACTTTGTTAGATGGTAGAAACTTTAGGAGGTGGGGCCTGCCTGGAGGAAAGAGGTCACTGAGGGCCTGACCTTGAAGGGTATATCTGGTCCCTGATTCCTTCTTTCTCCTCCCCCCACCCCCCATCTCTCTCTCTTCCTGGCCACCTTAAGGTGAGCAGCTTTGCTCCGTCACAAACTCTCTGCTGTGATGTTCTACCTCACCACAGGCCCAGAATCAACAAGGCCAAATTGAAACATCTGAAGCTATGAATCAAAACACAACTTTCCTCCTTTAAGTTATTTTTCTCAGGTATTTTGTGACAGTATTAGAAAGTTGACTAACAGACTCTTCCAAAACAAGAAGTGTAAGAATGAGCAGGAAGCCACAGTGCTTTTTATAACCTAAATTTACCATCAAATCCCCATTTTAATATTCACTGGAAATGAGTCACAAGCCAGGCGCGGTAGTGCATACCTGTAATCCCAGCAACTCAGGAGGCTGAGGCAGGAGGATCTCAAGTTCACAGCCAGTCTCAGCAACTTAGCAAGGCCCTAACCAACTTAGCAAGACCCTATCTCAAAAAATTTTAAAAAAGGGCTGGGAATGTGGCTCAGTGGTTGAGTGCCCTTGGGTTCAGTTCCCCGGCCCCATAAAAAGAAAAGAGTCATGAGTCCAGATCATACTCTAGAAATTTAACAAAGAATTATTTACAGACATGTTTGGAACACAATGTCAATCTTTGAATTTATTTGAAACTACCACAAGGATGTTATTAAACTTATAATTGAAGTTTACTATAAATAGAAAAATTCACAAGTTGAAAGTATACACCTCAATGAATTACATGAGAGGAACTTTCTAGTGTAGCCACTACTGAGATTTAGGACATACCAGCACCTCTGAATCCCTCTCATGCCTTCTACCAACCAGGACCTGGAAATGTGGCCAGCCCCAAAGACAATCCCTATTCTTCTGATTTGTAATAAAAAGTATAAATATTGGAAATAAAGAAGACTATCATTATTCTTAGATGGTAATTGTGCATGTAGAGAATCTCAGGGAATCCAACAACATATACATTTTTAAAAATCAGTGAATTTAATCTGGGTGCAGTGTCGCACGCCTGTAATTCCAGCGGCTCAGGAGGCTGAGGAAGAGGATCTTTGAGTTCAAAGCCAGCCTCAGGAAAAGCAAGGCACTAACAACTCAGTGAGAGCCTGTCTCTAAATAAAATACAAAGTAGGACTGGGGATGTGGTTCAGTGGTCAAGTGCCCCTGAGTTCAATCCTTATTATCCTCTACCACAACCCCCACGCCCAGAAAGAAAAAGCAGCGAATTTAGCAAGTAAGCTGAGTAAAAGGTGAGTAGAAGTCTTTCTGGCCAGGCGTGGTGGCACAGGTCTGAAATCACAGTGACTCAGGAGGCTGAGACAGAAGTATCTCAAGTTGAAGGCCAGTCTGGAATTCAGTCTCACCTCTGTCCAGCTCACAAGCTTTTGCATACTTTAGTCTATCATGCAACTTCTTTTTTAATTTATTTTTTTTAGTTTTAGATTGATACAATATATTTTATATTTGTGTGGTGCTGGGGATCGAACCCAGTGCCTTATGCATGCTAAGTGAGCACTCTACCACTGAGCCCCAGCCCCAGCCCTATCATGCAACTTCTTAATGTGCTGAGAAATATAATGATGTGATCTTGGTCACTAGCTTAGTAGATAGCATTAGTTGAAGCCCAAATGGCCTTACTCTATCTCTGTTTATTAATGGTACCCCAATTTAGTTCAGAGTGGGTGATGGTGTTTTTCAAGGCAGTGTGGCCCGACTCCAGGATTTTGAGAGGAGAATTATTACTGGTGTGTGCCAAGGTGTGGTGGTCTCATTCTCCCCACCTGGGATGCCAGTAGCCTGACGTATTGTACAGGTCAGGTTGAGATGTGTTGAAGAGAAATGGGGGAGGGGATAACTCTGGGAAAAGTGTTTCTTGCTTCTTTATTTTGGTACTAGGGATTAAACCCCAGAAGTGCTCTACCACTGAGCTACACTCCCACCCCTTTATATTTTTATTTTGAGACAGGCTGTCACTAATTTGATGAGGCTGGGCTCGAATTTATAATCTTCCCACTTCAGCCTCCTGAGTTGCTGGGATTATACCTGGCTTTTTCTTGCTCTTAAAAAAGAGGGTTTTTTGTTTGTTTTGTTTTGTTTTCATTTTTGTTTCTGAGAAACAATTGTTTCTCCTTTTCTGCCTGATATGATCTGTCTGCACAGATGGCAGGAGCTTCAGCAACCATATTCAAGTCATGAGGTGGCCAGTCTGAGGACAAGAGCCAGCCTGCCAAGGATGGCAGAGCAGAAAGACAAAAAGAATCCAAACTCTCCATAGACTCAGGACAGAACATTTAACCATGCTTGGAATTACATGACACCCAGACTTCTCATTATATAAGGCAATACATTTACTTATTGTTTAGGACACACATTATCATTTCCATCTTATTTATTGGTTGAAGCAGTCACCAGACTCAAGTGCAGAGGACATTGACTGCTCTTTTCTTTTTTTTTTTTTAAGTTGTCGATGGACCTTTATTTATTTATATATATGTGGTGCTGAGAATTGAACCCAGTGCCTTACATGTGTGAGGCAAGTGCACTGCCACTGAGCAACAATCCCAGCCCTTGACCTCTTTCTCTCTTTTTAAAAACATTTATTTTTTAACTTGTAGTTGGACACAATACCTTTATTTTATTTATTTATTTTTTAAGAGAGTGAGAGAGAGAGAGGATTTTTTTAGTTTTCGGCAGATACAACATCTTTTTTTTTTTTTTGTATGTGGTGCTGAGGATCGAACCTGAGCTGCACGCATGCCAGGTGAGCGCTCTACCACTGAGCCACAACCTCAGCCCTTGACTGCTCTCTTAATGGGGAGAAATGTTAGAGAATCTTGGCAGTTTAAGAAGCAGCCCGTGTGCAAGAGACATCTTGAGAAAGAAGACATACAGGTGACAAGTAAATATAGGAAGAGATGCTTCATCATGTCAAAGTGCAAATTTTTAAAACAATGCAATCATTTCTGTAATCCCACCACCTCTGGAAGCTGAGACAGGAGGACTGAAAGTTTGAGGCCAGCATCAGCAATTTAGCAAGGTTCTGTCTCAAAAACTAAAAGGTGGGCTGGGGTTGTGGCTCAGTGGTAGAGCACTTGCCTAACACAGGTGAGGTACTGGGTTCGATCTTCAGCACCACATACAAATAATAAGTAAAATAAAGGTATGTGTCCATCTACAACTAGAACAAAACAAAACTAAGCTAAAAGGTGGTAAAGCATCCCTGAAATCAATCCCCAGTACCAGAAAAAGAAAGGTGGGGGAGTACAGTAGGAGGCAAAGACATTGAGATGAGAAAGTTTGAGATTCTCAGATTTATTTGCGTTCAACTGATTCTCCCTGCTGTATGTGTCAGGGTCCCAATCCTGGCAACTAATACCCAAATTTTTGTATTAGCAACTCGGCAAAGCTTTAAATTCAGTTTTGTGTGTGTGTGTGTATATATATATATATATATATATATATATATATATATATAGAGAGAGAGAGAGAGAGAGAGAGAGAGAGAGAGAGAATAT
>NW_026000205.1:1190956-1200084 GCF_001458135.2 Marmota marmota marmota
CAGGCGTTGGTGGCCGCTACTGTCCTCAGACACCTGCTGGGCTCAGGGCGCGCTGCCAGCCCAGGTGGGATCACCCCACTGAGGCTCCTATTATGGCTGCCTGAGCCGCAGAGGCCGAGGCACTCGCCCTGGTGGAGGACCCCACTGCACCTCCTGGCCCCCAGGACAGACGTCCAGAGCATCCCCCAGCCCCAGACAGCTAGGATCCTGGCCCAGCAGCCATCCCCACCCCACGTGCACCAGACCGGGTCAGCAGGCCTGCAAGGCTACACGGCTATGGCCCTGGATGGATGCCATCCGCCCAAACAATAAAGACATAGCACAGTGGGGGAAACGAAACCTCGGTGAGGGTAGGGCCCCTTCTATTCTATCTCACCCCTTCTTTCAATTCTTTAGGGTATATACCCAGATGTGGAATTTCTGGATCATCTGCTAACTCTATATTTAATTTTTCCTCAAGAAATTAAATATTGCCAGGGGAGGTGGCATATTTCCATAATCTCAGGAGCTCCAGAGGCTGAGGCAGGAGGATCACAAGATTGAGGCCCAGGCTGGGGTTGTGGCTCAGCTGTAGAGCGCTGGCCTACCACATGCAAGGCCCTGGATTCTGTCCTCAGCACCACATAAAAATAAATAAAACAAAGTTATTGTGTTCAACTACAACCAAAAAGTAAATATTAAAAAACAGATTAAGGCCCACCTCAGCAATTTAGCAAGGCCCTAAGAAACTTAGTGAGATTCTGAGCAACTTAGTGAGACCCTGTCTCGAAATAAACAATATAAAGGGCTGGGGCTGATCCAGTGACACATGACTGCAATCCCAGCAGCTCTGGAGGTTGAAGCAGGAGGATCTCAAGTCAACCTCAGCAACTTAGTGAGGCCTTGTCTCAAAACAACAACAAAAAAGAGCACGGGCAATGGCACACACCTATAAACCCAGTGGTTCAGAAGGCTGAGGCTTCAAGGTCAAAGCCAGCCTCAGCAACTTAGGGAGACCCTGTTTCTAAATAAAATATATTTAAAAAGGCGGGGGGACTTGGATTGTGATTCAGTGGTTAAGTGCTCCCAAGTTCAATTCCCAGTACCCAAACAAAAAACATAAAAAAGGGCTGGGGATGTGACTCAGTGGTTGAGTGCCCCTGGGTTCAATCTCCATGTACCTAGTAATAATAATAATAATAATAATAATAATAATAATAATAATACCATTTTCAGCATTGGCTGCACCATTTGACATCCCCACAGCAGTGCCCCAGACTGGCACTTTCCCTGTGTCCTGGCCAACACCTGTTATTTCTGGTGATTTGCTGCTGGTGGTTTTATAGTAGTCCCCCTAATAGGTGGGTTTTGATTTGTATTTCCCTAATGATTCATGATGTGGACGACTTTTTCATGTGCTGGTCGGCAAGTTGTAGCTCTTTGGAGAAATGTCTAAAAGTTCCTTGTTCATTTTTTTAACTGGTTGTGCTTTTTGCTAAGTTGTAGGAGTTCTTTTTATATTCTGGATACTAACCCATTACCAGAGCTATAATTTGTGGATCTTTTCTCCCCTTGACGTATTGTCTTTTTACTCTGATGACCCTTGATGAACAGAGGTGTCAAATTTTGATGTAGTCTAATTTATCTTTTTTCTTCTGTTGCCTGTGCTTTTGGTATAATATGAAAAGAAATCCTTGCCAACTCAAATGTCATGAAGCTTTTCCCACATGTTTTGCTTTAAGAGTTTTATAGTTTTAACTCTTACATTTACATAATTGGATCCATTTTGAGTTAATTTTGATATATGGTATAAAGTAAGAGTCCAGTTTTGTTCTTTTACACAAAGATATCCAGTTTTCCCAATGCCATTTATTGAAATGACTGTCCCTCTCCATTGAACTGCCTTGCACCCTTGTCGAAAATTATTTTACCTCATGGGGCTGGGCTGTGGTTCAGTGGTAGAGTGCTTTCCTTGCATGTGTGAGGCTCTGGATTCAATCCTTAGCACCACGTAAAAATAAACAAATAAAATAAAGGCATTCTGTCCATCTACAACTACAAAAAAAAAAAAAAATTAGGCAGGAGGATCCCTTGTTGAAGGCCAGCCTGGGCGGCTTAGTGAGACCCTGTCCCAAGATGAAAAAGGGCTGGGGATGTGGCTCAGTGGTAGAGTGCCCTGGGTTCAACTCCCAGTAGCAAAAAAAAAAAAGTCACTACTCAGGTCACTACCAAGGAGCACCGTTCTTCCTGCCTGGGCACAGGCGTCTCCAAGTGCATTCTATACTTAGAAATACTCCTCCAACTCATTTTTGGAAGACTTCCCACTTTGAGTGGCACCCAGACCAGGTGTACACTTCAGCATAAGCATCTTTGCCAATTGGGTCACGCAACCCAGCACACCCGCGTGGTACTAGAACTGCCTATGGATCTGCAGATACAGCACGTGGAGACTTTATGCCAAGGAGTCTCCTGAGAGGAGCATCACAGTGTAGACCCCTGAGAGGAACATCACAGTGTAGACCCCAGGATTCCAAAGCAAGGCCATGCACCATTCCAAAAGAACTCCTGGCAGGGGGTTGAGAAGGAGCTTCCAAACACAGGCCATCCTGAGACCTGCAGCTGGCACTGCCCATGGTGTGCTCTTTCTGTCAGACCCTCCCAAGTATTTAGATCAGGAGGACCCAACAGGGATTCTTCAAAGGTGGGTCCCTGCTGGGCACAGGGGCACGGTAATCCCTACGACTTGGGAGACGGAGGCAGGAGGCTCACAGGTGGTTTTGTTTTGTTGTTCTGGGGATTGAACCTTGAGCTACACCCCTGAGCTACACCCTGAATCCTTTTTATTTTTTATTTCACACGAGGATCCTTGTGAGTGAAAGAGGAAGGTAGGAGTCAGTCAGAGAAAGATGTGACCCTGGAAAAAAGGCGCAGAGATGCCCTGGATCCAGTTTTGAAGATGGAGGGAGGGGCCATGGGCCCAGGAAGGTGCCAGCTCTAGAAGCTGAGGAGGGCCGGGAGAGGGGTCTCCAGATTGCCCAGAAGGGGAGCTGCTGACACCTTGATTTCAGTGTCAGTGAGACCCGTGTTGGCTTCTGACCTCCAGAACTGTCAGGTAAATCAGTGCTATTTAAGCCGCTAGATCTGCGGAAACACGTGGCAGCAGCGGGCCGCCAAGCTGACCCCCTCACCGCCGGGCCATCTGCAAGCACAGCCGCAGCATTTCATTTCATCCAGAAATACTTCAGCGTGCATTTCTTGAGAAAGATTTTTTTTAACATAACCACAAAGCCATTTATCATGCACAGAGAATTAACATAACTCCTTAATATCAGACACCCGGTCAGGTCGGAACTTTTTTTTTTAATTACATTTTTTTTACATTAATGGATGTTTATGAAATGAATACATGAACAAATGGTCTTTTGTCTTGTTTCTGCAAGTCTTGTGATTCTCAAATCTGTCGGGCTAGTCACAAGAAGCCCTAAGTACATTTTTAAAATAACATTTTAAACCATGTTTTTCATGTCGAAATAGCTTTTGACTTATAGAAGATTGTGCAAGTAGTACAGTGGTTTTGGGTATCGTGATGTAATCCTGCAGTCTCATCAACAGGAACACATGTAAGGACTCTAGTTGGGGACATATACGATAGGGGAGATGGTGAGTTGGGGGGACAGGGGGTCCAAGGGAACTCCCTGTACTTGCTGCTCAATTTTTCTGGAAACTTAAAACTACTCTAAAAAAATAAAGCCAAGGGGCTGGAGTTGTGGCTCAGTGGTAGAGAGCTTGCCTTACACGTGTGAAGCACTGGGTTCGGTCCTCAGCACCACATAAAAATAAAAAAATAAAAGTATTGTGTTCACCTACAACTAAAATATATATAATATAATAATAATTATATATGTGAGTGTGTGTATATCTGAGCCAGGAACAGTAGCACATGCCTGTAATCCCAGTGACTCGGGAGGCTGAGGCAGTTCAAGGCCAGTCTGGGCCATTTAGCAAGACCCTGTTTAAAAAAATAAAAAAATAAATAAAAATACAACAATAAAGTCTGGGACTGGGGATGCAGCTCAGTGGTACAGCACTTGCATAGCATGAAAGAGGCCCTGAGTTCTATAATTAGCACCAAAAACAACAAGAAGTCTATTTTTTCAAAGCAGTGCCCAGGGTTCTGGTACAGCCTTCTCCAGCTGCTGCTGCTAACTTCTTGCCTAATCATAGGGCCTGCTCACCCTCAGGAGGGGGTGAGCGACATATGAATCTCCCAGGGTGCCATAACAAAGTGTCTGAACAGCATGGCTGAAACGAGAGGAATACCTCCGTCTCACGGTTCTGGAGACTGCAAGGATTGGCAATCCAGGAGGGAGCCCCCTGCCTCTCCAGCTTCTGCTGTCTGCGGGAGCCTTGGCTGGACTTCACTGGTCTCTCCTCTTCCAGGAATACCAGCCATCTTGGGAGAGAGGCCCCACCTAATCCCGTGTGAACACGTTCTAATAATATCTACTATGACCTTATTTTCAAATAAGATCCCACCCTGAGGTGTAGGGCATTAGTCAACATATCTTTCGGGGGGACACAGTTTGACCCATATTTGCCCCTGAAGGTGGCCACGCCTTTATTCCTGGACTTGTGAGTATATCATGCCTTGCGGTTAAGGAGACTTTGCAGATGGGATTAAGACCTTGAGTTGGGGAAATTATCCTGCTGGCCCAGTCTAGTCCCCTAATTCTGTAAAAGCGAGAGGGATGTAGCAGAGAAGAGAGGTGGGGTCGGGTGGGGTCGGGTGAGGCCGTGACCTGCTGTTGCCGGTGCCGAGCACTAACCAGAGGAGCCAGCTGAGCCCCGCCGTACCTGAACTTCTGACCCGTGAGATGATAAATTTGTGTTTTATGCCAAGTTTGTGGTAATTTATTATGACAGTAAGAGATTAGCATTAAAGAAGCAGGCAGCCATTAGCCTGTGGCTGTGTGACAAAGGGCCCTGGAGCTTTGCTGGCAGTCTTACTGGAAGTTACCTGGAGTGGACTTGGCCACCCAAAGTTCCTTGTGGAAGACACTTTGGCTGAGAGCCCACAAGGATAATCTGTCACCTCACTCTGCCAGGATGGAGTCTACACAGGGATCGACAACCAATCCCCCTCGCCATGGCCTGTTGGTCAGAAGCAAGTTACAGGTCCTACCACTCTCAAAGCAACTGATTATACAAAGGTGTGGACACTAAGAGTGTGAGGTCATTGTAGGGTCACCTCAGATATGGGTTTGGAAATGGGGTTTGGAATTGGAATGGGTTGAAGGGTATGGAGTTGAGGCTGAGGTGTTTGGAATTTGTCTTAGTTCTCTATTGCTGTATAAAGAAAATGTTACCTCAAAATATGGCGGCTTCAGACAACAAACATTTATCATCTCACATAGTTTCTGAGAGTCAGGAAGCTCAGAAGTGGCTTGGCTGGGTGGTTTTGGCTCAGGGTCCCTCACGAAGTTACAGTGAAGACGTCAGCTGGGCTGCAGTCATCTGAGAGCTGATGACAGGGGCTGGAGGATCTGCTTCCAAGATGGCACCCTCAGTGCTTCTGCCCAGGCTGTTGACAGGAGGCCTCGTCACAGGGGCCTCTCAGGTAGGTTGATTGTCTTCATGTCTGTCTCCCCCCAAAGAGACTCAGAAATGGGGCAAGAAGAAAACCACAGTGTTTCTTTTGACCTAGTCACTTCTACCACATTCCTTTAGCTAGAAATCATTAAGCCCAGCCCATACTCCGGGGAGGGAGATTCGTCCCCACCTTTTAGAGGGACGGATGTGAAAGTGCTTGTGGACAGTGTTTGAGACCACCACAGAGTGGTGGATCAACTGTGGAGACTGACTTGCTCAGAACTTAGGTGGTGTTGTGGTGGTATCCTCAGGCTTGGTGGAAGCCACGGTGGCTGCAGTCCTGGGTACTGGAATCGTGGGTTGGAAGGTTGGGGTTTGGTGCTGGTACAATGCGGTTGGGCTGGTGGGACTATAGTGGTGGCACATTGGAGAATAATACAGGTGTGATAGGAAATAGGGGATTTAAATCCAAAGTTTAGATCATGGGAGAGATGGGAAAGGAGGTTTGGTGGATACGGTGGAGTTTGGGGTAGGATTTTTTTCATGTTGATTGTGTGGTTCTAGCTGCAGTTGAGTTGCTGGGGGCACGGGAGTGTGGGTCCTGGAGTTATGGATTGCTGGATCATGGCAGTGGTCAGGAGGGCGGACATTCCCTAGTCAGGGGGGCCGAATCCACCACAGAGAAGAGGCTGAAATGGCTGGGGTTGGGTTGGGTAGTCAGATTCTCGGTGGAAGTGGCTGGGGATGTAGCTCAAAGGTGGATGTTTTGCCTAGAGTGCCTGAGGCCCTGTGTGTCCACAGTTTAGGTTTATAGAGGAGTTTGAGGTGGGGCAGCAGGAACCGAGCTCATTAGAACCCATGGGTCTTGGATTGGAGCTGGTCAGGAAGGGCTGGTTCACTATGGTTAGAGGCAGGAACGGAGCAGGTTGGCAGGTGCTGGGGCTGTAACTGAGGTTGTCACTGGGAATCTACGGTGGGACTGGGTGCATGGAAACTCTTCTCTGGCACCCTGATCCTCACCTCCACCACCCCTGCCCTGCCCTGCCCAAGGGCACAGTGGAAACCACACACCCAGCTCACACATCTTTATTGGCCCAGATTTTGGGCTGCCAAACTGGCCGCCCTGTCCTGCGCCAGCCCAGCTGTGGGAATCTGCACACTTGTCCCTAAGGGAGACCAGCTCCCTACTGGAAGGGGTCAGCGGGTGTGGAGGTCCTGGGTGCTTTGGAATCCACAGTCTTATTGGAGATAAATCCACGTCTGTGTCCCGAGTCCTCATCCCCTGGCCCTCTGCGCCGGCGCTTAAGACGCTGCCCTGCCTGGAACAAGGAGGCCACGTCCAACAGAGCATCCTCGATGTGCTGCCCCAGCCGGTGGGAGTCCTGGAGGAAACACACGCAGGGGAAGCTGGGGCTCGTGGGGCTGAGCGACACAGGGGGTTAGACTCCCGGCTCCAAGGAAGCAGGGCTTGGGCCAGGACCCCTGGGTCCGAGGGAGGAGGGTGGAGGTGGAGGCGGCGGTAAAGCCTGTCTCACCGTTTTTGTGCTTGATTTTTTGCTGGAGATGTGGAAGGTGATCATGTCATCCCCCATGAAGATGTAAGAAACCCCGTACCCATGGTCATTCGCCTGGAGTGGGAGAAAGTGAAGGAAACAAAATAACTCCCTCCCGCGCAAGAGAGCCGCCAGCTCCTCCTCCCTCGGGCCCAGGTCCCCAGCTCCGCACAGGGCCGAATCCGCCACCCGAGGAAACGTAATCTGGGTAGTTGTGGACGTCAAACAGGTGCGTCTGCTGCACAGGGATCTGGCTGGTGGACAGCGGCCACTGCTCCGAGTGAACCTGAGGACAGGAGACAGTCACGTATTCAGGAAAGACAGGCCTGCCCTGGGCTCCTGTAGGTCGGTCCACCCTCAACATCCCTCCTGATTCCCTGCCCCGCCCCCTGGCCCCGCCCCGCCCCTTCTGGGGATTTCTCCCACCACCGCCCCCTGCTGATTTCTCCTTTTCCAAGCTCACCCTTGCTGCTCTGAAACCCCTCCCTTTCCCAGGGTTTCCCCAGCACCTCCTAACCCTTTCCCTGCACCCCGACCTGGGCCAGGAAGGGTGACTGCACGTGGAGGAATCGGGACACGATGTAGAGCGCAAAGAGGTGGCGGTCGACTCCCTGCCCGCACATCGCTGCCTTCAGTAGAGCCTGGTGCTTCTCCACCGCCACTCGGAACAGGGCGAGGCACTGTGGGTCCTGGGGTCCCCGGGGAGGTCGCAGGTCATGGAAAGACAGGAGGTGGGCTTACTGCTGGGCCTGTGGCATGCCTGACATCTAGCCAGCTTGCAACATCCCTGCAAGGCAGGGATATTCACGCCACTTTACAGAAGGAAATCAGACTCAGAATGGGAAGTCACTTGCCCAAGGTCACACAGCAAGCAAGGCAAAACCAGGTGGGTTCCCAGGTCTGTCTGACTCCGGAGCCCAAACTCCTTCCACTGAACCACAATATCTCATAGATAAGGGGAGACAGGAACAGAGGTGCCTTGGGGGAGGTTCTGGGCAGGGAGGTTATAAGGAATGGTGCATCTGGTCACAGGTTACACAGGCTAAATAAGCAAAGAGAGCCATACTGGAAACAGGGCTCCCTCTCGGGTGCTCCCCCAGTGCTCTGTGTGACCACCATAAGAGCAGGCTATGCGGGGCTATCTCTGTCTCAATCCATGGGTTCTTTGAAGCCAGAGACCAGGTCTGGTTCCTCCTTTGTCCCTGGCGCCCGTCACAGAGCCCAGCCACAAGTGTGAGCAAATGCCTGAGGGAAGCCTCCCAGGAGGCCACACCCACTGTCTTCTCCTGGTCCTCCATGGCTCTCACGAAGTCGCAGGCCTCCCGCGTGCAAGACCGCACTGTCTCGGTCCTGCCTTCCAGGAACAAGCGCGTCATGGCCGACTCGTAGGTCAGGCAGAACTGACCCCTGTCCTGGGGGACAAGGAAGAGAGGAGCCCGTCAGGAAGTGGTCACAGTTGACCCACCTCATCCAGACCTCCAGCCTCCTGCCCCCAGTGTGTGGAGAAATCAAGATGGTGGATCCACCAGGGCAAAGACAAGTAATGGAGGAGGCTGAGAGGCAGGTGGTGGGAGCCCAGGGAGGCTGAGGTCCGGATGGGCTGGCATGGGGGACCGAGACTGACCCGGAAGTGGGCCAGCTGCAGGGCCATCTGGACGAAGCTGTCTGGAGAGAGATGGCAGCGTTTGATGAAGCTCTTGCCAAAGTGGGAGAAGGGGAAGACGTGGCAGTCGACGTTGCTGGACAACGTCTCGGCTCCCCGCAAGGCGAGAGAGATGGACAGGTGGACCTGCCGGAGAGCGAGGGAGGAGGGATGGTTGGTCTTACAGACGGGGCTGGTTAGAGCCAGGAATGGGGCTGGGAGATGCCATGGAGTTGGGGAGTGGGGTATGGAGGGAAAGAAGGGTGAAGTCATTGACGGTGGAGACGCAGGGATGGAGATGGGGTATGAGCTGTGGCCAGAGATGGAAGTGCAGAGGAGTGCTCGCCTGGGATGCCGGGCGGGGG
>NW_026000205.1:1202664-1213120 GCF_001458135.2 Marmota marmota marmota
GGACAGGGCTGGGGGCTGCTCCGAGACTGAACTGAGGCTGGGGCTAGGGCGGGGGAGGGGCTGAATCTAGGAATGGTCCCGGTGTTGGGAATGAGGGGGGTTGGAGTGGGGAGGAGTTGGGCTTGGTGACGGGACAGGACTGGGGTAGGGTGAGTTGAGCAGGTTGGGCAGTGGGACGGGCGGGAGTGGGGCTTGAGAAGGAGCTGGAGACAGGCTGGCCTTTGAGGCTGCCGAGGTGTTTGAGTGTTAGATCTGGCATGAGGTATGGACTGGGGTTGGCGTTAGGGTTGATTCCAAGGCCAAGGATAAGGATGGGGAGGGCTTTAGAGCCAAGGCTAGGATTTGGGGGCTTGAAGGAAGCCTGACTTCACCTGTTCTGGAAGGTCCCACTGCAGCCGCTGGGGCTGGGGCAGCGTGGGGTCAGGACGCCCCTTTGCAGTGGCCATCTGCTGAGTAGCCCAGCTGAAAGCATTCTGTAGCCAGAGTGAACTGTGGACAACCAGAGGCTGCGAGAGGCCCTCCTCCCTGTGGACTGTGGCCATCTGACCAGGCTGTGTCTCTTCAGGGAAGGGCATTCCCTAAGAACCACCGATCCCCGAGGTTCACGGTGGGCTCCCAGGTTCATGCGCATTGAGAACAGGACTAACGCTTTAGCTGGTGCTGCTGACCCTGGACAGGCTGGTAAATAGAGTCACCAGCAGCAGCCTACCTTCCCAGAACCCCGCCACCATCCTGGGACTGGAAAGAAGCTGCTGTGAGACCCAGCTTTCACTGGGATCCGGTGCCGCCCACACCTCGCTGGTGTCAAATATTTTAAATCCGCCCTGACCAGGCACCTGCTGTACCTGCCCTCCAGGTTCACATGTCGTCAAATGACATCTCACAACCACCCTAGGACGATGGGCTTGACCTCCCACTGTGACATCCAACACATAGGATGAGCACCTCACTTGTTTATTTTTATTTTATTTATTTTGTGGTCCTGGGGATTGAACCCAGGGATGCACTACCCCTGAGCCACATCCCCAGCCCTTTTTTTTTTTTGAGACAGGGTCTCACTAAGTTGTTGAGGCTGGCCTGGAACTTGTGATCTTCCTACCTCAGCCTCCCGAGTCACTGGGACTTCAGGTGTGAGTCACACCAGAAAGAACATCTCATTTGTGGCGTAAGAGTTTGTGTTCATCTTTTTCTTACCCTTTGTTACCTCTCTTCTATTTATTTTTTTGTGGTATTAGGGATCAAACTCAGGCTGCATGCTGCAAGTGCTCTACCACTGAGCTACATCCCAGCCAAGACCCTCTTTTTTTTTCTTTAAATTTTAAGGCAGGGTCTCACTGAATTTCTCAGGCTGACCTCCAACTTGTGATCCTCCTGCCTCAGCCTCCTGAATAGCTGGAATTACAGGTAAGTGCCAGCCACCGTGTCCAGCTCACATCTTGCCTTTAGTCAATATGCAGAGATGACAAACTGGCATGAAGTGGTCTGAAGGGTCTAAGGTTAAACTGAATTGAGTTTCACTTAAAGATATAATTAGGCTGGGTGCAGTGGATCACACTATAATCCCAGCTACTCAGGAGGCTGAGTCAGGAGGATGGCAAGTTCAAGGCCAGCCTCAGCAACTTAGAAAGACCCTTGAGTAGTTCAGTGGTAGAGTACCCCCCTGAGTTCAAGACCCAGCATTACACACACACACACAAATCCAGCTGATTCATTTGAGGAAGGGGACATTGAAGCTCAGAGCAGGAGAGTAGCTTGCCCAAGATTACATAGCAAACCAGAGCTAGAAGATAGTTCTTCTCGGTATGTGTTGGTAGAAAGGCCTTACACTGTGGTGTCAGAGCACTCTGGATTCATGTTCTGACTCTGCAACTCTTCGCTGTGTGACTCAAAGGAAAAACACTTCCCTTCTCTGAGCCCCCACTACCCACATTCAGCAAAGGAAGCCATCATCCCCAACTTGCTTCTCCACCTGCCCACCCCCAGCCTGCAGCAGCTACTGCCTACCTCCCACATGTGTCCTGAGATGGGGCAGTCAGCCCACGAGTGCTCCACACTGAGGCCCAGCTTCCCGTTGGAGAAGACAATCAAGGTGAAGGATTTGTCAAACCAGCTGTGGGAGAAAGTTCAGCAGGGGCACAGAGGTGGGGAGCAGTGAGAAAGGCTTGGGGTGCACTGTGGGACTTGCTGGGGAGTTTCAGGGAAGGAACATGAGGGCAGCTGGAATGTTGGTGTGGGGACTCCTCTAGGAGTGTTGGGGGTCTGTAGCAGGTGGCTCTGCAGGGTCCACAGACATGTCTAAGATGTAGGGCATTCAGGAATTTTTAGGTAATTTTTAGACATCCTGGGCCTGGGATGTCACAGTGGAGCCCTGTGGGCAAGGAAGTTTTCTGAGGCTCTCCCTGTGTGTGTGTGTGTGTGTGGGGGGGGGCTCGGGTCCGGGGAACCTGGGTTTGGAGTGACTGCATGAAGATTTGAGGGTTCAGTGGTCCAAGCTCTGAATTTGAGGTCCCCACATTCGGGGTTCAATGGCTCTGGGTTTTGGGAATGCTGAGTCTTTTGGTTATGGGTCTAGGGTCCCAGATCTAGAGGTTTCTAGGTCTAGCTCAGGGACTTGGGGTCTCAGGTCTGGAGCCCTAGGGTCCTGGTTATGGATCTGGGGTCTCAGGTTGAGGGGTTCTCTGGTTCAAAGGTCTCGCAGTCCCAAGGCACTGGGTATGGGGTCCTCAGCCCTGGATCTAGAGGTTGCCCAGGCCTGGGGTGCAGGGTCTTGTTGCCCAGGGCTGACTCACCGGTCGTGGCCCCTGCCGACCAGCAGGGTGTGGGCATAGGCATCCAGAGAAGCCGCGGGGTCCTCCCTGGTGAGCCCGGCTGGCTCCGCGTCCAGAGACACAAAGAAAGCGGCCCCCTCCACCGCCTCTAGGGCCTGGGTGGCCTGGGTCTTCAGGGACTTCCGCACCTGGGCCCACATACCCCTGTCCGGCGGGACGCGCCTGAGCCAGCTGGCCCTCCGCCCTGCCCGGCCTCCACCCGGAGCCCCACCTGTCCTTCCACGACGCCAGGCCGGGCCGGGCTCTGGAGCCCCTGCCTTCTGCACCTCACCTGGGAGCAGCCGTCAGGGCCGCCAGGTGCTCCTCGTGGGGACAGGCAGGCGAGGGGTCATCTAGGATTCGCTGGAACTGCTGCTCCAGGGCCCTCGGGGAGAGCAGGCCATTTTGGGAATGGGTCCCCACACGGAAGAATCGACCCCGGTGGAAGACCGCCACATGTCGGCTGTCCTGGAGGTGGCGGATGTAGTCTAGGGTGGTGTTGGCAGAAGCAGGGGGTGGGGAAGGCCAGACACACGAGAAGAATAACGACCATTGGTTCAGCACTTCCTGTGTGCCTTGAGCAGTTCTTTTTTTTTTTTTTTTTTTTTTTTTTTTTTTTTTTTTAAATATTTATTTATTTATTTATTTTTTTTTTTAGTTTTCGGCAGGCACAACATCTTTGTTTGTATGTGGTGCTGAGGATCGAACCCGGGCCGCACGCACGCCAGGCGAGCGCGCTACCGCTTGAGCCACATCCCCAGCCCCCTTGAGCAGTTCTTAACACACGTGTCTCATCTTCACCCCCTAGGTACCACTATTATCCCATTTCAGGGATGAGGAAACTGAGGCAAGTTATAAACTGAGTAATAACTTGCCCAAGGCCACAGCGGAAAGATGGAAGCAGGCTGGCTCCGGAGGACCCGTAGTTTTGTCTCATCAGTGGGAGGGGAGCGGTGGGGTCTCACCTTTTTGGACCCCTGGCACGCGCGTAGTGTTGAATATCTTCTCATACTGGGCAGAGCACAAGGGGCGCATTCCCATCAGCAAATTCTGCAGGAGGCCATTCGCTTGTGAGCTGCCTTCTGGGACCCATGGGGTCCCAACGCCAGGGGACCAGACCTCTGTCCCCAGCACGCAGTGGCTGTCTTACCGGGGGAATCTCCTGGCGGTTCAGACGGTGTCGGTAGAGGAGCAGGGCATGGACTGCATTCCCTGCACGAGCTGCCTGCAGCGGTGTGGGTGTGACATACAGGAAGTCCTGGGGGCCAGAGCAGACAGAGGTGGCAAGACACCGAGGCCAGGGTGCCCCTGAGGGGCGCTCCCAATCCAAAACGGGGTAAATTATTATTTGAGACTGCAGTCCCAGATTCAAGTCACCGGCCATAAATGCCTCATTTTACCCAGGCACCAACCCTCGACCTGGGGCTCTCCAGCCACCCCCAGCCTTTCCGTCCCTCTCACCATCATGTAATAGTTGCTGTTCACCATCAGTGAGTTGCGGGAGCGCAGGTACACAAATTCTTCCCACCAGTCACTGACCTGGGAAGACAAGGAACCTTGAAGAGGAGGGACAGTGGGTTGGGAGAGTCTACTAAGTTTTCTATGTCACATAGGGAGGGTGGAGTTCGATGAAGGAGGGCATAATGATCAGTCACTAGCAATAACCTAGATGTCTGTGGATAGAGGATCAGTTAACTAATCAATGCTACACTCAGGCTGCGGAATATTACAAAGTTGTTAAAAGAACAAGATGCATTGGTATTATATTTTTTATTTGTTATCTGTGTTTATTGACACTACATAAGCATCAAGACATATTTTTGAATGAAAAAAACCTAGGAGCACAAGGTATGTGGAATGATCAATTTGATTTTTTTTTTTTCTGTGCTGAGGATTGAACCCAGGGGTGCTTTACCACTAAGTTATATCCCCAGCCCTTTTTGTTTTATTTTTTAGTTGTAGTTTGACATAATACCTTTATTTTACTTATTTATTTTTATGTGGTGCTGAAGATTGAACCCAGGGCCTCCCACGTGCTAGGCAAGTGCTTTACCGCTGAGCCACAAACCCCAGCCCCACTCCCCCCAACCGCAGCCCTTTTTAAACATTTTTTAAAAAATGGGTTTTGCTAAGTTGCCTGGGATGGTCTCCAATTTTCGATCCTCCTGCCTCAGCCCCCTGAGTCACTGAGATCAAAGGTGTGCATCACTGTACCTGGCTCTGATTTGAAATTTTTAAAAATACCATTTTTATGTCCATCCACAGATAAATGGACAAGCAAAATGTGGAGATGGATGTAGTAAAGTGTTATTCAACCATAAAAAGGAAAAAAAAATTGTTTTGTGGTGCTGGGCATGAAGCCAGGGTCTTGTACTTGCTAATCACGAGTGCTATCTGAGCTACAGCCCAGAAACCTTAGAAGGAGCGAAGTTCTGACTCAGCTGCCACCCAGGTGGATCCTGAAGACCTGAGGCTAAGTAGAAGGAGTCAGGCTCCAAAGGAAAACTATTGTACGATTCCATTTATACAAAAAACCTAAACTAGGCAAACCCAGAGAGGCAGAGAAGAGAATTCACCAGGGATGGACAGAGTTTGTTTGAGATGGTGAGAAAGTTCTGGAAATAGATACTGGTAACACAATAGAATAGATGGCAACACAACATGGTTAATGAATCAACGCCATTGAACTGGAGACTTAAAAGGTGAAAATGGAAAGCTTTATGCTATGTATATTTTACTACAATAAAAATTATGTATATTTATGTATGGACCTATTTCTTTGGGTACAGAATATGCTTATAAACATCTAAGACCCTGGCCAAAGTGTTTCTCACAGGAAATGAGGTAGCAGAATTAGAGGGAGGTGGCTGGAGGGGACTTAATGTTCAAGATGTTTTCCTTTTCTACATTATAGAATCTATCACATATGTGTGTTTACTTGCATCTTCTTTTGAGGGGGGGGTACCAGGGATTGAACTCAAGGGCACTCAACCACTGAGCCACATCCCCAGCCCTATTTTGTATTTTATTTCGAGTCAGGGTCTCATTGAGTTGCTTAGCACCTTGCCTTTTGCTGAGGCTGGCTTTGAACCTGTGATCCTCTTGCCTCAGCTTCCGGAGTCACTGGGATTACAGGCTTGCACCTTTCACCAGGATACTTGCATCTTAAAGTTTATGGCATCTTACATTTCCTTATACTTAGAACTGGGGATGTGCTACACCTTCTAGAAAAATCCAGAAGCTTCTGGCAAATGCTAGAAAAGCTCTATAGTGTGCAGTTACATAAGCATCCTGCATATATCAGACTTCCTCAAGCTGTGCATCTTTCTTAAGATCTGTGCATTTTACTCTGTAACATTTTAATATACACATAATAAAAAATTCTTTTTAATAGAGAAAAAATTTCAGCACCAAGCCTCGCTGAAAGGTGTCTATAACTCAGCAGAAAATCCCAGAAACAATAGTGGAGCAAGATTTCAACCTCAGGAACCAAACAGTGTGGGAAAGGGAAGGGGTAGTGACGAATCAGACTGGTTAGAAAATCCCCAACAAGAGGGGAAAATTAGGCCAGTTTTACTAAAAGCTGCTTTAGTGCCCTGTGTCAATGGCTTTAGTGACATCACGGGTTCTTCCTGGAAGTGCCACCTGGCCAAGGGGGATGAAGCTGAGTGGCGGCAAAACAGCACAGCACAGGACGGTCCTCAGTGCCTCAGCCAATTTGCTGCTTTACGATTTCCTCCTTAAAATCTGCTCAGGGATGATTTCTGCTACAAACCTCAATCTCAATGAGCTCTTTTAACACACAGCTGGGTTTTTATCCGAGGTATGTTTCACATCCCTGCAAACGCTCAATGAGTGAATGTGGCACTCCTGGGAAACACAGGGATGGGGCCCTCAAGCTTCGGGTCACATGTCTGTCTCCTGGATAAACCCAGGTGATATTCATCAGAGTGCTTCTGTTTAAAACCATCTTGTTGGCTGTATGCTGTCCGGGAACTGGCACCGAACTCATGACCACAGCACTGAAGGAAACTTATCCAACACATGTATTCTCTCCAGAAGGCAAATCCAGCTTCCTGTGCTCAAGAGCAGCAGCACTTCAGCACCACACTAGGACATTTTAAATAGCAAAATCACCAAGAAAAAGCACAAAAATGCAAAAAAAAAAAAAAAAAAAAAAAAAAAACAGCACTATAAAAGATACTTGTTTACAGCAGGGGCACTGAAACCAGAAGGCAGAGGATTGTCTGGTTCAACCAAAGCTGAGAACTTTTTTTGTCCCTCTCTTGTGTCCTCAAATGACCATGAAAGAGCTGCAAGAACTGATTTGGGGGTTACAAATAGATTTTAATGAGTGGGCGAATTTGCAAACATAGGAACCCTGGAGAAGTCACTGCGGCACCTGCTTGGGATCCCAGCTAGTCAGGAGGCCCAGGGAGGAGATCAATAGTTTGAGGCCAACCTTGGCAGTGTAGTAAGACCCTGTCTCAAAACAAAAGATACAAAGGGCTGGGGGTGTAGCTCAGTGGTAGAGTGCCCCTGGGTTCAGTTCCCAGTACAGAAGGGGGGATCACTGTGTCAGACTTTCTCTGGCCTCATTTTGGTGGTTGTGCATTAGATAATAGTGTATGTTAAAATTGGCAGTGGTGTGGAGATGCAATAAACGTGTCTGTGTATGTTGTGTATGTGTATATATATGAGCATGTGTGTGTATATATATATAAGAATCTGGTCTAGGCATGGAGGAATAATAATATAAGACCAGATGCTGGCATCAACATGGACATGAAGACCAATGGAAAAGAAGACAGAGACAAACCCACACACTTACAGTCATCTGATCCTTGACAGATGCCAAAAGTAGATGTAGAGAAAAGACAAGGCTTTTAAACAAATGGTGCAGGGAAAACTGGGTATTCATATGTAGAAGAATGGAATTAGATCCCTATTTCTCACCCTGCACAAAAGTCAAATCAAAGTGGTTCAGAAACTTAGGAATTGAACCAGAAAACTTGCAACTGCTAGGAGAAAACATCCATCATATAGACGCAGGCTTCCTCAACAAAGCTCAAGAAATAAAACCAAGAATCAATAACTGGGATGCCATCAAATTAAAAATCTTCTCCATAGCAAAGGAAATGATTGAGAGAGTGAAGAGGAAGTCTACAAATTAGGAGAAAATCTTTGTCAGCTACTCCTCTGACAGAGGATTAATATCCAGAATAAAGAACTCAAAAAACTTAATGCTAAAAAATTAAATAAGCCAATCAATGAATGGGCAAAAGAACTAAACAGAAATTTCTTAAAAGAAGAAACACAAGTGGACAAAAAATATGAAAAAATGTTTAATGTCTCTAGCAGTCAGGGAAATGCAAATCAAAGCTACACTAAGATTTCATCTCACTTCAGTCAGAATCACACACCTGTAATCCCAGCAGCTTGGAAAGCTGAGGCAGGAGGAGCGCGGGTTCAAGGCCAGTCTCAGTAATTTAGGGAGGTCATAAGCATCTTAGCAAGACCCTGTCTCAAAATAAAAGAATAAATAAAAAAGGCTGGAGATGTGGCTCAGTGGTTAAGCACCCCTGGGTTCAACAAACAAACAAACAACAACAAAAACCATGAACAATAATAAATTCTGGCAAGGATGAGGAGAAATAGGTACACTTGTATATTGTTGGTGGTACTGAACATTAGTGCAACCACTCTGGAACAGAGTGTGGAGATTCCTCAAAAAACTAGGAATGGAAACACAATATGACCCAGCTATTCCACTCCTTGGAAATTATCCAAAAGATCTAAAATCAGCATACTGTAGCAATCCAGGCACATCCATGTTTATAGCAGCACAATTCACAATAGTCAAATTATAGAATCAACCCAGATTCCCATAGATAAATGGATCAAGAAGACGTGGTAAATAGATACACAATGGAGTTCTACTCAGCCATAAAGAAGGATGAAGGAATGGCATGTGCTGGTGGAAGATGGAGCAGATTAAAGGAAAGGAGGCAAGTGGGGGAGGGGATTGGAGATTATAAAGCCACAAGGAAGATCAGTGCAGTAAGAGGTAAGAGGGAGGGAAGAAGAGAAAGGGGAAGAAAGATGGAATAAATTTGACAAAATCATGATATATACATATGTGTATACACACACACACACACACACACACATCCCAAAGGGAGTTTCACCTGTATGTATTTGTAGAAAGTGCCAGTAGAGGAGAAAGAATGGGGAAAGGGGGAATGGGGATTACAATCAAATTTCTTACATGTATAATTTTGTCAAAATGAACCCAAATACTATGTATAATTATAATGCTCTAACAAAAAAAAGTTAAGGCCAGTAGCCGAGTGCAATGGCACACGCCCATAATCCCAGTGGCTGGAGAGGCTGAGGAACGAGTATCGCGAGTTCCAAGGCAGCTGCAGCAACTTTGCAAGGCCCTCAGCAACTCAGTGAGACCTTGTCTCTAAATAACATTCAAAATAGGGTTGGGGATGTGGCTCAGGGGTCGAGTGCCCCTGAGTTCAATCCCTAGTACAAAAAAAAAAAAAAAATTAAGACGAGAGACCTAGGGCCAGTCTCAAGCACTGCATGAAAAAGAAAACAAACCCCGCCCTTCTGCTTCTGTAGACACTTCTCAGTGCCCTTCATCAGGTTCATCTGTTGGACCCTTGATCTTCCCCAAACCCTCTTCACTTCTCCCTCTCATTCCTGTCTTGGATACTCTTACCCAAGCCAATGTTTCAATTACCTTCAACAGACAAGGAGCCTATATGCTGTCTCACTTTAGGGTTCCTCTCCTGGCTTTCCCACACACTAGGGCTGACCCTGATCCTCTCCTGCTCCAAATCCTTCAATGACTCCCTAGTACCTCCCCAGAAAGTTCAGAATCCTCGTCCTGAAGTTTGCCTGTCCCCATCAACCCACTATCACCTCTCTGACTCCTAGCCATCCTGCTCTTTGTTCTGGCCTTGATTCCAGCCCCTGGGTATAATGTTCTACTTCTTTACCTGTGAGCATGCCCTTCCTCTATGCCCTTGTTACCAACCTCGCGGGTTCCAATTTTCTCCAACCATAAAGACTCAGCCTTAATACCTCCATCTCACCCAGCAGTCATCTCCTTCAGTGACCCCTGAAATATTCATACCACCCCATCTGTCTCATCATTGCCATCTCCTCATATGCTTCCTGATTGCTATTTTTGGCTTCTCAGAGAATGTGAGACTGGCAAGTCCTGTTTTGGGTGAATCACTCACTAACCCACTCTGTGCCTCAGTTTCCCAAGGAGCTCGACTGACTGCAGTTAGGGACTTAGTTTCAGAACTCAGAAACAGAAACCCATTTGGGGAAGCTGTCCTTAAGCAGGAAGTGCTGGGCGGGTCTTGGAATTCAAGTTCCAATATTGGAAAGTGGGGGCAAAGCTCAGAATGCAGGGACCTTTGGGGTGGAGGTCAGACTACTGGAGCTTTGAGCCAGGGCGCAGACTGTGGAGAGGGATCCAGGGCTCTGATTCCCAGCGCACGGGGCGGGGCTACTGGGTGGGGCGTGGCAAATGAGCGCACGCCTGGAGCGGGCCTCCAATCACAGCAGGGCATGGGGGGGCGGATCGCGGAGGGGAACGTAGAGCTAGCGGGGGAGAAGGGGCG